>NC_041393.1:756382999-756494580 GCF_002162155.2 Triticum dicoccoides | reverse complement strand
AGCGGTGGCGTTGCCTCTGGATGAACAAGACCCCGTGGTGTGGAGGGCTGGATGAATAGTAGACGGTGGAGGGGTGGCCGTGGAGGGGTGGTTGAACAGGACCCCGTGGTGTGGAGGGCTGGATGAATAGTAGATGGTGGAGGGGTGCCCGTGGAAGGGTGGTTGAACAGTAGCCGGTGGAGTAGCGCGCGGTGGAGGCTGGATGAACAGGAGCCCGTGGAGGCTGGAGGAGGTCGACGGTAGCCCGTGGAGGCTGGAGGAGGTCGACGGTGGAGATGAACAGTATCCCGTGGAGTCCCGTTTTGCGGTACGCCACACCCCTCCCGATGAACAGGACCCCTGTTTCGACCGTAGCGCTCCAACACAAGTCCGTTTCGTCCGTTTTGCGGTACGCCACACCCCTCCCGATCAACAAGACCCCCGTTTCGACCGTAGGAGGTCCGTTTCCTCCGTTTTGCGGTACGCCACACCCCTCGCGATCAACAGGACCCCCGTTTCGACTGTATGAGGTCTGTTTCCTCCGTTTTGCGGTACGCCAGACCCCTCCCGGTGAACAAGATCCCGTTTCGAACGTGGCCGGTCGAACACAAGGCCGTTTCCTCCATTGTGCGGTACGCCAGGCCTCGTTTCCATCGCCTGTTTCGTCCAAGCCCTCCCGATGAACACGACCACGCATTCCATTCTGACCCAGTCGGTTGGCTCCCACGCGTTCCGTTGCCTCCCATGAACACGACGCATTCCGTTGCCTCCCCATGAAAACGACGCATTCCGTTGCCTCCCCATGAACACGACGACGACGCTGTTTCTCCGTTCCGACCCGGCCATGTACGTATGCGCGAGTAGGCATTCAAGACCCTGCCCGTATGTACCTACGTGGCCGTATTTTCTTTCTTGCACCCTCGCCTCTATACGTACATGTACATGCTACGTGCGCGCCTCTACTACGACACGTGCGCGCCTCTACAACAACCAGTATGTACGTACACATTCGCGACCAGAATGACAACACTACGTACGCTTCGACCAGGTGGGTCCCGACTGTCAGGCACTTCCTTGCCTGCGAAGATGTAGCTGGTGGGTCCCAACAGTCAGGGGGCAAATCGTTTTGCCCGGACGCACTTCCTTGCGTGCGAAGATGTAGCTGGTGGGTCCCAGCAGTCAGGGGGGCGAATCGTTTTTTTACCCCGAACGCACTTCCTTGCGTGCGAAGATGTAGCTGGTGGGTCCCGGCAGTCAAGGGGGCGAATCGTTTTTTCGCGAAATACGGTGGCCCGTCTGGTGGGTTCCCGTTGTCAGGTGGAGAAATAATTATTTTGCACGTAATAAGGAGGCACTTCCTTGCTGCGGCCGTGGACCAAGCTGTCAGCCTCTCCACGTACAGTCCACGTTCGACGGAAGCCGTTCCTTGACCACGTTGACCACGCCACGCCGAGAGCACCAGGGCGGTGGACGATGGCGAGGCCTAGGACGGGGACGACGCGGAGCCGGGGAAGACGCGGCAGTGGATGCCCACACGTAGAGGAGTACGAGGGTTCACTGGTTCACTGCGGTGTGACGTTGCCGTCGCCGCAGAATAGCAGGGGGTGTGGGTGAGTAGAAGGATGGCCTGGCCAGCGGTGGGAGTAGTAGGGGGCGGTGAGGCCTCCGCCGCATCGCAGCCTGCCACGGGAGGCAGGAGCACGAGGCACGACCGGCGCTGGTTTGGGCGGCTGGAGCAAGAAGACAAGAGGTTGAAGAAGCACTACGGCCGTTGGATGGACATCGTACGGTCACTGGAGCTAGAATCGTGCATATTGACTAAGTTGACAAAGCCCTCCGTCCACGTCAACTTAGTAGGCCCACAAGTCAGCCTGCCACTATACTGGGTTCCAGCTAACAGGCGGAGTATTCATTTTTTTTGTGCGTAATAAGGAGGCACTTCCTTGCGTGCGAAGATATAGCTGGTGGGTCTGAGCTGTCAGCGGCGGTAACTTTTTTTCATGAAATACAGAGGCCCTTTCAGTGGGTCCCTGATGTCAGGTGGAGGAATCATTATTTTGCGCGTAATAAGGAGGCATTTCCTTGCGTGCGGCCATGGACCCAGCTGTCGGCCTCTCCACATACAGTCAACTTCAGATGCATGTCGGTCATTGACCACGTTGACCAGGCCGCGCCGAGAGCACCAGGGCGGTGGACGACGGCGAGGCCTAGGAAGCGAACGACATGGAGGCAGGGAAGACTCAAAAGTTGTTTCCCACGCGAAGGGGAGTACGACTGAACGAGGATTTACTGGTTTGTCTGTCGTCGCCGGAAAATAACAGCAGGTGTGGGTGAGTAGAGGGATGGCTAGGCCAGCGATGGGAGTACGATGGGGCGGTGAGGCCTGCGCGGCAGCACAGCCGGCCGCGGGGAGGAGGGAGCAGGCAGTCCCGACGGCACTTGTTTGAGCGGCTGGAGCAGGAAGAGCAGAGATTGAAGAAGCACGACGGTTGTTGGCTGGCCATCCAACAGTCACTGCTTGTGCGTCAACCTTTTTTTAGGAAAGCCTCAAATCTATGGAAAACGGCATACAGCCCATCTGCCATTATTTCTAATAATTTACAACCCATTTGCTAATTCTTAAGGTTTTTTTGAGCCCATATTCTTTTTATTAGCATTACAGCCCATACTGCGGCCACGGTTAAAAAATTATACGAAATTTTGAATATTTCGGTGCGGTCCGAACTGTTTTTAATTACGAAATTTCGACTCACATTCAAACTGATTTTAAAAATAAATGTATATCAATATAAAATCCAACAAATTCTCCACGCATAAAAATTAATGTAATTTAAAATCTCGAAATGAAAAAAAAGATATTTGAAACTAATTGCCGGTTTGATGTGTTTTATAAATGTACAACCCATTTCTCATTACTGATGGGCCATTTTCTTGGCCAGCCGAATGAAAGCTCTGCTCGTCTTGAAAGATTTGCAGCCCAACAGGCCTGACAAAGCGACTTAGTTGGCAAATCACAAAAAAACTAGGTTGTGGCCGTGGACCCAGCTGTCAGCCTCTCCACATACAGTACTCTTCCGACGGAAGTCGTTCCTTGACCCCGTTGACCATGCCGCGCGGAGAGCACCATGGCGGTGGACGATGGTGAGGCCTAGGAATGGGACGACGCGGAGCCGGGGAAGACGCGGCAGCGGAAGCCCGCGCGGAGAGGAGTACGAGGGTTCACTGGTTCGGCTGCGGTGTGAGGCTACCGTCGCCGCAGGGCCTGGCTAGCGGTGGGAATAGTAGGGGCGGTGAGGCCTCCGCGGCAGCACAGCCGGCCACGGGAGGCAGGAGCATGAGGCATGACCGGCGCTGGTTTGGGCGGCTGGAGCAAGAAGACCATAGGTTGAAGAAGCACTACGGTTGTTGGATGGACATCGTACGTTCACTGGAGCTAGAATCGTTCATATTGACTAAGTTGACAAAGCCCTTCGTCCATGTCAACTTAGTAGGCCCACAAGTCAGCCTACCACCAAGGTGGGTCCCAGCTAGCAGGGGGAGTATTCATTTTTTTGTGCATAATAAGGAGGCACTTCCGGTGGGTCCGAGCTGACAGCGGGGGGGACTTTTCTTAGCGAAATACGATGGCCCGTCAGGTGGGTCCCAACAGTCAGGGGGCAAACATTTTTTCGCAAAATACGGTGGCCCGTCCAGTGGGTCCCTGCAGTCAGTTGGAGGAATCATTATTTTCCGCGTAATAAGGAGGCACTTACTTGCTGCGGCCGTGGACCCAGCTGAAACTCTCCACGTACAGTATACTTTCGATGGAAGTCATTCCTTGACCACGTTGACCTCGCCGCGTTCCGTTGCATGCATGCGACCATGGGCGTGGTGCGTCCCCACTGTCAGCCTCTCACGTACAGTCATCTTTCGATGACTCTCGGTTGTTGACCATGTTGACCACACCGTGTCGAGCGCACCCAGACTGGAACGACCCGGAGATGGGGAATACGGGGCAGTGGAGTCGCAGATGGAGAGGAGTGGGAAACTTTACTGGTTCGGGTGCGCGGCAGCACAGCCGCGGTGCACGGGAGACAGGAGCAAGAACAGAGGTTGAAAAAGGAGCACGGCTGTTGGATTAACATCCAACGGTCCAGCTGCTAGAATCATTTGTTGATTAAGTTGACAAAGCCGTGCGTACACGTCCGCTTAGTGGGCCCACAAGTCAGTCACCAAATCTGACGGGTCTCAGCTGTCAACGGGATGAATAATTTTTTTCGCAAAACAAGGAGGCACTTCCTTCCATGCGAAGAAACAGCCGGTGGGTCCCAACTGTCAGGTGGAGGAAACATTTTTTCATCTTAATAAGGAGGAACTTTCCTTGCGTGCGACCATGGACCTCGTGGGTCCCAGCCGTCAGGCTCTCTGCTACGTCTCGAGCTTGCGTTGGTTTTCCCCGAAGAGGAGAGGATGATGCAGCACAGTAGTGTAAGTATTTCCCTCAGTTTTTGAGAACCAAGGTATCAATCCAGTAGGAGGTCACGCGCAAGTCCCTCGTACCTGCACAACACAATAGCAACTCGCAACCAACGCTTAGGGGTTGTCAATCCCTTCATGGTCACTTACGAGAGTGAGATCTGATAGAGATAATATTTTTGGTATTTTTGGTATAAAGATGCAAAGTAAAAAGTAAAGGCAAAGCAAAAACAAAGCAAGTAAATAAAGTGATATAGATTGATATGATGAGAATAGACCCGGGGGCCATAGGTTTCACTAGTGGCTTCTATCGAGAGCATAAGTATTCTACGATGGGTGAACAAATTACTGTTGAGCAATTGACAGAATTGAGCATAGTTATGAGTATATCTAGGCAATGATCATGTATATAGGCATCACGTCCGTGACAAGTAGATCGAAACGATTCTGCATCTACTTCTATTACTCTACTCATCGACTGCTATCCAGCATGCATCTAGAGTATTAAGTTAAAAACAGAGTAACGCCTTAAGCAAGATGACATGATGTAGAGGAATAAATTCATGCAATATGATAAATACCCCATCTTGTTATCCTCGATGGCAACAATACAATACGTGCCTTGCAACTCTTTCTGTCACTGAGTAAGGACACCGCAAGATTGAACCCAAAGCCATGCACTTCTCCCATTGCAAGAACTACCAATCTAGTTGGCCAAACCAAACGGATAATTCAAAGAGACTTGCAAAGATAACTCAATCATACATAAAAGAATTCAGAGAAGAATCATATATTTTCCATAGATAAGTTGAATCATAAACCCACAATTCATCGGTCTCAACAAACACACCGCAAAAACAAGATTACATCGAATAGATCTCCACAAGAGAGGGGGAGAACATTGTATTGAGATCCAAAAAGAGAGAAGAAGCCATCTAGCTACTAGCTATGGACCCGAAGGTCTGAAGTAAACTACTCACACTTCATCGGAGGGGCTATGGTGATGATGTAGAAGCCCTCCGTGGTGGATGCCCCCTCCGGCGGAGCTCCGGAACAGGCCCCAAGATGGGATCTCGGGGATACAGAAGGTTGCGGCAGTGGAATTAGGTTTTTGGCTCCTGTTCTGATCATATGGGGATACGTAGGTATATATAGGAGGAAGGAGTACGTCGGTGGAGCTCCGAGGGGCCCACGAGGTAGGGGGGCGCGCCCAGGGGGGCGCCCTCCACCCTCGTGACCTCCTCGGAAGCTTCTTGGAGTAGGGTCCAAGTCTCCTGGATCACGTTCGGTGAGAAAATCACGTTCCCGAAGGTTTCATTCCGTTTGGACTCCGTTTGATATTCCGTTTCTTCGAAATACTGAAATAGGCAAAAAAACAACAATTCTGGGCTGGGCCTCCGGTAAATAGGTTAGTCCCAAAAATAATATAAAAGTGGAAAATAAAGCCCAATATAGTCCAAAACAGTAGATAAAGTAGCATGGAGCAATCAAAAATTATAGATACGTTGGAGACGTATCAAGCATCCCCAAGCTTAATTCCTGCTCGTCCTCGAGTAGGTAAATGATAAAAAAGAATTTTTGATGCGGAGTGATACTTTGGCATAATTTCAATGTAAAACTTCTTAATTGTGATATGAATATTCAGATCCGAAAGATTCAAGACAAAAGTTCATATTGACACAAAAATAATAATACTTCAATCATACTAATCAAAGTAATCATGTCTTTTCAAAATAACATGGCAAAAGAAAGTTCATCCCTACAGAATCATATAGTTAGGCTATGCTTCATTTTCGTCACACAAAGATGTTCCCAACTTCTATACCCCTGATGACAAGCCAAGCAATTGTTTCATACTTAAATAATCTCAAACTTTTTCAACCTTCACGCAATACATGAGCGTGAGCCATGGATATAGCACTATGGGTGGAATAGAATATGATGATGGGGATTGTGTGGAGAAGACAAAAAAGGAGAAAGTCTCACATCAACTAGGCGTATCAATGGGCTATGGAGATGCCCATCAATAGATATCGATGTGAGCGAGTAGGGATTTCCATGCAACAGATGGACTAGAGCTATGAATGCTCAACAAAAGAAAACTAGTGGGTGTGCATCCAACTTGCTTGCTCACAAAGACCTAGGGCATTTGAGGAAGCCCATCGTAGGAATATACAAGCCAAGTTCTATAATGAAAAATTCCTACTAGTATAAAAAGACAACTTATGAGACTCACTACATGAGGAACAAGGTGCTACTTTGAAGCACAATATATGAGACTCACTACATGAAGAACAAGGTGCTACTTTGAAGCACAAGTGTGGAAAAAGAGATAGTAGCATTGCCCTTTTTTATTTTCTTTTATTTTTATTTTTATTTTCTTTTTTGGGGGGCCTTTTTTTTTGCCTTTCTCTTTCTTTGGGGGGGCCTTTTTTTGCCTTTCTCTTTTTTTGGGCAATGCTCTAATAATTGTGATCATCACACTTCTATTGATTACAACGTAAGGATTACAACTCGAAACTTAGAACAAGATATGACTCTATATGAATGCCTCCGGCGGTGTACCGGGATGGTGCAATGAATCAAGAGTGACATGTATGAAAAATAATGCATGGTGGCTTTGCCACAAATACGATGTCAACTACATGATCATGCAATGGCAATATGACAAAAGTAAAGTATGTCATGATGATGATGATGATGGAAGTTGCATGGCAATATATCTCAGAATGGCTATGGAAATGCCATAATAGGTAGGTATGGTGGCTGTTTTGAGTAAGATATAAGGAGGTTTATGTGTGATAGAGCGTATCGTATCACGGGGTTTGGATGCACTGGCGAAGTTTGCACCAACTCTGAAGGTGAGAAAGGGCAATGCACGGTACCGAAGAGGCTAGCAATGGCGGAAAGGTGAGAGTGCGTATAATCCATGGACTCAACATTAGTCAAAAGAACTCATATACTTATTGCAAAAATTTAGAAGTCATCAAAAATCAAGTACTACGCGCATGCTCCTAGGGGCATAGATTGGTAGGAAAAGACCATCGCTCGTCCCCGACCGCCACTCATAAGGATGCACAAGCCAGGTACACTTCATATTTCAAATTTGTTACACAACTTTAACCATACGTGCATGCTACGGGATTTGCTAACTTCAACACAAGTATTTCGAAAATTCAAAATCACCCAACTAGCACGACTATGATATTATCACCTCCATATCTCAAAACAATTATCAAGCATCAAACTTATCTTAGTATTCAACGCACTCAAAAGAAAGTTTCACATATCTTGAATACCAAGTATATTAACATTAAGCAAATTACCATGCTATTAAAAACTCTCAAAATAATCTAAGTGAAGCATGAGAGATCAAGTTTCTTTAAAACAAATCCACCACCGTGCTCTAAAAGATCTAAGTGAAGCACTAGAGCAAAAACTATCAAGCTCAAAAGATATTAGTGAAGCACTATGAGCATTCTAACAATTTCCAAATCATGTATGGCTCTCTCAAAAGGTGTGTACATCAAGGATGATTGTGGTAAACTAACAAGCAAAGACACAAATAATACAAGACGCTCCAAGCAAAACACATATCATGTTGGTGAATAAAATATAGCTCCAAGTAAATTACCGATGGAAGTGGACGAAAGAGGGGATGCCTTCCGGGGCATCCCCAAGCTTTGACTTTTTGGTGTCCTTGGATTATCTCGGGGGTGCCATGGGCATCCCCAAGCTTAGGCTCTTGCCACTCCTTGTTCCATAATCCATCAAAAGAATTCACCCAAAACTTGAAAACTTCACAACACAAAACTCAACAGAAATCTCGTGAGCTCCGTTAGATAAAGAAAACAAAAGACTACTTCAAGTACTGTAATGAACTCATTCTTTATTTATATTGGTGTTAAACCTACTGTATTCCAACTTCTCTATGTTTTATAAACTAATTTACTAGCCATAGATTCATCAAAATAAGCAAACAACACACGAAAAACAGAATCTGTCAAAAACAGAACAGTCTGTAGTAATCTGTAACTAACGCAAACTTCTGGAACTCTAAAAATTCTACCAAAATAGGAAGTACTGTAAAATTTGTTTATTGATCAGCAGCAAAAAGAATCAATGCAAAATCACGTTCCTGTGATTTATCATAACTAAATTCGTGCGCGCAAAGTTTCTGTTTTTCAGCAGATTCAAATCAACTATCATCGTAGGTTATCCTATAGGTCTTACTTGGCACAAACACTAATTAAAACATAAAACCACATCCAAACAGAAGGTAGATGGATTATTTATTCCTAAACAGAACCAAAAACAAAAAACACAAAATAAAATTGGGTTGCCTCCCAACAAGCGCTATCGTTTAACGCCCCTAGCTAGGCATAATGATGACAATGATGCTCACATGAAAGACAAGAATTGAAGTGCAAAGAGAGCATCATAAAACATGTGACAAACACACTTAAGTATAGCATACTTCCTATGCATATGCATCTTGTAAGCAAAGAAATTATCAAGGCAAGCAAAAACTAACATATGCAAGGAAGAACAAAGAGATGATAGCAATCTCAACATGAAGAGAGGTAATTTAGTAACATGAAAACTTCTACAACCATATTTTCCTCTCTCATTACATGTAGTATCATAAGCAAATTCAACAATATAGCTATCACAAAACATATTCTTAACACGATCCACATGTATGCAAAGTTGACACTCTTCCAAAATAGTGGGATTAACATTAACTAAAGTCATGACCTCTCCAAACCCACTTTTATCAAAAACTTCATAAGATTGAACATTATCCAAATATGTGGGATCTAAAGTTGACACTCTACCAAACCCACCTTCAATATTATTGCAAACACTATTATCAATCTCATATTCATCATGGGTATTAAATAAATTTTCAAGATCATAAGAAGAATCACCCCAATCATGATCATTGCAACAAGTAGAGGACATAGCAAAACTAGCATCCCCAAGCTTAGGGTTTTGCATCTTATTAGCACAATTGACAACAAAAGATTTTATAATAAAATCATTCCAATCATGCTTTTTATTCAAAGATCTATCGTGAGTCACTTCACGGATTTCAGGCAAAACCTTATAAAGATAATCTAGTGCATCCAAATTACTAGGAATTGGTTCATCATAATTGGATCCCTTAAAAAGATTGGCAAGCGGATCAAGATCCATGGACTTTTAGCGAGCGAAGATGCAAGCAAAAAAAGGTACAATCAAACATAAGATCGAACGGAAGAAGGGCGAATAAAACGGCAAGGGTGAAGTGGGGGAGAGGAAAACGAGAGGCAAATGGCAAATAATGTAATGCGAGAGATAGGGATTGTGATGGGTACTTGGTATGTTGACTTTTGCGTAAGCCTCCCCGGCAATGGCGCCAGAAATTCTTCTTGCTACATCTCGAGCTTGCGTTGGTTTTCCCCGAAGAGGAGAGGATGATGCAACACAATAGCGTAAGTATTTCCCTCAGTTTTTGAGAACCAAGGTATCAATCCAGTAGGAGGTCACGCGCAAGTCCCTCGTACCTTCACAACACGATAGCAACTCGCAACCAACGCTTAGGGGTTGTCAATCCCTTCACGGTCACTTACGAGAGTGAGATCTGATAGAGATAATATTTTTGGTATTTTTGGTATAAAGATGCAAAGTAAAAAGTAAAGGCAAAGCAAAAACAAAGCAAGTAAATAAAGTGATATAGATTGATATGATGAGAATAGACCCGGGGGCCATAGGTTTCACTAGTGGCTTCTCTCGAGAGCATAAGTATTCTACGGTGGGTGAACAAATTACTGTTGAGCAATTGACAAAATTGAGCATAGTTATGAGTATATCTAGGCAATGATCATGTATATAGGCATCACGTCCGTGACAAGTAGATCGAAACTATTCTGCATCTACTACTATTACTCCACTCATCGACTGCTATCCAGCATGCATCTAGAGTATTAAGTTAAAAACAGAGTAACGCCTTAAGCAAGATGACATGATGTAGAGGAATAAATTCATGCAATATGATAAATACCCCATATTGTTATCCTCGATGGCAACAATACAATACGTGCATTGAAACTCTTTCTGTCACTAAGTAAGGACACCGCAAGATTGAACCCAAAGCCATGCACTTCTCCCATTGCAAGAACTACCAATCTAGTTGGCCAAACCAAACGGATAATTCGAAGAGACTTGCAAAGATAACTCAATCATACATAAAAGAATTCAGAGAAGAATCAAATATTTTCCATAGATAAGTTGGATCATAAACCCACAATTCATCGGTCTCAACAAACACACCGCAAAAAGAAGATTACATCGAATAGATCTCCACAAGAGAGGGGGAGAACATTGTATTGAGATACAAAAAGAGAGAAGAAGCCATCTAGCTACTAGCTATGGACCCGAAGGTCTGAAGTAAACTACTCACACTTCATCGGAGGGGCTATGGTGATGATGTAGAAGCCCTCCGTGGTGGATGCCCCCTCCGGCGGAGCTCCGGAACAGGCCCCAAGATGGGATCTCATGGATACAGAAGGTTGCGGCGGTGGAATTAGGTTTTTGGCTCCTGTTCTGATCATACGGGGATACGTGGGTATACATAGGAGGAAGGAGTACGTCGGTGGAGCTCCGAGGGGCCTAGCTCCAAGGGGCCCACGAGGTAGGGGGGCGCGCCCTCCACCCTCGTGACCTCCTCGGAAGCTTCTTGGAGTAGGGTCCAAGTCTCCTGGATCACGTTCGGTGAGAAAATCACGTTCCCGAAGGTTTCATTCCGTTTGGACTCCGTTTGATATTCCGTTTCTTCGAAATACTGAAATAGGCAAAAAACAACAATTCTGGGCTGGGCCTCCGGTTAATAGGTTAGTCCCAAAAATAATATAAAAGTGGAAGATAAAGCCCAATATAGTCCAAAACAGTAGGTAAAGTAGCATGGAGCAATCAAAAATTATAGATACGTTGGAGACGTATCACTCTCCACGTACAGTCCTCTTCCGACGACTCTCGTTTGTTGACCACGCCGCACCGAACACAGCGAGGCGCTAGACGACGGTGAGGCCCCGGACGGGAACGACTCGGAGATGGGAAAACACGGCAGTGGAGTCGCAGATTGAGAGGAGGAGAAGGGTTATAACTGGTTCTGTTGCGGCATGGGGCTATAGTCTGTGGAGAATAACAGGAGGTGTCGAGGGGTGGAGGGATAGCCTGGCCGGCGGTGGGGTAGCGCTTCGCAGCGATGCGTGCTAAGCAGAGCCGCTAGCCGCCGGACGCCGGACCAGGCGGTCCCGGCGACGCTGGAGGAAGAAGACGAGAGATTGAAGGTGCATGCCGGCCGTTGGATATAAATCCAATGACTGTGGATGACACAATCATTTGTTGACCAAGTTGACAACGCCCTGCGTAGGCTTTGACCTATTGGCCCACATGTCAGGCTGCAAAAATGTGGCATATATTTAACCCATGTTTTCTAGAATGTACTGTCCATTTGCTGGGCTGGGTGAACAAATAATTTCGCGTCAATCAGGCCCATTTATATTTTCTAACAAATCCCAGCCCATTTGCACTTCCTTGAAATACAGGTATTAGGTGGGCTCGTTATATATATAATGTTATGTTAGAAGGAGCAATTAATATCAAAGAATAAACCAGAGAGGCACATTATATATATATATAATTAAGAAATTAGCGAGTTATTACTCAAAAGAAAAATGAGCGCGTTATTATTAAATTGGTCCTTAAAATCTTCGCAAGCTTTTGTACGCAATCACCAGGATTTTCCTTGCCTGTGAGTCAATAACAACCAGGATTTTCCGTTAAACGTTTACTTTTATAAGTTAATAACACGTGGGATGTTTTTATTATGTATATATAAGTCTCTATAAAATATACGATAATAGTAATAATATAAATATATATAATGTGGTTAGAAGGGAAAACATAAATTGGACACAGCATTACTTTTATAAGAGACCTGCGTTTTATACCCAACAGTAGGCATACTAACAAGTTCACACACAAATACAACAGAAAAGGTAAACATTCATATCAAACTCAGGTTCACAGGACACGTTCATATTCATAGCCAACATTCACTATCAACAACTCAAAAGATTCATATATACACAAGCTCAGCATATCTATGCATCCAAATGATTGATAGATCACACGACAATATTCATACATAATTCACAAAAAGATTCAGATATACACATGTTTAATATGTTTATGCATCCAAATGATTGAGATCACAGCCAATATGATCCATGGACGAACTTTAATTACCTAGGGTACAGACTGGTAAATGGTGTTTAATCGGAGGTACTTCTTGCTAAAATTAGTTCTTATACGAGTAAACTTTCGAGTACATAAGAGGCAACACAGACAGTCTGAACTTTGCTTGTAGGTTTATCCTCAAATAGTGGCCTCGTGCCGAGGGAGGTTTGAGCAACTTGGCCACTACTTTCATCCAACTAGTTTACTGGCTCATCTTGGTCCTGTATCTCGCCAAAATTCTACATTGCAGACGAGAAAGGAGGCGGTTGAGAAAATGAACCACCCAATTTTTTTGTGCAGTTCAACTGAAATGGAGCATCCTTGGCGTGCAGACTAATTAAGTGCTAGATGAATATACGCGTCAACCAACTTGTCTGGAATCTTTAGACTCCATGCCATATAGTTCGCTACCATATGTGTCGATAACCAAAAGGCACAAGTTGGGACCAAAGACTGGACTGCGTTTTTCTGGGCTATGCACCAATTAATATTTTTGGCGTTCACTCTCCTAATACTTGGAGTTTGACAATTGGTTGACGCCGGTTGATACTCGAATGAATATAGGCACTTCTTGTCAACATCGATGCTTGTCTGAGTGAACTTTGGAGTACATACCAGCAGCATAAGTACCTGTCCATCTGATCATTTTGTGCAGTTCTACTGAAATCACCCGATGTAATGATTTGCCTGCGAGTTTAGGCTCCAAATTACTCCTTTATGAAATCGGCAAACAGTAGCACAATACCAAATTACCAATACATATGACAGGCACAATAATCAGGATAAAGACCAGTACCAACCTGTATGAGGTAGCATATCAATTACTATTTCCTTTGACTGGAAGCCGAGATAAGCCAAGCGACTGACAGCAAAGGAAGAAAGCAAGCGGAGATTAGCGACTGACAGTAAAGGACGGAAGCTGTCGAGGCAATGAAGCACCCAAAGTTTTTGCGCAGTTCCACCAAAATCGAGCATCCTTGTTGGCACATATATTGAGTGAGATTACTGTAATAGTGGGACTAGTTGATGAAACATACACTAACAAATAGAAACACCCTCATTATCTTAATGGGTAAAGTTAGCAACATAGTAGTCTTGCTTAAAGAGAGGTATTAGTTTATTTAATCAGTGCCAATTAGCTCAACTCAACACTCAAAGCATTGCCATTTATCATAGGTTGCAAAACTTAAAAGTGCAAAGATAAAGGAGTTTCTCATTACAGTAGCATGATACAAATAGAGATGACAGCAAACTAATATAGATGAAGGCCTTAGGCCCGTACCAACCTGAGAAAAAAGCTTATTCATGTAGTCCCATAAGAGATGATAAAGCACTCACTGGAATCACACAATAGTATATATTTTTGTGCACTTCAAATGTATGGTTGAAATCACTCTTGTTTACCAGTGCTGAGATTATATCAAAAGATTATCTTGTGTAGTTCCACTAAAATGTATGATTGGCACAACATGATCCCTGTTTGCACAAGTAGGAACAAGGTGAAACCTTCATTAGCTTAGTGAGAAAGGATAGGAAGACATTAGCATATTACTCAAACAGTAGCATCAAATTCATGATGGACAATACGCAAAACATTGCCTCATTGAACCAATGGAAGTAAATTGACATGCAAAACAATAGAACTATTATGTCATGACACTAATAATATTCACTCCCTGCTCCACCACATGATTCACCTCCATAGACAAACATTCACACGTACATGATTCAGCATAGGGTCCTACTAAAGATTTGTTTAACTCCAACAGGAAAATTAGGCAGTAATAAATTAGTGGTACTTAAGTACTCCTCATTAATTAAGTGAGACAGCAAAAGTGGAAGGGCTCCCTGGAGGGTCGTCTCACATGTAAGGTAGTCGTTGCTGGAGCCCTTGAATAGCCTCGACTGAGGCCTCTGGCTTCAGCAAGATCGCCTTGGCACTGTTTATTCTTCTTCTTCTTCCTCTTCATGCTCTATTTCTCTTTCTCCTCACCAGTTGGTGAAACCAAGTACATGATTGGCCTTCTAATTCAGAATTGGTTTTGTCCGTGAGGGAGTACAATTGTACTAGTAAAAACAGCATTATTTTCTCATGGCAGTCGGAAAATAGAGATGAACACATGCATTAAATATCATTCTTACCTAAAGGAAGGTTATGGCGCCAATATGGATGATGAGGATTGGAACACAGATCTCCCTTTGTGCAGTTCCACCAAAATGAACCAAAAGTTCCATTTTGACATTCCAGTTAAACAACACAAAAGTCACTTCTTTTAAGAAGAGTTTTGTGCAGTGCACCAAAAGGTCACAACAACAACCAGGTGAATTGGATATCCCTGTTTGCACAAAAAGGCACAGAGGAAACAGTCAGAGTCTCGAACAATTACATGCAAAAACATTTGGCTAAACTTGTCAGAATCTCAAACAATTACAGGCAAAGACAGTGGCATGGCTTCATTTTTACCAGGGACATTATATTAAGAACAGCTAAGGCTGCGTTCGGTTCACAGGTTTGGTGCAGGATTTTCGTAGGAACACAATTCATACGATATTCTTTCCCTTCCAATCGTTCAAAACACGGGATAGGTGAATAGTGTTTCATAGGAAAGCTGGTCTGGTAGTACTGATTCCATCAGATTAGAAACATCCACGCGCTGCTCATTTTTTGGGCGGAAGCCCGAGGCAGGCGCTCGCTGCCATGCGTTAGACAGGTTGCTGTGCTGTGTTTGCCCGAATAAAAAAATCAACCTACGTGTGGTACGTGAGGTGAGGACAAGAGTAGTCACTGTGCAGCTGAATAAGCAAATAGCATCTCATACTTCCAAGAATGCTACTCTAAAAAAACAAATCTGTACATTTCGTAGTCCATCCGGACACATTCTCTTGAGAGTTTCCTCCGGTTCGCTGTTCCATAGTTTTATACCTACATTCCTTTCCTATTCCGGTCCTCTTTTCTGCCCCTTTATTCCGACTGGAGCCTAAATATTTGGTATAAGGGCATGGGACAGTGGGTGCACCAGCAGTACAACACCATGTACGTAAACATGGGCATAAAGTGGTGATTCATAGTTTGTTGCCCCGAGAAACAAACATCCAAGAAACATATCTGGGTTGGTCCCATTTTTGTTTACTCTAGCCACCTACTCCTATGTGTGGATAGCAAATCTAGTCCTGGTCATACCACTGTGTACAGCGTTACCCCTATATTTCCCTTTTCGACCAAGAGACCGGTTGGATGACCAGTCTGTACTACTTTCATCCCCTTCCCTTCCTATTTGTACCAAGTCCGATGTACATACTAAATTCCCCCACCCCCACTTTATTTCAATGACAAGTATTTTCGGATGGAGGGAGTACAAGATTCGACTCCATGAAGTAGCTTTACCTCTAACAATAGAAGAAAAAAATAGGTGACGTTGGACCATCCGATCGAGAGGGGCTGAGAGATAGAAAATGGTGCACATGCAGCGACGTAGTGAGCTGGGGAAGTAGAGCTAAGGTGGTTTCAAACGAAGATATACCTGAAGGTCGTCGAGATGTGGATAGGTGGGCGGGGGGAGGGCGGATCCGCCCACAGGCAACGACGAAGGGATCGGAGGACCTCCCGCGCCGGCGCTCGGCCAGAGATAACGGTGTGGCCAGCAGTGGGTCTCCTCCCTCGCTGTCAACGACGGCCTAAACGCTGCCCCTCCTCCCCTTCACCGGCGGAGGGGGATACGTCCGGATCTGTAACCAGCGGTGAGGATAGAAAGCCAGTGTTTTTTGAAGGGAGAAAGACAGTGTTATTACCCCTATCTTGTTTAGATCTGGAGAGGATGAGAGTGTGTGAATAGAGCAGCCCTAGTGAGGGAGTCTTGGACTAAGGGGTGTCCGGATAGCCGAACTATCATCATTGGACGGACTCCAAGACTATGAAGATACAAGATTGAAGACTTCGTCCCATGTCCGGATGGGACTTTCCTTGGCGTGGAAGGCAAGCTTGGCAATACGGATATGTAGATCCCCTACCATTGTAACCGACTCTGTGTAACCCTAGCCCTCTCCGGTGTCTATATAAACCGGAGGGTTTTAGTCCGTAGGACGAACAACAATCATACCATAGGCTAGCTTCTAGGGTTTAGCCTCCTTGATCTCGTGGTAGATCTACTCTGGTACTACCCATATCATCAATATTAATCAAGCAGGAGTAGGGTTTTACCTCTATCGAGAGGGCCCGAACCTGGGTAAAAACATCGTGTCCCTTGTCTCCTGTTACCATCCGCCTAGACGCACAGTTCGGGACCCCCTACTCGAGATCCGCCGGTTTTGACACCGACATTGGTGCTTTCATTGAGAGTTCCTCTGTGTCGTCGCTCATAGGCCCGGTGGCTCCTTCGATCATCAACAACGACGCAGTCCAGGGTGAGACTTTTCTCCCCGGACAAATCTTCGTATTCGGCGGCTTTGCACTGCGGGCCAATTCGCTTGGCCATCTGGAGCAGATCAAAAGCTACGCCCCTGGCCATCAGGTCAGATTTGGAAGTTTGAACTATACGTCCGACATCCGCGGAGACTTGATCTTCGACGGATTCGAACCGCAGCCAAGTGCGCCGCACTGTCACGATGGGCATGATTTAGCTCTGCTGCCGGACAGTGCCCTGGAAGCCGCACAAGAGTCCACTCCAACCCTTAACTCGGACCCGACTACGCCAATCGAGGATGGGTGGCTAGACACCGCCTCGGGGGCTGCTATGATGATGGAGCCGAATACCGACCCTGTCCCTTGTAAATCTTGTGACTCCAAGGTGCCGGACTCTTCTCCGGACCCCGAACCTTCCACGCTCCTGCCAATCAAATCCGATTGGGCGCCGATCGTGGAGTCCACCACTGCGGACATCTTTCAGCACTCGCCTTTCGGCGACATCCTGAATTCGCTAAAGTGCCTCTCTTTACCAGGAGAGCCTTGGCCGGATTATGGCCAGGACGGTTGGGATGCGGACGACGAAGAAATTCAAAGCCCACCCACCACCCACTTCGTAGCCACTGTCGATGACTTAACCGATATGCTAGATTTTGACTCCGAAGATATCGACGGTATGGACGACGATGCCGGAGACGACCAAGAACCAGCACCCACAGGGCACTGGAAAGCCACCTCAACTCACGATGTATATATGGTGGATACACCAAAAGGAAGCGATAACGAGGAACAATGGGACGCTGCGAAGGATAATTCCCCCGAAAAACAGTCAAAACGGCGCCGCAAGCGCCGCCCAAAGTACCGCCTCGACAACGACAGCACCCACACAGACCCATCCGTAGAGCAGGGCGAACCAGTGGATGACGAACATGCCACCAAGAAACCATCCGAACAGGATGAATTGGATAAACAACCCATCCCCGGCGAAAACAACAGTCCGGATGATCTCACGCCGGACACATCATTGGAGCAGAAGAACCTTCACAAAAGGCTCGTCACCACTGCACGAAGTCTGAAGAAGTAGAAGCGGAAGCTCAAAACAGCGGAAGATGTACTCAAAATGAGATGGGGCAAAGTACTCAAGACCGCAGACAAATACGGCGATAGCCGCCAAGCAAAGAGCTACCCAAAGCGCAAACTATTGCCCGAATTTGACGAGGAGGCCATAGAGCCCCCACAATCAAAAAACAAAGAGGCCGCCCGGTCGGATAGACGACCACACGACAAACAAAGAGCGGCAAGCGGCGCCGCACACAAGCCGGCACGCGATCCACATAAGGATCCTCGCAAAAAGGATGGCCCGGTCAGGTCCATCTATGGGCCAAGAAAGAAAGCTCCAGAAAGCAACACAACACGTCGAGTATTCGAAAATAACGGCACACCCAAATACAGGGGCACCGCACACTCCCTATGTTTCACCGATGAGGTACTGGATCATGAATTTCCAACGGGATTCAAGCCCGTAAACATAGAGGCATACGACGGAACAACAGACCCCGGAGTCTAGATTGAGGATTACATCCCACACATACATATGGCTAGAGGAGATGACCTCCATGCCATAAAATACTTACCCCTCAAGCTCAAAGGGCCAGCCCGGCATTGGCTCAAAAGCCTCCCAGAAAATACCATTGGAAGTTGGGAAGAGCTCGAGGATGCGTTTTGGGCAAATTTTCAGGGGACTTATGTCCGCCCTTCGGATGCAGACGATGTAAGTCACATAACTCAACAGCCCGGAGAGTCAGCCCGCAAATTCTAGAATAGGTTCCTTACCAAAAAGAACCAAATAGTCAACTGTCCGGACGCCGAAGCCTTAGCAGCCTTCAAACATAACGTCCGAGACGAGTGGCTCGCCAGACACCTCGGCCAGGAAAAGCCAAGAACAATGGCCGCACTAACAAGCCTCATGACCCGCTTTTGTGCGGGAGATGATAGCTGGCTGGCAAGATGCAGCACCAGTGACCCAAGTACATCCGAGGTCAGGGATGGAAATGGGAAACCATGACGCAGAAAGGACCAGCGCCGGACTAAGGGAAATGACCCAAAGAGCACGGCAGTCAACGCCGGATTCAAAAGCTCTTGGCAGAACAACAAAACACTGCCTCTCAAGGACAATAGCGACGAGCTATCTAACCTTAACAAAATCTTGGACAGGATATGTCAAATCCATAGTACCCCCAGGAAGCCTACAAACCATACCCACAGAGATTGTTGGGTCTTCAAGCAGTCCAGCCGACTTAACGCCGAACATAAGGGGCTCGACACACCAAGTGAGGACGATGACGAACCCCACAAGCAGAGCGTCGGAAAACAAAAGAATTTCCCACAAGAGGTCAAAACAGTGAATTCACTTCAAGTGATAACAAGGAAAAATAGAGCGGCGCCCACTAAAGTACAAGCCGCACGGTCCACCCCAGCGGAGTCCCGAAACTGGATGTCAAAACCAATAACTTTTGACCATCAGGATTACTCCGGAAGTATCCGAAACGCAGGATGGACTGCTTTTATATTGGATCCTATAATCGACGGACTACGATTTACACAAGTCCTAATGGACGGCGGCAGTGATCTAAACCTGCTATACCAGGACACAATCCGCAGAATGGGGATAGACCCAACCAAAATTCGCCATAGCAACACTTCCTTTAAAGGAGTGACGCCAGGCCCATATGCCAATTGTACGGGCTCTCTACTACTAGAAGTTGTGTTCGATTCACCCGACAACTTCCGTCGCGAAAAGTTAATCTTCCATATCGCCCCATTTAAAAGTAGCCATCAAGCACTATTGGGATGCGAAGCTTTCGCCCGCTTTAACGCAATACCGCATTACGCGTCTCTTACACTTAAAATGCCCAGTCCACGCGGCATCATCTCATTAAAGGGTAACTTCGAGTGTTCCTCGACCGCGGAAGAACGTGAGGCTGCCTTGACAGCCACATACTAATCCGGCTTTGCTGATCAAAGCCCCTAAAATAGGTCATTTAGACCCCGGACATGGTTAGGCGAGTCCGGTATAAATAAACAAGGGGCTTACTAGTCGCGTACCCCTTTACAAGGGGCTGCACGCATGTACAATGAGAGCCAATAAAGCTCAATTTTATTCATTTTTTGAATCATACTCTGTTTATTTTAAATACATTTTTCGCACGATCTTTTTTTTCAAACTAAGTTCTTCTCTTTTACAGATGAACAACATGCTACACCCGTCCAGGATACGACACAACGGAGACACAGGTGCAGACGTGCAGTAGGGACCCTGTCACATCCCTAGCTGCTGGTAGTGCTCTAGGCTAGCTTCATGTGTGCATCATGTCTATATTTTCGAAACTTGAACTGAGGAATTTTGGAAGCCTCAAAAACTTAAATAAAAGAGGGGCAAAAACCCTAGAAATCTCATTCATTGCTCCAAAGTGCTCTTCTTAAATGTTTGATAATTTTTGGTAAGGGTTCTGGTCCCAACCAAAATATTGAACATTTTTAAGGATTTATTTTTGGGACTTTGAATTTAAATCATTAGCTATTTGAATTTGAATTATATTCATATAACTAGAATATAATTTCAAATACCCCTGAAATATTTTATGAGCTTTTGGAAAAGTCCATATAGCAAAATAAAAATATTCAGAGGAGTTTTTGGCATTGTTTGAATTATTTTAAATTCAAAACAGTGGCAAAACAAATTTAAAAAAATAAAACAGAACAGAAATATAAAACAGAGCAGAACCTACCTGGCCTTACCTGGCAGCCCGCTGGCCGGCCCAGCACTGTGCTGGCCCGTGCCAGCCACCTGCTTCCTCCCGCCAGAGCAGGCAGGCAGCTGCCTGTCGGCCGCGCGCGCCGCCGTGCGCCACCTCCTGCCTGGTTGCCTCCCTCCTCGATGCGCCTGGAGACGCCACGACACCCCTGGCCTCTCTCTCACTCTCCCTGGAACCCCTCGCGATCTCCCTCGCTCCTCCCCCTCCTCTGCTCTCTCTCCCTCACGCGCCCGAGCGGAGCCCGTCGCCGCCGCTTGCTGCTGCCGCGGCCACCGCCTCCCCCTCGCTTCTCTGACCAGCCCACGAGCTCTGCCTAGAACCCGGGCACCTCTCCGCCGACCCACGCAAGGCCGGAGGACCCCAAGACGACGCCGCGACCCTTCTTCCCCGTCCACGGCCGCCGGATGCCGCTGCCCGATTCGTCGTCCACAGGGCCTCCCTGAGCTCGCCGTCTTCTTCAACCGACTCCCCGTGAGCTCCTCTTCATCCTCCCCCTCTCCGTTTTCTCTCTAGCATGCCGTAGCCGCCGTGCCTCTCTCCCCCGACAGCACGCCGCCGCACGAGCTCATCGCCGACGAGGCTCCGGTGGCCATTTGGTCCCGTGCGTGCCTCCGTTGGGTTCGTGAGCTCTCATAGAACGCGTAGGTGCTAACCGTAGATCCTCTCGTGCACGGTGTCGTTGTTTTCATCGGCGCCCGAACTCTGGCCGCCGCCACGACCTCGCTTCCGGCGAACTACGTCCACCCCCGCACCTCCCGTTGGTTCCCCTAGATGCGCGCGGGCATGGGCTATCCTCTGGTGCCCCTGGCGCGTCGATCCGTCGTCTCTGGCGCAACTCCGGCGAGCCACCGCCGCTCTGGGTCGTCGCCGTCGTCCAACCGCCGGCGAATCCGACGTGGCCATCGTTAGCGGCTAACCCCCCACACTAACCAACCCCCTAGGCCCCTGACTCGTGGGCCCCACGCCCCTAATTAATCACAGCTTAACTCCTGTTTAATTTAACTAACCCCGGTGGGCCCACGCGTCAGTGTTGACTACGCTGACGTGGCCGTTGACTTGGTCCCACCTGTCAGTGAGCTAAGCAGCCCTGTGACACTGACGTGTGGCCCCCCACACGTCAGGTTTGACTCTGGGTGACCCAGTTGACCTGCTGACGTCATGATGATGTCAGGCTGACGCAGTAATGTTTTCTGGATTTATTTTTATTCAGAAAATTCCAGAAAATTGTATAAACTTCTAAAATTCATAGAAATTCAACCGTAACTCCAAATGAAATAAATTATATATGTAAAATTATCAGAAAAATTCAAGGAATCCATCTGTACCATTTTCATGCATGTTAGAACAACTTATGACTACTGTTTAGGACAATTCAATTAAATGGCATTTAAATAATCACATATGGAGTTTGAATTTGAATCTTTGATTCAAACCAACTTCATTTAATCTGGTTGCTAGTTGCATTAGCTCAAACCACAGCATATTGCCATGTCATGAGCATGCATCATATTGTGCATTGCATTGATTATGTTTCCTTCTGTGTTGCCGGAACTTGCCCCCTCTCGATAGACGTGGTTCCGATGATGAGTTCGATGACACCGATGAAGAGCTATATTATCTTCAGAAGTGCCAGGCAAGCAAAACCCCCTTGTTCATTCCGATAAAATCCCACTCTCTCGCTCCTGCTCTCTTTTACTGCATTAGGACAACAACGACATATTTGATACTTGCTGCGGTAGCTGAACCCCTTTATCCTCTGCATGACCTGTCATTGCCACAGTAAATAGATGAAACCCACTAGCATGAGTAGGAGTTGTTTGAGCCCTGTTGTGCCTACTCATTCATGCTTGTTTGTCATGCCTGCTACTGCTTAGAGTTGAGTCAGGTCTGATTCATCGGGGATGAATCAGAGGCGTGTGAACATGTCCTACTATGGGTGATCTAAGTGTGTGAACACGATTTGGTAAAGGTAGCGGTGAGAGGCCATGTAGGAGTACATGGTGGGTTGTCTCATTGCAGCCGTCCTCAGGAACTGAGTTCTGTGTTTGTGATCCATGACCAGTTACTACCACACATTGGGTTCCGGTAACTCGACCCCTCTCGACTTATTAATCAACATGATCTCTGTCCAGGAGTTGCAACTAGTTTCTGGTGTTTGTAGGTAGTGTTAGTAGTCTACCAAGTGGCACCCAGTACAGGTGGGCTTGGGACAGACTAGGCACAGTGGCACGGTGTACCAAGTGGCACCCGGATGGTGGGCTTGGGAACCCTGCTCACATCGTTTGGGGCCGTAAGCGACACCCCGGCCGGATCTCCTTGCGGATGGAACCCGAATAGGCGATAAACCTGGACTAGAGACTTGTTCGGTTAGTCAGGTCGTGGCCGACTCCCTCGCCCGGTTTCCGCTTGAAGGTTGCCGAGGTACTTGACGTGTACAGGGCGATAAGTGGCGAAAGCGTGTGTGAAGAAGTACACCCCTGCAGGGTTATCATTATCTATTCGAATAGCCGAATTCCTCGGATATGGAAACGTGGACCCCTTGTACAGTTCATAGACAAGTGAAAGTGGATACTCTAAAATACGCAAGATAAGCGTGAGTGCTATGGATGGCGTTCTCGTAGGGAGACGGGAGCGGATCCATAGTGGTGTATTGATATGGTGAATGTGTGGAATCGTGTGCGCCACCTCAAAAGAGTTACTTGCAGTCGTAGTTCAGGTTAGCCACCGAGTCAAAGCTGGCTTGCTGCAGTTAAACCCCACCATCCCTTTGTTGATAATGATGCATATGTAGATAGTTCTGATGTAAGTCTTGCTGGGTACATTTGTACTCACGTTTGCCTATTTTATGTTTTTGCAGAGAGACTTCAGTCTCACTAGTATTTCCGCGTGGTCTTCGACGTTTAGCTTGTTACCTCAGCTACGATCTTGTGCCCTCGGCAGGATCTGGTAGATAGTCAGGCTTCTCAGCCTTTTTCATTTCTAGATGTCTGTACTCAGACATGATAGCTTCCGCTTGTGCTTTGACTTGTATGCTCTGAATGTTGGGTCGTGAGACCCCTGTTTGTAATATCTTGCTCCTCGGAGCCTATTGAATAAATACTTGAGTCGTAGAGTCATTTTGTGATGCCATGTTGTATTGCACATATCGAGCATATTGTGTGTATGTTATTGAAATGCTTGGTATGTGTGGGATCTGACTATCTAGTTGTTTATCTTTAGTAGCCTCTCTTACCGGGAAATGTCTCCTAGTGTTTCCATTGAGCCTTGGTAGCTTGCTACTGCTCCGGAACACTTAGGCTGGCCGGCATGTGTCCTTCTTCGTTCCTGTGTCCGTCCCTTCGGGGAAATGTCACGCGATGAATACCGGAGTCCTGTTAGCCCGCTATAGCCCGGTTCACCGGAGTCCTGCTAGCCCAGTGCTACAGCCTGGATTCACTCGCTGATGACCGACACGTTCGATGCTGGGTCATGGATGCCTGTCCCTGTAAGTCTGTGCCACTTTGGGTTTACGACTAGCCATGTCAGCCCGGGCTACTTATCATATGGATGCTAGCGACACTGTCATATACGTGTGCCAAAAGGCGCAAACGGTCCCGGGCTAAGGTAAGGCGACACCCGTGGGAATACCGTGCGTGAGGCCGCAAAGTGATATGAGGTGTTACATGCTAGATCGATGTGGCATTGAGTCGGGGTCCTGACAGCGTTGGTATCAGAGCTTGACTGCCTGTAGGATTACCAAGCCAAACTGGTCGAAGTTGAGTCTAGAAATTCTTTAGTTATATGTAGGGGAATTGATTGTGGGATGGAACGTAAGGCTCTTTTTACTCCTTATACCTCATGGCCTTCTGATCTGAGTCATCATCTTCTCTTCTACGGGGATTAAGAACTAGGCTATCTCTTCTTTCTATCAGGATCACATGTTACTAATCCGTAGACTTATAAGATTGTTGGATTAAGCCTCAGTTCAGTTTCTACCTCCGAATGTTAACTGTTGATCTCGAAACCTTGATATTATGTTTCTGAGTGGTTATGCCACCATTTTTGTGAATGTCTCAAATCTTTTCTGAGCATTTACAGCCGTTATGCTGTCCGAGTCATCCCAGGTTTCTAAATAGTTTGAAGCAATTTGCAAATTCCTTCCTCCCGCTTCGATGTTCCTTTGGGCCAGATTAACCACACTAATCGGTGTGTTGAGGTAATTATTGCCTCGACATATATGTTGGAATTATTATTATGACCCTAAGTGCTTAGGGGATCATCTAGTAATTTAGCCATGATTTGTGTCCCAGTGTGATGATTCTGGCCATCATTCTCGTAAGCATCCCGTGATGCCACTTAGTAGTAGGTATTCTATTCCTGGGTTTTGGACCCGAGATTCACCCTACTTACATCATGTTGATAGTAATTGCCAGCTCCCTTAGGTTATTAGTAACCTTTGCGTTAGTCCTCGAGGTCCGTGGTATATCGTTCTTCCAAATACCATGAACCATTATGGCAGAAGTTTGTTGGATCAAAAGATCACAACTAGAGTACTCTTGAGGAGTTCTCCATTCATAAATCGTGACTCTGCCAGTTCTACCTTTCTGCATGGGTTATCCGGAAGAATTATGTTGAACTCGGTTCGACATACTAATTTATGCATTCACAACTCAGAAAGTTATATGTTCCTTTGAGTTGTCCCTCTTTAGTTGTCTACTGACCTTCGTCTATCAATTGATAGTCAAGAGTATGCGTGCGTTCGTTTGTCGATGCCTATTACTCTTGTGGCCCGTGCCATTCCGTCCTGAATGACTAGGAGAAACAAACTCCAGTACCTCTTCCATATCCAGGATTGGGTCAAAGAAGTCGTACTCCGCAGATCAAAATGCCAATCCAACTTTTACTCTGTTCCACCTTGGAGTATTACCATCTTTATATCAAGAATGTCATGGGAATTGCACACCATCCTATGAACTCTTGACACAGTGATACTTCTCGCCATCATTGTTCATTCCTCGGTTCCTGTGTTATCGTAACCGGAATGCCGACAAGTGAATCGTGGCGTGTGAAATCAATACTGCTAGCAACTCT
Source organism: Triticum dicoccoides (assembly GCF_002162155.2). Lineage (NCBI taxonomy): Eukaryota > Viridiplantae > Streptophyta > Magnoliopsida > Poales > Poaceae > Triticum > Triticum dicoccoides. The sequence goes on along the minus strand of NC_041393.1, from coordinate 756,468,576 downwards.
GTTGCTTGGTAGTTAATGGACAATAACCTCATTCTCAGCGTATTGATTATTGAATCATCATTCTAAGATTGATCGTGCTACCTAGTCCTTGTTCTCGGTGCACTCCTTGATCGATGAGTTAGGGTTATTTCAAATCTTCGCTCTATTGATCATATCGTCTTGCCTCAAAAAGCAAGATTGTTCTCGAGCTTAGTAACATATCGGTGGTTCGTGATTTTCCGAATATCTTCTCGGAAGTATTACCAGGTCGTTCCCTGACTGTTATGTTGAGCTCGTGATCAAGTTGGTTTCTTGTGAACCACCTTCTCTCCAAGAATCGGTGTTAGATATCCCTGAGCTAGTTGGTTAAGCTAGACAACAACTTGGAGAGTTGGAAGATAAAAGCTTGCCTAACTTAGTTCGTTCCAAAGGGATATTCTTGTGTAGTGTGTGTTGAAGAAAGTTGATATTTTCATCGACTGAACCTCGTGATCAGTTAATGGACCTATCATTTTATCCAACCTTTGATTGGAGTATGGGCTATCATCCAATCAGACCAGAACCAACGATATTCGTAATGTTGTCTTACTCGTGGTTGATCCCTCGAGTATACACCATTATATCTTTTGGGTCGGACCCATGCTATCACTTGTTCACTTAACTATGGAATTCCTTTTAAAAGGAAACCCAGATGAATTGTTGATGAGCCCATTGACAACATCCTTATCTCCTCCATGATTTTGTTGAACATTAAGCTAGTGTTGGAAACTTTTGAAAGCATTTTCTTCATGCTAGCTCATGAAGTATTTGTTGATGAAAGGAGTGACTTCCTTTTATACACGTGCATTTGGTGAAAGTTGCCGCCGTGAATTTGAGAAAGTTAGTTTTGCTTCCTCTGGAATCATCCCAAGTCAGTCATGCATACGTGCGAAGTATTCTGTGGTCTGGAGATTTGCAACCTCCATTCTATATGTATATCCTAGCACACCAAGCCACTGATTGAGTTGTTCAAAGATAAAGGAGTTTGTCCAAGGTGAACTCTTTGGACTTCCACGCGTGGAGACTTCGATGTCATTAATGATGGCTCCCCCTCCTGAACTCGGTAGTGTTTTATTATAAGACTACTTTGTGGTCATGCTTGTCTGGGACAACGTGTTCACATGTTTGTAGCAGAACCCGCTCATGTTTTGGAGCTTGCTATCATAGTTCATTCCCCGAGAATATCGCAGCATTGTCTCGTCGAATTGTGTTGCAAACTTTCATTTTTCTTCCTAGACTCGATGAGTCTGGAATATCCTGACACCAACCAGATCTGAATCTCAGGCAGATATGATGGTTTGGAACATCTCCCAAGAACTATAATATTGGTCTCTCGATAACCGGTAAGGTGGATGTCGTGGCCAACCCACCCAGCCGAAAGACCTATTATTGTAGTATCTTGATTGAAGAAGTTGGCCACCTCCCCATAAGGATTTCGTAGGATTTACCTCCGTAACTGTTCCTTATGGATTCTAGTGCTCCCGAAGTCCGACCTTTTTACTTGATGTTCTAGATATCAAACCATATCTATGAGTGGGTTACACTAGCACATCAAGGAGAACATTAGAAGCGGAGTGCTAAATGTCTCTCGGTCGATCATCCAGATTTTATTTCCTTGGCCCCGCCAAGGGTGAAATCTGAGAAGGTGTTATCTTCCTTTGCATCTGCATCATTCATCATGGTAGCAAGTTGTGTTGCCAGGATCCTTGACACGGATATTGGTAGAATCTTGATGATTGTGGAAATGCTCAAGTTCTTGAGAGCACGCACAAGCGCTACGTGTTATCCTCGGCACTAGCTGGGTTTGCTCTCAGTTCCCTCGGCAATGCTATGACCTACTCAAACAGTGAATTCACTCTCTATTGTTGGGTTCTTCCCCAGTTACCAGAATCATTCCCAGCATTTGCATTTTGTTCCCAGCTTGCACCGTCAATGTGCCATTCTACCATGGGTCTCTTCCATTTCCGGTGGTAAGCAAGTTCATCCATTACGTTGTCTTCAACAAGGTAATCCACATCATCCAAGTCCGAGTATGCCATTCTACCGACCCCCTTCAAACGATCGCTCGAGAATTGCCTTAGGCTGGTTTTAAGAGTTACAATGATCCCTGAATCAAAGGTAATTCTTTTTGCCACTTAAGGGGATATTTCTACGAGTCACCTTCCCTAAGGTGCCTCGTTGTGGCTCCATGGCAACTCAACTCCTCGCTACGTGACAATCGTTTACCACATTCTTGAGCCTGGAATTGTTGTCTACCTAGTGAACCCTCGTCATCCGTTTCTTTCCACCCCTCTTGATGTGTATCTCGTGTCTCAACCCGAGAGATGGTTCTAAGTCTCATTCCGTGAGTTAATCCTGAGTTGTTCGACCTTCGAGAAGACCGATCTTTCTAGAGTTTTCCTTTCCTCTTCTTGTCATAATTAGCTGAAGTTCTCAGAGCAAGACGACAAGACAAAGATGGTGTTCAAATCAACGTTCATTTGAAGTGCAACCTGGATCGTGAAGATTGTACTAGTTTGCGTTTCCCCTTCATCCTACCCTACGCTTGAATCTCGAGACGAGATTCTTGTTTAGTGGGGGCGAGTTGTCACATCCCTAGCTGCTGGTAGTGCTCTAGGCTAGCTTCATGTGTGCATCATGTCTATATTTTCGAAACTTGAACTGAGGAATTTTGGAAGCCTCAAAAACTTAAATAAAAGAGGGGCAAAAACCCTAGAAATCTCATTCATTGCTCCAAAGTGCTCTTCTTAAATGTTTGATAATTTTTGGTAAGGGTTCTGGTCCCAACCAAAATATTGAACATTTTTAAGGATTTATTTTTGGGACTTTGAATTTAAATCATTAGCTATTTGAATTTGAATTATATTCATATAACTAGAATATAATTTCAAATACCCCTGAAATATTTTATGAGCTTTTGGAAAAGTCCATATAGCAAAATAAAAATATTCAGAGGAGTTTTTGGCATTGTTTGAATTATTTTAAATTCAAAACAGCGGCAAAACAAATTTAAAAAATAAAACAGAACAGAAATATAAAACAGAGCAGAACCTACCTGGCCTTACCTGGCAGCCCGCTGGCCGGCCCAGCACTGTGCTGGCCCGTGCCAGCCACCTGCTTCCTCCCGCCAGAGCAGGCAGGCAGCTGCCTGTCGGCCGCGCGCGCCGCCGTGCGCCACCTCCTGCCTGGTTGCCTCCCTCCTCGATGCGCCTGGAGACGCCACGACACCCCTGGCCTCTCTCTCACTCTCCCTGGAACCCCTCGCGCTCTCCCTCGCTCCTCCCCCTCCTCTGCTCTGTCTCCCTCACGCGCCCGAGCGGAGCCCGTCGCCGCCACTTGCTGCTGCCGCGGCCACCGCCTCCCCCTCGCTTCTCTGACCAGCCCACGAGCTCTGCCTAGAACCCGGGCACCTCTCCGCCGACCCACGCAAGGCCGGAGGACCCCAAGACGACGCCGCGACCCTTCTTCCCCGTCCACGGCCGCCGGATGCCGCCGCCCAATTCGTCGTCCACAGGGCCTCCCTGAGCTCGCCGTCTTCTTCAACCGACTCCCCGTGAGCTCCTCTTCATCCTCCCCCTCTCCGTTTTCTCTCTAGCATGCCGTAGCCGCCGCGCCTCTCTCCCCTGACAGCACGCCGCCGCACGAGCTCATCGCCGACGAGGCTCCGGTGGCCATTTGGTCCCGTGCGTGCCTCCGTTGGGTTCGTGAGCTCTCATAGAACGCGTAGGTGCTAACCGTAGATCCTCTCGTGCACGGTGTCGTCGTTTTCATCGGCGCCCGAACTCCGGCCGCCGCTACGACCTCGCTTCCGGCGAACTCCGTCCACCCCCGCACCTCCCGTTGGTTCCCCTAGATGCGCGCGGGCACGGGCTATCCTCTGGTGCCCCTGGCGCGTCGATCCGTCGTCTCTGGCGCAACTCCGGCGAGCCACCGCCGCTCTGGGTCGTCGCCGTCGTCCAACCGCCGGCGAATCCGACGTGGCCGTCGTTAGCGGCTAACCCCCCACACTAACCAACCCCCTAGGCCTCGTGGGCCCCACGCCCCTAATTAATCACAGCTTAACTCCTGTTTAATTTAACTAACCCCGGTGGGCCCACGCGTCAGTGTTGACTACGCTGACGTGGCCGTTGACTTGGTCCCACCTGTCAGTGAGCTAAGCAGCCCTGTGACACTGACGTGTGGCCCCCCACACGTCAGGTTTGACTCTGGGCGACCCAGTTGACCTGCTGACGTCATGATGATGTCAGGCTGACGCAGTAATGTTTTCTGGATTTATTTTTATTCAGAAAATTCCAGAAAATTGTATAAACTTCTAAAATTCATAGAAATTCAACCGTAACTCCAAATGAAATAAATTATATATGTAAAATTATCAGAAAAATTCAAGGAATCCATCTGTACCATTTTCATGCATGTTAGAACAACTTATGACTACTGTTTAGGACAATTCAATTAAATGGCATTTAAATAATCACATATGGAGTTTGAATTTGAATCTTTGATTCAAACCAACTTCATTTAATCTGGTTGCTAGTTGCATTAGCTCAAACCACAGCATATTGCCATGTCATGAGCATGCATCATATTGTGCATTACATTGATTATGTTTCCTTCTGTGTTGCCGGAACTTGCCCCCTCTCGATAGACGTGGTTCCGACGATGAGTTCGATGACACCGATGAAGAGCTATATTATCTTCAGAAGTGCCAGGCAAGCAAAACCCCCTTGTTCATTCCGATAAAATCCCACTCTCTCGCTCCTGCTCTCTTTTACTGCATTAGGACAACAACGACATATTTGATACTTGCTGCGGTAGCTGAACCCCTTTATCCTCTGCATGACCTGTCATTGCCACAGTAAATAGATGAAACCCACTAGCATGAGTAGGAGTTGTTTGAGCCCTGTTGTGCCTACTCATTCATGCTTGTTTGTCATGCCTGCTACTGCTTAGAGTTGAGTCAGGTCTGATTCATCGGGGATGAATCAGAGGCGTGTGAACATGTCCTACTATGGGTGATCTAAGTGTGTGAACACGATTTGGTAAAGGTAGCGGTGAGAGGCCATGTAGGAGTACATGGTGGGTTGTCTCATTGCAGCCGTCCTCAGGAACTGAGTTCTGTGTTTGTGATCCATGACCAGTTACTACCACACATTGGGTTCCGGTAACTCGACCCCTCTCGACTTATTAATCAACATGATCTCTGTCCAGGAGTTGCAACTAGTTTCTGGTGTTTGTAGGTAGTGTTAGTAGTCTACCAAGTGGCACCCGGTACAGGTGGGCTTGGGACAGACTAGGCACAGTGGCACGGTGTACCAAGTGGCACCCGGATGGAGGGCTTGGAACCCTGCTCACATCGTTTGGGGCCGTAAGCGACACCCCGGCCGGATCTCCTTGCGGATGGAACCCGAATAGGCGATAAACCTGGACTAGAGACTTGTTCGGTTAGTCAGGTCGTGGCCGACTCCCTTGCCCGGTTTCCGCTTGAAGGTTGCCGAGGTACTTGACGTGTACAGGGCGATAAGTGGCGAAAGCGTGTGTGAAGAAGTACACCCCTGCAGGGTTATCATTATCTATTCAAATAGCCGAATTCCTCGGATATGGAAACGTGGACCCCTTGTACAGTTCATAGACAAGTGAAAGTGGATACTCTAAAATACGCAAGATAAGCGTGAGTGCTATGGATGGCGTTCTCGTAGGGAGACGGGAGCGGATCCATAGTGGTGTATTGATATGGTGAATGTGTGGACTCGTGTGCGCCACCTCAAAAGAGTTACTTGCAGTCGTAGTTCAGGTTAGCCACCGAGTCAAAGCTGGCTTGCTGCAGTTAAACCCCACCATCCCTTTGTTGATAATGATGCATATGTAGATAGTTCTGATGTAAGTCTTGCTGGGTACATTTGTACTCACGTTTGCCTATTTTATGTTTTTGCAAAGAGACTTCAGTCTCACTAGTATTTCCGCGTGGTCTTCGACGTTTAGCTTGTTACCTCAGCTACGATCTTGTGCCCTCGGCAGGATCTGGTAGATAGTCAGGCTTCTCAGCCTTTTTCATTTCTAGATGTCTGTACTCAGACATGATAGCTTCCGCTTGTGCTTTGACTTGTATGCTCTGAATGTTGGGTCGTGAGACCCCTGTTTGTAATATCTTGCTCCTCGGAGCCTATTGAATAAATACTTGAGTCGTAGAGTCATTTTGTGATGCCATGTTGTATTGCACATATCGAGCATATTGTGTGTATGTTATTGAAATGCTTGGTATGTGTGGGATCTGACTATCTAGTTGTTTATCTTTAGTAGCCTCTCTTACCGGGAAATGTCTCCTAGTGTTTCCATTGAGCCTTGGTAGCTTGCTACTGCTCCGGAACACTTAGGCTGGCCGGCATGTGTCCTTCTTCGTTCCTATGTCTGTCCCTTCGGGGAAATGTCACGCGATGAATACCGGAGTCCTGTTAGCCCGCTACAGCCCGGTTCACCGGAGTCCTGCTAGCCCAGTGCTACAGCCTGGATTCACTCGCTGATGACCGACACGTTCGATGCTGGGTCATGGATGCCTGTCCCTGTAAGTCTGTGCCACTTTGGGTTTACGACTAGCCATGTCAGCCCGGGCTCCTTATCATATGGATGCTAGCGACACTGTCATATACGTGTGCCAAAAGGCGCAAACAGTCCCGGGCTAAGGTAAGGCGACACCCGTGGGAATACCGTGCGTGAGGCCGCAAAGTGATATGAGGTGTTACATGCTAGATCGATGTGGCATTGAGTCGGGGTCCTGACAGACCCGTTGCAAGGATTCTTTTCAGATTAAGACCCTACATAAACCTTTTTTTACTGTCTCTTGTTGATACACATCCCCCGGTTTCTTACCATAACCGAGGAGGAGGCTGGCATTTTGGCATTGGCCGCGTTAGAAGTTTTCGCGCGTACCTGGACACTAGGGGCTTAGGGCATCGTTCTGCCCGTTTTCATAAAGACCGAATACCTTAGGGAGTGTTCGGCGTCTTGAGTTAGGCCTTATATGCATCAGCTCTGAATCATGTCTTTGGTCAAATGTTGGGTTTGCCCGGCTCTTGTGTTTTGCTGCCTTACGTTCCGTTCTATCGGCTAACGCGACACCAGGAGAACTACTACGATTGTGCCCCGGTTCGGCCTGGTGAGCACCTCAGTAGAGAAAGCCGAAAACTGACTGTCATGATATAGCGAGAGACTGGTCAACCACTCGATCGACCACCGGAATGTTTAGAATTCCTCCGCTTTGATGAAGGACCGTTTCCCGGTCAGGCACATACGCGCCCCGAATTCGGAGAGCGCGGTGCCCCTAGGGGCTATATAGTAGCCCCACCATCGAACTCCTATGGCTAAGTGGAAGTGATAAAGCATTATAGTCCGGTTGCCTAGTTTGCTACGCTATCACGTCCTTCACAGGACCAAGACGTTGGATTAAGTGTGAAAATGCGCTTTTTTGCAAACACCCCCGCACTATGTGCATGGGGGCTGAAGCCGAAGACTGCCATCTTACAGGTTATATACACATATACATTAACGGCCGCACAGGAGGTATTTCAATACTTGAACGCACAAGTATAAAAAGCCCTTATATTATATTTGAAACATGGTTTCACAAATCATACATGTCATTTGAACATAACATTTTTCGAGCACCGCGACTCTATTAAGCGAGCGCCCTGCAAGACTTCCTCAAAATAGTGCTCGGCGGGTAATCGGCTTCCGTCCAAATCCCGGGATGCAACGTCGGTGGCCTCCATCTCTGCCTAGTATGTTTTGACACGGGCGAGAGCCATCCGTGCACCCTCTATGCATGCCGACCGTTTCATCGCCTTGACATGCGGCACCGCATCAAGGAACTGCTGCACCAAGCCAAAATAACTCTTCGGCTCGGGCCTTTTCGGCCACAGATGAGCCAGGACATCCTTCATGGCAAGTCAGGACAACCTGTTCAGCTCAGCCCACTCAGCCAACCGATCGGTTAACGGAAGTGGACGCTCCGGATTATGGAATTGAGACCAAAAAAGCTCTTCCATTCCGTGATCCTTTTGGCCTCGGAAGTGTGCGACTGCGTCCGCCGCACTCGCTGCCAAATTCAGATAAGCATCCTCCGCACCCCACAACTGGCCCAACTGAGTATACTTCAGATCGTGAACTTCCTATGCAGCAGAAAGGGCTTTCCAGCCGTAATATCCCCGGCCTGACGCAGCTCCTCCTTTATAGCCCTCATCGCGGAGCGGGCATCCTTGGCTTCGGCGGTGGCCTTCTTCAGGTCCTCTTGCTCCGCTCGGCGTTCTCTTTCAAGAAAACCATAGCGGTCGGTAGCATCCTTCAGCTTCACGGCCATTTCCTCCCTGCTTCGGCACTGAGCAGCCTGCTCGGCTTTTAACTCTTCGGCCGCCTTCAAGGCAGCCGCATTACTTTTTCTGGCTTGCTCCTTGGCTCGGGAAAGTTCCGCCCGAAGGTCCTCCATAGCAGCGGCGCCATCTGCATTAAAGCATACATGTTGTAAGGCATGGGCGTCCAGCTCCCTTACCAGGTGACCGCGGAGAAGCCACATACCTTGTGACTTGTCAAGTCGTTTATTGACCAGCGCGATGTCCGCATCCGCAACGTCAAGTTGCCGCTTCAGTTCGGAAACTCCATCAGTCCGGCTGGCCACCGAACGCTCCGCCACCTGTATGGGAAGAGCGACATCTTATAACTGAGATTATGATCCTCGGCACGCTGTCGTTTTCGACAACATACCGAGTCTCAGGAGCTACTATCTATACAGGGCGCATTCTATGTGCAAAACTGTCAAAAGGTATGTCATTTTCACGTACCCCAAACCCCGTCAGTAAACTTCTGACGGCCTCATGCAACCCGCTCTCAGCGGATGAAATCCTTTCAATCACCGTACTCATCAACATACGGTGATCTTCTGAGATAGACGCCCGCCCGAGCAGATCCTTCAGCTCCTCCGGCCGTACACCACTTGGTGCCGCACTATCCGGCCCCGCCGGCCCCGGGGAGACCCTCCGCGACGACACCTCAGGGTCGTCCGCCCCGCCTGATGGTGCGGCAGATGGAGGCGTTTCGCTCTCCATCATCTCCGAACGAAGATCCCCCGAAGATGAGCTCTGCTGAGAAGGGCTGAGATCCGAACTACAAGGTAAAAACTTCGGTTATCCTCAGAAATAAAAACAGGGATGTCCCTTATTATAAAATTCCCCTTTCTATTTACGGCTCCCTGGAGGGCTGATTCCCTTGGGGAAATAGTGCGGCCGGGGTTTCTCCTGGCTCATGGCCCTCTCCTGAAGACTTCTTCCCCCGCTTTGAGGCCTTGGCCTCCGGATCTTCAGAAGCGGTCCTCTTCTCCCCCTGGAGGGAGGGATTCTCGATCCCCCCTTTCTTAAGAGCCTCCTTAGCGGAGGCGGTGGTTTTCCTGTTTTCCCCTTCGCCCTTTTCTAAAGGCGCAGCCTCCAGCATCTTGATTAACACAGGATCCGGCGTGGTCTCAGGGAGGGGGGCCGGACACCATATCAACTTTGCTTTTGCTATCCACTCCTGTTCAAGGGATAGCTGGTTAAAGGGAAAGTTTATGGTAAATATGTGGACAACGTGTCCAGGCACAGGACTACTTACTTGAGTATCCGGGCGATTGCAGCTCAAGCCTGCGTCCTCGGTCAAGTCCGGACACATCTCTTGTGATCCGAAGAACAGTTTATACATCTCCACGGGCGTCGCACCCATGAAGTGTTGGAGAGCTCGCGGTCCCTCCGGATTGAATTCCCACAGGCGGAGGGGATGACGTTTGAGGGCAGAAGGCGCCGAATCAGCATGACTTGCGCCACTACAACCAGATTGATCTCCCTCTCTTGGAGGTCTCGAATACGGCCCTGCAATAATGGCACGTCCTTGGACGGCCCCCAGTCAAGCCCTTTGTTGACCCATGAAGCTAGCCGTTGTGGGGGGCCCGAGCGAAAGGCAGGCGGCGCCACCCATCTGGTGCCCCTGGGAGCGGTGATGTAGAACCACTCCTGTTGCCACAAACCGAGCTCCTTTTGAAAACAGCCCTCGGGCCACGGAGCGTCAGCTCCCTTGCTTATAACTGGCCCTCCGCACTCTGCCTGCCGCTCCTCGATCATCTTCGGCTCCACGTTGAAGGTCTTGAGCCACAATCCGAAGTGAGGAGTGGTGTGGAGGAAGGCTTCGCATACAATAATGAACGATGAGATGTGGAGGATGGACTCCGGATCCAAGTCATGGAATTCCAACCCGTAATAAAACATGAGCCCCCTCATGAAGGGGTCCATCGGGAAGCCTAAACCCCGACGGAAGTGAGACACGAACACCACGCTCTCACCAGGCTCGGGAGTGGGAATAATTTGCCCTGGGGCGGGCAGCCTATGCGAAATTTCGCCGGTTAGATACCTGGCGTCTCTCAGCTTTAGCACATCTTCTTCCGTGACGGAAGAGAGCATCCACCGGCCCTGAAGGTCGGAGCCAGACATTGTCGAAGGTCCGAAGCGCCTGAATATGGAGCCTTGGGTGTTGGAACTCGGGGCGAGGGGCGGATTCGATTGAGGATTGAAGAAAAGGAACAGGCCTTGGTCTCGTTATAAAGGGGTTGAATACCAAGAGCCGACCCCGTAACCGTTTGGGACTCGCCTTCGATGGAGGGGGCGAGCCAACGGGCGCGGTTGGGTTACCCACGTCTGTATTGATGAGAATCCCGGAATAAGGGGACACGATCTCTGCTTTGATAAGACGTGCCAAGGAAACTGCTTCGCTAAACGCGCTGAGGTGGAACAATAAAAGTGATTCGAGTAAAGGCTTGGCCGTGGTGTGACGTCATATCACGAAATACGTCAGCAGATCGAACTTGTGTGAATATTATTCTCTCTACGGTGGAATGTGGAATTTATTTTGCAGAGCCGGACACTATCCTGGTGTTCACAATCTTCTATGAATTATTCGGAGGAGGAACCCGCCTTGCAATGACGAAGACAATATGCACGCCGGACTCATCGTCATTGAAGCCTGGTTCAGGGGCTACTGAGGGAGTCCTGGACTAGGGGGTGTCCGGATAGCCAAACTATCATCATTGGCCGGACTCCAAGACTATGAAGATACAAGATTGAAGACTTCGTCCCGTGTCCGGATGGGACTTTGCTTGGCATGGAAGGCAAGCTTGGCAATACGGATATGTAGATCTCCTACCATTTTAACCGACTCTGTGTAACCCTAGCCCTCTCCGGTGTCTATATAAACCGGAGGGTTTTAGTCCGTAGGACGAACAACAATCATACCATAGGCTAACTTCTAGGGTTTAGCCTCCTTGATCTCGTGGTAGATCTACTCTTGTACTACCCATATCATCAATATTAATCAAGCAGGAGTAGGGTTTTACCTCCATCGAGAGGGCCCGAACCTGGGTAAAAACATCGTGTCCCTTGTCTCCTGTTACCATCCGCCTAGACGCACAGTTCGGGACCCCCTACCCGAGATCCACCGGTTTTGACACCGACACCTAGCAAGCAAGCGCGGAGGCTCCGGCCTATATATAAGTAGTGGGGTAGTTTTCCTTTTTCACTCCATCAAAACAATCATTTAAAATTGTGTACTACTACATGCCAGGTCGCGGTTTTTTAGTTGTTGATTGTTTTTTGAGATAGCTACCCGCTTGTTCCAAGTGGTGTTACGGTGTGCCAGGTTGCACTTTGTATCGTTCAAGTCTGGTACTACAAGTCCCTCCATTAAATGAACAACCACCCCCTCGTAAAAATTGTGAACAAGCCCATGGCTAAAATTAGCGGAAATGTGGGTTGCCCAACATGAATTATTATTTATATTTTCTACTCCCTCCGTTCCTAAATATAAGTCTTTTTTATTAGCCACACCTAACAAAAGAATTTTTTTATTAGCAGTGAACCCCACATGTCATAGACACAAAAATTGTGGCAAGATTCCCTTAGGCAAGCCAAAGTGTGTCTAACAATTTGAGCAACTCAGGTTAGGCAAGTGTGGCAAGTGTGGGAAAAATAATGTGGCAACATAAGACAAACATAGTCACAATCCAGACAGCCCCGTAATTTTTTGTGACATGCATGAAAATTTGGTTAGTTAAATTTATAGTCAAAATTTGGCAAGGTGCATCAAATCAACACATGCAAGTATCAAAAGGAAAGTCACGGCATGCATGCATGTGTTGTACTCCCTCCATTTCCAAATATAAGTCTTTTTAGAGATTGCAACAAGTGACTACATACGAAGCAAAATATGTCTACTCCTACATACGAAGTAGCCCATTTGAAATGTGTAAAAAGACTTTTATCGAGTGCAGTGCTTTGATGTGTCACATCAACTCGTACAAGACCGAGAAATTTGATTACTACGACACCCTATCCCTCATAGACGAGCTCCGGTGCTTTAACTGCACCTGCCTTTGGCTGCATGACAGGTGGGCCAACCACCTGTTGGGCCCACCTGTCATAGACGCAAAGGCAGGAGCAGTAAGTAGAAGCTTTCGCTACACGCTATCTCTCCCGCACAAGGTGGACGGACATGCAGCAGTGGATTCGATACTGTAGAAGTAGGAGTAACATCATTGTTCGTCTTCTCGAAGAGGCGAAGAGCCAAGCGCAAACCGAACGTGGCAGTTGTGAACGCTCGCGTGGTGCGGTTCCTTGGAGTACTAGCCGGGCTCTTGCATGAGACAAAATTGCTATTGTTTAACAATTAAACTCCATTATCCATTGGTTGATACTCATTCTGCATAGGTCCACGCGCTTAGCACCGTTTCCTCCTGGGGTCACCAATGTTTATTTGCTAATTAATAGCATTCCATGCAATGAACTAGCCATTGAAAGTCATTAAAATCATGCACACCTCTCATCTCTTATTGGTTGATACGTATGTCAAGAAACAAGAAACAAGGTAGAAATTAATGCACTGCGCCTAAGTGTTTTGGGACTATTTGGTTTTCGTAAGATGACTTACACACCTAGACGGAGGGAGTAGTATAGACCTGTAAACCGGAAAGGAGTATTTGCCTTTCTAGAGATTTCAACAAGTGACTAGACTACACCGTGTGCAGTACCCCCTCCCTTCCGGTTTATAGGGCTCAAATCTCAAATCTCATGAACCAAGGCATTTTGCGATTGGAGGAATGTACTGTATCTCGTACTTTACAAAACTACCCTAATTAAACTCATGCATTAATTACATAGTTCTCTCGTTTTCCTCTCCGCCTTGGTCGCGGTGCACAATATTGAGCACTCCTATATGACTAGCCGCTCTATCTACATGCGGGACATTTCAAAGCATCCGGGCCTGCGTGCCATCCACCAAATCACAGTGAGGTGCTACAATTGAGACTCACCTGTCACCCCGGTGTGGCCGTCATGACCCGTCATATCACAAAACCCACACCTTTACCAGCAGTGGTAAGGTGGCCTCCAAGTTGGACTGGACGAAGCAACCATCATTTCATTGGAACACTTGTTCAAGCCCTTTCTTCCCTTTCTTGAAGAAAACCTCACTTTGAACTTCTACTTTGAACTTCTACTTTTCTACATGTGCCTTACGGATCTTTTTTGCAGGAAATCTGCTCGAAGAAGAATTCTGGTTTGAAAAGAATGACAGGATATTGCAAATATGTTGCTCGCTGCTTTGCTCTTGTTACTACCTGTTGTCCTGTATCACTGTACTTGCATACATACCTGGTTCATTATGTGACAACAGTATGCATGATAGCTTGCTTATCAATTGTTCGCTCCAAATTATCTGATCTGTATGAATGGTTACATTAGTGTAGAATATATCCAATGCCAATGAGTTTTTTTAGCTCTGCATTGTTCTTGTAAGTACATTCTGTCCTTTATTAGTGTACTTATATTGATAGGTAGTTGTTCATGTACCATCACTCTGCAGCTTATTTTCCTTTGCCCTCCATTTTCTACACATCAGATCTATATTTACTCTTACCATAAGGTTGGTACTGAAGAAGTTTAGCTGTGCATTGCTCTTCGTTGTGCCTTTTGCCTGTATCGCTGCACATACATTTATAGCTACTTGGTTATGTAGCATCACTCTTCATCTTATCTTAAACATTCTCCATTTTTTTCGTATATTATCACATCTATATTTACTCTTAACAAAATGTAGAATAAAGGCAAGGCTTATGAAGAACATTCTGTGCTAAACTTCTTGAATTGCCCCCCCCCCCATCAGCATGGACAAGGGCTTTACAGAGCCTGTCTTCACCAGGAATGTAAGTTTGTCCTTCTCAAGCCTTCAAACTTTGTTGTGTATATTTGGTTAGGCATGACTGCAACAGCTGTTTATTTTTTGTGTTTGCATCAAATTGCATGTTTAAAGTTTATTATGTAGTTCATAAACAAAAGTTTGTCCTTCTCAATTTAAGTTTTCAGTTGTACAACCAAGTTCCTTCTTCATACCATGTAAATTAAACTATACAGAGCAAGTGATCTTCTTTTGCACTGCATGTATGCTTCTGTTCTTCATCCGTAATCCAGTGGTGTGGTGAACCTACCCACTACAACACAATGTCATATTCTGCAATGTCTTAACTATGAACAATGTCATATCACCCGCAAAAAAATTCTACTACTCCCTCCGTCCGAAAATACTTGTCATTGAAATGGATGTATCTAGATGTATTTTAGTTCTAGACATATCCATTTTGATGACAATTAATTCCGGACGGAGGGAGTATTATTTAAACCGTCTCTTTATTTGCTAATCTGAAATGGATAAATTGACTGCACACTAACCATTGATACTTATGAGTTCTTGATCTGTAATCCAGTGGTGTCGTGAAGCTGTCAACTCCTTCACAATGTCATTTCCTGCCATGTCTTGACCCGAACAATACCATATTGTGTTAATCCAATTTTAAACTATGTCACTTTATTTGTCAGTAAGAAATGTGATGAATTGTCAGCACTGATACTTTTATGTGCAAAACCTGTCATCTATCTGCTTGTTTATCTTTCAGAGTGAGGAAAATATAAGTCTTGAACAAGCGCAGTCTCATCATCTTGCTCAGCTGCTTGCGCTGCAGCTCCCCAGCAAGGGCTAACCTTTCTTGAACTCTATTGAAGTGCTGTCAGTTTTGTATATTATTTTGTCGGCGTGTTTATTTGCACTGGTGGCGATCTTTGATGCCCAGTGTATGTAATCTGCTATCTGCTTGTGCTTTATTATCATAGTGGCGAACTTTAATGCCCAGTGGATGTAATATGTCATAATTTCTTTATTGTATAGTCTAGGTTTTTTCTTATTCACGATGCTGCAGTTATTTTACTGTATATATATCCTATCTTCGCAGTAAACCGGCCAAACCGTAAAATTAAGGTACATAATCGGGCCGTCATGCAATCACGATGAATGATCCACATCATGGGCCCCGTCAAACTGGCCCACTAGTAGATTCGGGCCTTTAATAGGCCGAGTAACCCCCGGCCCTCTTTTCGCAAGAAAACTCAATGGGCTTTTAGGAGGCTGTGAAGTAGGCTAGACCTGAAATGTGCCGAATAGCTCACGGGTCGGCAGCAGCCCGAAATGGACCCCGGCCCATGATTGTGCAAATCAATTCATGGGCTTTTAACAGGCCAAAGTTGTCTCGGTCCTTGTTTGGCCCAATCAGATATCGGCTGCGAGTAGGCCAGATGCAAACCGGGCCGTACTTAGGCCCAACTATATGACGGGCTTTTAACAGGCTGAAATTAATATAGGGCCGAAATGTTAAATGGGCCCTTAACAGGCCGAAACTAATATCAGGCCGAATTACTAAATGGGCCTTTAGCAAGTGGGCCCAAGAGCATAGCGTCCAGTCAACGGGCCGAATCTGATATGGGCCATAATTGAGCCCAAAGCCTCTTAAAGGGCCGGACCTGATCTGAGCCGTGATTTGGCCCAGAAAGTGGGAGGCTTTTAATGGGCCGGATCTTATATGGGCCATTATTAGGCCCGGAACATGGCAGGCCATTAATGGACCGGATCAAATATGGGCCGGCATTTGGCCCAAAACATGGCAGCCAGTTAATGGGCCGGCCTACTAGGATCCTCAAAATCTTATGGGCCTACAGCTGGGCCAGCCCATTAATGTCGGAAAAATCTCGTGGGCCTTTAGCTGGGCCGTCCCATTATGATCCGCAAGAATTTTGTGGGCCTTTACCTGGGCCGGCCCATTATGGCACACAAAAATCTTGTGGGCCTTTACTGGGCCGGCCTAATATGGCCCGCGAAATCTTGTGGGCCTTTAGCTGGGCCAGCCCATTATAGCCCGCAAAATCTCGTGGGCCTTTAACTGGGCCGACCCATTATGGTCCGCAAAATCTTGTGGGCCTTCAGTTGGGCTGGCCCATTTAAACTTGATGGGCCATGCCACATATCGACGTATCATAGGCGCCTTCTGTTCAATGAGTGGATGACATCTGTCCCAACGATGAGCCGACACGGGTTTCCTCCAGCCAGTGATGATTTTACACGTGGAAATTTCCCATTGGTCGGGGCTGTTAATGGGTTATCGGATCTAAAATCCGACCCGATAGCTTAACAACATTCCGTTATGGTGGATGCCACGTGTCGGTCACCCTTGACGAAAGCACTTCTGTGACGCGCGATTTATCGTCATGGAAGTGGACACTTCCGTGATGATAATTTTGGTAATGTCATGGAACACTTCTACGACAGCACAGGTATGACTATCTTGATTCTGTCATAAATTTGTCATGGAGGTACATGCATGACAAAAAATGCAACCTACTGTGACAAACACGTATCATCACAGAAGTGTATTTTTTTTGTAGTGCTTGTATCTTCACGGTCCAACAGCCCGACCAAACTATATAGTCCGGCTGTCCGGATACCCCCTAATCCAGGACTCTCTCAGTAGCCCCTGAACCAGGCTTCAATGACGATGAGTCCGGCACGTAGATTGTCTTCGGCATTGCAAGGCGGGTTCCATCTCGAAATACTCCAAAGTGGATTAAGGATCGTGTCCGACTCTGTGAGATAATTTCCACACACCACCATAGAGAGCATAACACTTTACAAATCTAATTTGCTGACAATTTTTTACAGTGTGCCTTTACGCCATGGCCTGGCTCAATACGAACCGGTTTTTCTCGGCCTGCCATGACACACGCTGCAAGGCGGTTTTATTGGCATGCCTTGTCGAAGCAGAGATCGTGTTCCCCTTATTGCGGGATCCGCCATCAAAACGGGCGCGGGCAACCCCACTATGCATGTTGGTATGACTCCGTGTTTTTAGGCATGTCCCAAGCGGTTACGCTGAGGATGCTCGATATTCACCCCCTTTATAGAGGGGCCGAGGCCTATCCCTCTTTCCTACCACGCTTGCGCCTCTCCACATCTCGAGTTCCAACACCTGAAGCCCAAGCTTAAGCACTTCGAATCTTCAATCATGTCCGGATCCAACCTTCAAGGCCGGTGGGTGGCACAGAGGAGGACATTGTGAAGCTTAGGGATGTCAGATATCTGACCGCCGACATCAAGCACAGGCTTCCTGCTCCAGGGCAGGTCATCCCTACTCCCGAGCCCAACGAGAGCATCGTATTTGTTTCTCACTTCCTCCGTGTTCTAGGCTTCACCCTCGATCCCTTTGTGAGAGGGCTCATGTTCTATTACGGGCTAGATTTTCATGATCTAGCTCCGGACTCCATCCTTCACATCTCGTCATTTATCGTCGTGTGCGAAGCCTTCCTCCACTTCACCCCGCACTTCGGCTTATGGCTCAAGACCTTCAATGTAAAGTCGAAGGTGATCGAGGGGCAATACACGGAGTGCGGAGGCGCTGCAATAAGCAGAAACGCCAACGCCCCATGGCCAGAGGGCTTCTTCCCGGAGGTGTCCGATCTATGGCAGCGGAGGTGGTTCTATGTCACGGCTCCCAGAGGCACAAAGTGTGTGGCTGCCCCCAACTTCCGCTCGGGCCTTCCGCCTCAACTAGCGTCGTGGGCCAACATGGGACTGGATTGGGGGCCTGCTAATGATGTACCGACATTGCAGAGTCGCATTCGGGAGCTTCTTGAGGGGGACATCAGCCTTGTCAGTGTAATTTAGGTAATGCTAGTCCGACGGGTCTTGCCGTGCAAACGTCGGCCTCTCCGGATGTGGGAGTTCAACCCGGAGGGTCCGCGAACTATTCAGCACTTCTTCGGCATGACGCTCGAAGGGATGTGTAAGTTATTCTTCGGACCACAAGTAAAGTGTCCGGACACCATCGAGGATGCGGGCCTGAGCTGCAACCGCCCAGATACCCAAGTAAGTAACCTAGAAACCGAACACTTCGTTTATATTTTATCACAACATTATTCTGAAAACCATCCGCGGCCAGGATTGGCTCAACAAGGCAGAGAGAATCAGGTGTCCGGCACCACTTCCCGAAGGCTCGCCTAGTCCTGCAATAGCCAGGATACTTAGTCGTGTGCTAAGTCAAGTGCCCTCGGGGAAAGACGAAGGGAAGAACAGAGAAGCAGAGCTTCACACATTGCACATCCAAACTGGGGGAATTACTATTTCCATGAAGGAGGATAGTCGGGGAGGGGAATCTAAGGCCTCTCCCCCCCTGCAGGAAGAAGAGGGCCGCCTTCGAAGACTTGGTGACGGAGGTGCCCAGACAAAGGAAGAAAACTTCACTAGGGGGCCCTGCCCCAGAGGGCATCCTCGCCGCGGCATGCCGGCAAACGGGCCAGCCCTCCACCGAGCTGTAAGTTAATTGTAAATACAAAGCTACTTCTTCCTCCTCCGAGAACAATAACCAGGATCCATTCTTTGCAGTCCGGCTAGTAGCTCTTCTCGATAGAGTTCGTCTTCCAGGGATCTTCTTCCGGAGATGATGGAGAGTGAAACCCCACCTGCCTCTCTGCCTCATGGGGCGGGCGACCCCGAGGTGTCGTCATGGAGGAATCCAGATTCGCCGAGGCCAGAAGCCAATACTTCGTCTGCCCTGAGCCCGGAGCATTCGGCTTCCTCGGGGGGCGATAAGAAGGGTCTGGCACAGTCCAGTGACTGGCTAGACACGCTGACGGGCCTTCTGGAGCAAGCTGCTCTCTCAGAGGATCACCGTTCGTTAATGGGCACGGTGCTTGAGAAGATTTCATCCGCCACAAGCGGGTTGAATGAAGCTTTTACGAGCCTGCTCAAAGGCTTTGAGGTCTATAATGAAATACGTAATTTTTTGGTTGTATCGCACATGCTAGGTGTGCTCCATATAGATAGTATCCCCTGAGACTCTGGTTGCCAGCCCTAGGTGGCAAACGGAGGATCACACTCTTAAGTAATGATCGCACTACATTAATGTGTAGGTGGCGAAGGGTCCGGCGGTAGACCGAACCGCTGAAGTCACCGAACTAAGGCGACAGATTGATGTTGTGGACGCCGACATTACGCTTGTGATCGAGCGGCTTAACGAGTCACAGAGTATGTGCTCTGTTTTCCTTTTTTATAGGAAATATTAAGAGGAGCATAATGTTAATGTGATGTGCTTCGACTGCAGGCGGAGCTGCTACCGTGGAGGCCCTGACGGCGGAGCTTGCCCAAGCCAAGGAACAAGCCCGGGCTAGCAATGCGGCTGCCCTAAAGGCGGCCGAAGATTTGAGAGCCGAACAGGCTGCTCATCGCCGAAGCGAAGATAAAATAGCCGAGATGGTTGTGGAGCTGAAAAATGCTGCCGGCCGGTATGAGCTCCTTGAAAAGGAGAATCAGTCGAAGTCGGCTGACCTAAAGAAGGCCCTTGATGCGGCCAAGGAGACGCGTTCCAAAATTAGGGATGCGCGGGAGGAGCTTCGACAGGCCGGAGAAATCGCGGCTGGAAGCCCCTATTTGCTGCGGATGAAGTTCTTAGATCCAAAGTACGCTCCTCTGGATCGGTGCTGGAGCGCTGCAGACGTGTATGCGGATCTAGCAAACAGTACGGCTGATGCGACCAAGTTTTTCGAGGATCAAAAAGATAGTGAAGTAGAAAGGCTGTTCTGGTCGCAATTCAGTGCTCCAACACGCCCGTTGCCATTGAGTGAAAGGATGGCCGCTTTGGCCGAGCTCCATAGGTTAGGTTGTCCGGTCTTGCAATGGGGTCTATAATAGACCATCTATGGCCGAAGGGGCTGAAGCCGGACATGTATTTTGGTTTAGTGCAACAATTCCTTGGCGTCGTATCACGAATCGATGCCATGAAGAGGTCGGCGTGCATAGAGGGTGCGCAGATGGCTCTTGCCCGTGTTAAAACATATTGGGCAGATATGGAGGCCACCATCATTGCAACCCAGAATCCGGCGGGAAGCCAGGATCCAGCCGAGCATTATTTTGATCAGGTGACAGAAGGTGCTCGTTTAATAGAGGATCAGTGCTCGAAGAGTGTCATGTTCGAGTGACAAGTCGTTCAATTGTATAAACAATTCTATTTTAATTATGGAGGCTGTGTTTATACTTTCGCCCGAAAGTGTTATTGTGCCTCCTGTGCGGCCGATTGATGTATATATATAATTTGAAGTTAGCAGTCGTTGGCTTCAGCCCCCACGCACACAATGCGGGGGTGTTCGCAAAAAATATGCGTAATCACACTTGATCCAACGTCTTGGTCCATTAAGGAGGTGATCGCATGTCGAACTAGGCAAGCGGACTATATAGCTTTAACACTTTCACTTAGGCATAGGAGTTTGATGGTGGGGCTACTATGCAGCCCCTGGTACCTTCGCGTGCATCCGGATACGGGCGCGTGTGTACCTGACCGGGAAACGACCCTTTATTAATGTGGAGGAATCCTAAAGATTCCGATGAGTCCTCGAGTGGTTGACCAGTCTCTCGCTATATCATGACAGTCAATTATCGGCTTTCTCTACTGAGGTGCTCATCCGGAATAACCAGGGCACAATCGCAGTAGTATCCTTTGGCCGCCTTAGCCGATAGAAGCGGAACGTAAGGCAGCAAACCCAGGAGCTGGGCAAACCCAACATTTCACCAAAGACATGATTCGGAGCTGATGCATATAAGGCCAAACTCGCGATGCCGGACACTCCCGAAGGTATTCAGACTTTATAACGAATACTGGGCTGAGTAGCGCCCTTGATTATGAACCCTGTATTTCCAGGTACGTGCGTTAATCTGTCATGGCGAAATGCCAATAACGCCAGTATCCCCTGTGGGTGTATTGAGTACCCATGGGATGTCAAGCAACAAGAGACAATAAAGAAGGTTTACACAGGGGCTTAATCTAAAGAGAAACCTTTGAGCGGGGCCCTACTGCATGTCTGCGCCTTTGTCTCCGTTGTGCCATGTCCTGATAGGGTGTCGCACGAATGGTGTCTGTAAAAAGGAAAACTCATGTAAAAGAGTATGGCGTAAGCGTGCGAAGAGTTGGTTATTATCAATGGATAATATAAGTGTAAGGCATTGGCCTGTTAATAAGGTCGAGCCAAAAGGTGGGCTTTATTGCATGTTTGTAGCCCTGATGCCCTCTTATGGGATTACGTGTATAGCACCCAACTCAGGTTTATCTGGGCTGTTACCGACGATGATGCGCCGGACTCGTCTAACCGTGTTCGTGGTCTTAACGACCGATCATGCGTTCTGATAGGAGAGGCCGCTTAGTGTCCGGCTGCTAGAGCCGCCGCATACTCTTCCGCACGTAAGGAACGCTCTGTATTTCCGCTAACGGTGATGACGCCACATGGACCGGGCATCTTGAGTTTAAGGTAGGCATAGTGCGGTACTGCATTGAAGCGAGCGAAGGTCGTTCGTCCGAGCAATGCATGATAACCACTTCGGAGGGGGCGACGGTGAAGTGTAATTCTTCGCTTCTGAAGTTGTCTGGAGAGCCGAATGTCACCTCTAATACGAGGGAGCCCCTGCAGCACACCTCAATGCCTGGTATCACCCTTTCAAAGGTGGTGTCACTTTGGCTGATTCTGGATGGTTCTATCCCCATCCTACGGACAGTGTCCTGATATATTAGATTGAGACTACTGCCACCGTCCATGAGGACACGAGTGAGATGGTATCCATCGATTATTGGGTCAAGGACCAAGGCAGCCGATCCTCCGTGCCGCATACTAGTCGGGTGGTCCCTGTGATCAAAGGTGATCGGGCAGGTTGACCAGGGGTTGAGTTTGGGGGCGATGGGCTCTACAGCGTATGCATCTCTAAGCGCGCGTTTGCGCCTTCTCTTGGGTATGTGAGTCGCGTAGATCATGTTTACTATTTTTACCTCTGGTGGGAATTTTTTCTGTCCCCCAGTGTTCGGCTGGCGAGGCTCATCCTCGTCTTCACATGGTGTTTCCCTTCCCTTGTGTTCGACGTTTAACTTGCCAGCCTGCTTAAAGACCCAGCATTCTCTGTGAGTGTGGTTCACAGGTTTTTCGGGGGTGCCATGAATTTGGCACAATCTGTCCAGGACTTTGTTCAGGCCGGTCGGTGTCGTGGAATTAACACGTCAGATGTCCTAGCAGAAGGACTTAGTCGTGGAGCCATCGCAACGAGATTAGCTTAAAGGGGTTAAACCGGAACAAAGGACACATGAAGTTTATACTGGTTCGGCCCCTTGCGGTGAAGGTAAAAGCCTACGATCCAGTTGTTGTGGGATTGATTGATCTCGATGAGCAGGGAGCGAATCTGCTTTACCTATCTCTCGAGCTGTTGTTTTTTTGTCCCTGAACCGCCGCCGGGTCATCCCTTTATATACACAGGTTGACGCCCAGCGGTTTACATAATCCCGAGGCTAGCTCATACAAGTGTTCGGCTCGGTCTCTTCCCTTCCCTAACTTACAATGCAAGTTATACATCTATGGCGGTTTACTACTATGGGCCCTAATCCACCTTTGGGCTCCGGGCCTCTAAGCTTTTAGCAGTAGAGCGCCATACTCCTTGTCTTCATGGGCTTCAATATAGATGAGCGTGAACCGGCCCCTCCTGGGCGGTTTACACTCAGTAGTTATATCCCCAACATTAGGCCCCAGATTGATTTGAACCTGTTCATGTCAATCTTCAATACTTAGAAAAATTCCCTGAACATCTTCTTATGATCCTCGTAAACCGCCATGATATCTTCTCCATGTGAGCTTTGGTAAACCGCCATGACATCATCTTCTAAAATTGCAGTAAATCATCGTGACATCATCTCTGTATAAAAGTCATAAAGATTCCCTTTATTAATTAACTTCCGAAGATCGAGGCAACAGTTGTGCCCCATTTTCCGCTTGGGCTCCTCGATCCCCGCGCTTGCCTGCTTATCCATTTGCCTTATAAATAGGCCCAGGGGTCCTTCCCTTTTCCCCTTCCGTGCTTCTTCTTCTTCCTCTCGATGCTCAAGCCCGACAGCTCCGCCGCCGCCGTCGACCTTCAAGCGCTGCATCATCCCTGGCCGCTGCATCAACCTAAACGTACCAGAGATCCGCAGCTCTCCTTCGCCACTCCTGTGAATCCGGTAAGCCTTCCTCCCTCAACCCTAGATCTGCATTAGGGTTTCGGTATTCATCCGTGTTCATCAGCGTTCGTCCGCATTCATTGTTTCGATCTTACTGTTTCATTGAATCTAGATAAGATTCACAACTTTCCTTTGTGGCCTAAGCTTTTAGTTTATTTTGCCTCACCATAGTATCTTTAGGACCACGAACATATCCCATTTGGATCCTTCCTGCTCTGCTGTCGCCATTTTAGGGCTTTGATACTTTTCCTTTTCCTGAACTGTGTTAGATCCATAATGATAATCCTTGGCTTGTGAAACTTGTTTGTGTAGCACTTATCAATTTTCAGATCTGTTTTTCTCCATACCACTGTAGGCGGTTTAACCTATAAAAATCATAATCCGCCATATACCATTAGCCCTCACGTAAACCGCCGTCTTTTCTTGAACATCCATATCCGGTTTAATGTACACACACTCTTTGATTAATTTCTCCGGTTTGATACCAGTTTGTGCATATCAATCTTAAACCGTGAGCCGGCGTTTGCACTTCCTTTACAGTTTGTCATCAAAAATGGCCAAACAATTCTCTTCTTGTAGTTGGGTTCCCTCCCGGATCACAGAAGAACAACTCACTGGATATGTTCTAACTGGCGCTTTGGCAAAGAAGGAAGTCATTCATTGGAGAGTCCCTGGTGCCGAAAACCCTCCTGAACCTCAAGATGGAGAAGTGGTTGTGCTTATGCAGCATCTGGAACGAGGGTTTAGCCCTCCTGGATCAAATTTTTTTCGTGGTGTACTTGCCAATTTCCAACTCCATCCTCAAGACATTGGACCGAACTCTGTGTCCAACATCTGCAACTTCCAAGTGTTCTGTGAAGTTTATCTTCAAGAAGAACTGACTGTTGAACTCTTCAGAGACTTCTTCCACTTGAACCGCCGTACTGAATTTTCTGACGGCCCCAATACTGAACTTGGCGGAGTGTCGATTCAGAAAAGGAAAGAGGTCGATTTTCCTCATGCCAAACATCACAGCCACCCCAAGGATTGGAATCAAACACCGCTCCTGCTGATGAAAACCCTCTGCCGGGTTACCGTGCTTACCGACTCAGCAATGGACAGCCACTGCCTCAGCGGCTTACTGCCAAAGAATGACAAACATATGCGCCACAACTCGCTAAGCTCCAGGCTCTTCTAGCAAATGGCTTAACCGGCATTGACCTCGTCCGTTGCTGGGTTTCATGGGGTATCCTACCCTTAAGCCGCCGCACCAGGTTAATGCATGAATATACCGGGGATGTCAAAGACTCTCAACGGCACACTGAAATACAGATGAATGATGATGAAGTCACTGAGTCTGTCAAAAGATAATAGATGAACCGATTTCTGAGTGCAGCAAGAATGGGTTACGTCCCTTTTACGCCTCCAACAAACCGCCAGCGGTAAGAATTTACCCTTCTGCTTTTTAATCCGTCTCCCCTTTAACATTTTCTGATAGCCTTTTGTTTATTCTTACAGGCCAAAGATCCTTTCTGGAAGAGGAAAACTCAAGACAAACCGGTGAGAGCTCCTCGTGGCAAGAGCAAGGCCACAAAGAGGCCAGCAAAGAATAAAACCGCCGAGTCCTCTGATCCGCCTGAAGATGTTGATGACTCGAAACAAGAGGTAGAACTTGACTCCCTTGGTTCATTTTTCATACATCTTATTGACAACAACCATTACCAGGATGATGCGGAAGCTAGCTGTGCTAACCATGTAGAGGTAATCTCCCTTTCTTCCAATTCCGATCTTGTGCCAATACGAAAACTCCATCGCGCAGTCCGGACAGTGAAACGTTCACATCCTCTCGCTCATTTGGATCCACAATTTTCTTTGGAGACACAGCATCCTGAAGATTGTCGCACAACCTGGCACAGTGGCCAGCAAGTCACTTCCTCCGGTTTACCAGACACCCCAATCCGGAAGCGTCGTGCAGAGGTCTCTTGTAATTCTAACAAGTCTTATCCCTTGGCGGGTTACTTCCGATACCCTGTTAATCCGTCTGACTCAAATTATCAGGTAACTTCCAATTCATCCTCTAGCGATTCGTCAACTACACAGATGCCTCCCCTCAAGACCGTCGCTGGGTAAGCATAATAATTTTAGCTTTGCCTTCTTGCGCCGGTTTACCATATTAACCTCTATTTGCCATTTTGCAGCGCCAAAGCCCGACTCAGCAAGAAAGCAAAAACAAATGCTCCCACTGATGAGATTGAACCGGAGAGGACCTCAGAAGGTGCTGGTGGAGATGCAGATATTGCTATGGATGATCCTGTGCCACAAGGTCAGGACACTGATGTTGATCCGCCAGAAGTTAACCCGGCTAGTCCTCATGTCAATCCACCAAGCCCAACTGCCAATCCTCCAAGTCCAACTGTTGATCCGCCGAGCCCGGCCAAAACCTCAAATAAACCGGCGAGCCCAAATAAAGCAACTGATGATGTTGTGATTACCGGGTTTGGCCATACTTCTCCTGGCAATCCTGTCGCTTTGTCAAAGCACAGTGCCAAAGTGGAATCTGCTGCTGAAGAGAAGGGCAGATGGAAGACTGATCTGTCAAGCTGTGCTCATCTCATCGCTCAATAACTTCACTCTGGATACCTAAACCGCCTATATGCAAGCCGTGACTATGAGGCTGGTTTAGTCAATTTGACGAAGGAGCGCTACGAGGTAACTTCCATTCCAAACACTATAAATGTTCGTTGTACTGTATATCAACTCCATTGTAGCCCCCAAGGGCCGGTTTATCTCTTGAAGATGAACCGGGACTTTGTATAAAAAAGACTTCAACTGTGTAATCTCCAAGGGCCGGTTTACCTTTTCAAGATGAACTGGGACTTTGGATAAAAAAGACTTCAACTGTGTAGCCCCCAAGGGCCGGTTTACGTCTGCAAGATGAACCGGGACTTTTTGTTCAAAACCTGTCCTTGTTGAATTCCATCACCTTTGATTTTTCTGATCAATTACACATTAGCCCCCAAGTGCCAAAATTAATACTTGTATTGAGCCTTGGGACTTTGAATAATAGTCAAAAAGAAGCAATCCGCATTAGCCCCCAAGTGCCAAGTGTATAACTTGTTATGTGCTTGGGACTTTGAGAAAAATCTTAACATCATCATCTGTCTTTTGCAAGCTGACTTGAGCAACAAAGATTCCCAGATTGCCGATCTTCAAGAAAACATCAAGTCCCAGCAAGCAGAAACCTCCAAGGCCAAAGATGAACTGAAGGGTGCTTTAACTGCCATGGAGCAATTAAAGGATGGTTTTAAAAGCGAGCGGGCGGATTGGGAAACCGAGAAGGCTGCTCTATTAAAGCGGGCTGAAGATGCCGAAGCAGCTCTTAAACCGGTGGCAAAAGAGCTAACTGGGCTAAAGCATCAAGTCAATGCTATGACTTCAGCAATATTTGGTAAGTACTCTTTGTAAGAACCTTTCTTAAACATCTTTGAAGTTGCCGGTTTAACAGCAAATTCTTAAACCGTTGCAGGTAGTCATGTTGCTCATCTGGGCTCAGATATGCGGATGAAGTTGAAAGCAGCCTATACACTGATAGAACAATTGTATACTAGTGCTCAACGAGTCATCTGTGCGGCCTCCTACAACAAACCGACACCAACCTTGATCAAAGATACATTGGCCAAATTATCTATGACCCCTGCCCAGATGGAAGAAGTAAAGTGATCTGCTGCAAGGGCTGGCGCTTTAACAACACTGACATAGGCCAAAGCTTGGATTGATGATCTTGATCCGGCAGATATCGCAAAGGGCTATCCTGGCCAACAAGAAGATAGATCAAACTTTGATAATGAAGCCCTCAAAGCCTTGACAAAAGAGATGCGCCCGCTGGCAAGCCAATTGGCCAAAGAGGTTGACTTGTCTGTCTATCGGTCCAGCTATGACGCAGACAACAAACGGGTTGACACAGCTGTGAAAGAAGCACAGAATCTTATCCCTCCAATCCGTAAGCACACCTATGCCCCTGACATTGAACCGTCCAATCTTATAAGCAACGAAGTTGTCTTCCAAGCCTTAACCAGGATTGATTGGGCCACCCTTGACTTCCAGGCACTGGGTGAGGAGGAGGAGGTTGAACCGCCGTGAGATGATCCTTCAACTTCACGTCAGCCTGGTGACGAATCATAATCTGGCAGCCGGTTTGATATTCACATATAGCGTCGTGGGCAACAAACAATTATTCTTTTGGGCATCAAAGCGCCTTGTAATAGGCTAGTTGAAATACTTTGATCTTCTGCCATCGTGCACTGCTACCTGATATTGTAATCCGGCATGATTGTTGCTATGCTTGCTTTATTTGCCTTAGTATTTCTTATAAAATCCTGCCTTCTGTATTTGAAAAACTTAAACATGTCCTGGCAGTTTACCACCGGACGGGTTATGATACCCAATACAGAACCAGAATTCTCATAACCAAGGTTATAAAGTAACGAAATATGAAATATATCATACCTGTGATATTAGATCACCTTTGTTGGTTTACCAACTTGTATAGTAAGGGTGATAACCCAAATTGGAGTGTTGGAAAACTCCCACCATGCTGTGCTGGTACATAATAAGCCATGCCGGGTTATGAAAAACACCGGGTGATCATCCTGGCGACTTATAGTCAATGCCAGACTGGATTAAGAGATGCCGGTTCATAATTGATTATGTGCTAACAGCTGATAACTGTAAGCCACGTCGGGTTAAGAAACACCGGGTAGATGTAATGACATATAGTCGGGCCGGGTCAGTAGACACCGGTTTAACTTAGAACTTTAAAAAGAGATAAAACTTTGCAAAAACAAAATCAAATAAAAACTTGTAGTCGAGGCTTTTCAAGGGCTGCCAGGCCCAAATTCGAGGCTTTTCATGGGCTGCCAGGCCGCTGAGTTAAACCATTTGACAAAGCCTTTTAAGATGGGCCTCCAATTAACCAATCGTCGTTTTAACTTTGACAAGTTCAGGGTCTGTATAAGATTGACTTGTCAAACGTTCGGCGGGTCATACAAGGATTACCTGGATAGGAGTGGCTTACTTGATGAAGGCAGGTTAACCCGGGGTTTTAGGTGAATACACCAGGCTTCCAAGTCGTGGCTTGATAGAGAATTACAAGGGTCATTTCAAACTCTTTGTTGCTTTGCACAAAGAGCCCCCAAGTAAGTTTGTGAGTTGTGCTCAATGGGTGCCTATGTTTGAGTTGTGCTTTTAGCGACAATACTCTCTTTGGTCCCTTGGGTGTGATGCTCCCAAGCTTTATTGTGGCATGATAGCCCGTTTAATGGACAAATAGGACACCGCTTTATAAGGAGAAGCCCCCTTGTAACCCAGAAATATTGGAAGAACGGCAGAGGCCCTGCTTGTAGCAAGGATGCCGGTTTATTATATTGATCATAATATATACATTGTCAAAATATGTACATAATGAGAGCCTATGGCTCAGGTGTAGTAAGGCCGTAGATGAGTGATATTCCACGGCCGACGGGTCTCCTCCTCCGATTTGCTTGAGTCTTTGTGCTCTCGTATGTCGATGAGGTAGTATGATCCGTTGTGCAGATTCTTGCTGACCACAAAAGGCCCTTCCCAAGGTGGGGATAACTTGTGCTTATTGGTCTGATCCTGGATGAGCCGGAGCACTAAGTCACCTTCTTGAAAGGTTCTTGTTTTAACCTGGCGGCTGTGATAACGCCACAGGTCTTGCTGATATACCGCTGAACGAGCCAACACCATGTCCTGTTTTTCATCTAACAGGTCCAGTGCTTCCTGCCATGCTTGTTCGTTGTCCGCTTCAACATAATTGGCAACTCGGGGCGAGTCATGACGAATATCACTTGGGAGTACTGCCTCTGCCCCGTAAACCATGAAGAAAGGTGTATAACCTGTAGATCGATTTGGGGTGGTGTTTGTGCTCCATAACATAGATGGTAATTCTTCCACCCAACAACCCGGCATCCTCTTCAAAGGGACCATAAGCCGAGGCTTGATACCCTTCAAAATTTCCTGATTAGCCCTCTCAGCTTGACCATTAGATTGGGGGTGAGCCACGGACGACACATCAAGCCGGATGTGTTCTTGTTGACAAAAGTCCTCCATCTCACCTTTGGAAAGGTTCGTGCCATTATCTGTGATGATGTTGTGTGGAAAACCAAAACGGATGATGACCTTTTTGATGAATTGAACCACCGTGGCTGCGTCACACTTGCTCACTGGCTCCGCTTCAACCCGTTTAGTAAACTTGTCAACCGCCACCAACAGGTGGGTCTTCTTATCTTTGGATCGCTTGAAAGGTCCTACCATATCAAGCCCCCAAGTAGCAAACGGCCAAGTGATGGGAATCATTCGTAGCTCCTGAGCTGGAACATGAGCTCGTCGTGAGAATTTCTTACAACCGCCACACCGCCTCACCAAGTCCTCAGCATCAGCATGATCCGTCAGCCAATAGAAACCATGACAAAAAGCTTTAGCAACCAAGGATTTTGAACCGGCGTGATGACCACAGTCTCCTTCATGGATCTCTCGTAGAATCTCATGGCCTTCTTCAGGAGAAACATAGTGCTGGAACACACCAAAGACACTGCAACGGTGTAACTCACCGTTGTGAATAACCATGGACTTGGATCGCCGGACTATTTGTCTGGCCAAAACTGCATCTTCTGGTAACTCGCTCCGGTTCATATATGCCAAGTATGGAACCGTACAATCCGGAATAATGTGTAAAGTGGCCACCAACTGTGCCTCTGGATCAGGAATAGCGAGATCCTCCTTTGTAGGCAACTGAACTGACGGGTTATGCAAGACATCCAGAAAGGTATTGGGCGGCACTGGTTTACGCTGAGACCCCAGTCGGCTTAAAGCATCAGCTGCCTCATTTTTGCGCCGATCAATGTGCTCCACTTGATAACCCTTAAAGTGGCCAGCGACAATATCCACCTCTCTTCGATAAGACGCCATGAGTGGATCCTTGGAATCCCAAGTACCTGAAACTTGCTGGGCCACCAGATCGGAGTCTCCAAAGCATCGTACCCGGCTTAAGTTCATTTCCTTAGCCACTCGAAGACCATGGAGTAAGGCCTCGTACTCAGCTGCATTGTTAGTACAAGGGAACATTAAGCAAAGAACATAATGAATTTTATCACCTCGAGGGGAAGTAAGGACAACTCCAGTCCCTGAGCCCTCCAATTGCCTGGACCCATCGAAGTGAATAGTCCAGTATGTGCTGTCCGGTTTGTCCTCCGGTGCTTGTAACTCTGTCCAATCATTGATGAAATCCACAAGGGCCTGGGATTTGATAGTTGTTCGAGGCATATACTTCAAACCGTGTGGTCCAAGCTCAATGGCCCACTTAGCAACCCGGCCAGTTGCCTCCCTGTTCTGGATTATATCCCCCAAAGGAGCAGAACTGACCACTGTGATGGGATGGCCTTGAAAATATTGTTTAAGCTTCCGACTTGCCATGAAAACCCCATACACCAACTTCTGCCAATGCGGATATCTTTGCTTTGACTCAATGAGCACTTCGCTGATATAATAAACCGGCCTTTGAACCGGGTACTCCTTCCCAACCTCCTTGCGCTCTACCACAATAGCTACGCTGACAGCCCGGGCATTAGCAGCCACGTATAACAACAGTGTCTCCTTATCAACTGGAGTAGCAAGAACCGGTGGTTCAGCCAACTGCTTCTTTAAGCCCTCAAACGCCGCATCAGCAACATCGCTCCAGATAAAACTGTCTGTCTTCTTCATCATCTGATACAGAGGGATCACCTTCTCTCCCAACCTGCTGATAAACCGGCTCAAGGCCGCGATACGACCCGCCAAATGTTGAACATCATTGATACATGTCGGTTTAGCCAGGGATGTGATAGCCTTGATCTTTTCCGGATTAGCCTCAATGCCCCGGTTGGACACCAAAAAACCCAAGAGCTTGCCAGCTGGTACACCAAAAACACACTTATCCAGATTGAGCATCATTTTATAAACTCTCAGGTTATCAAAAGTTTCTTGCAAATCAGTTATGAGTGTCTCTACTTTCCTGGACTTCACCACAATATCATCCACATAAGCATGAACATTGTGCCCAATCTAAGTATGAAGACAATTCTGCACACAGTGCTGATAAGTTGCCTGGGCACTCTTGAGCCCAAAGGGCATAGACACATAACAGAAGGCTCCAAAGGGAGTGATGAAAGTTGTCTTCTCCTGGTCCTTAACTGCCATCTTGATCTGATGATAACCAGAATAAGCATCCAAGAAACTCAAACGTTCGCAACCCACCGTAGCATCAATGATTTGATAATTACGAGGGAGGGCAAAGGGATCAGCTGGGCAAGCCTTGTTCAAATCTGTGTAATCCACACACATCCGCTAAGTGCCGTTTTTCTTAAGCACCAGCACCGGATTAGCCAACCACTCTGGGTGAAACACCTCCACAATAAACCCTGCTGCCAACAGCTGGGCTACCTCTTCACCAATGGCCTTGCGCCTCTCTTCATTAAAACGACGAAGAAACTGTTTGACCGGTTTGAACTTCGGATCAATATTAAGAGTGTGCTCAGCGAGTTCCCTCGGTACACCTGGCATGTCAGAAGGTTTCCATGCAAAGATGTCCCGGTTCTCACGGATGAACTCGATGAGCGCGCTTTCCTATTTTGGATCCAAATTGACGCTGATGTTGAACTGCTTGGATGAATCGCCAGGAACAAAATCAACCAATTTAGTCTCATCAGCCAATTTAAACTTCAAAGCCGGATCATGCTCTGCAGTAGGCTTCTTTAGAGAAGTCATATCTGCCGGATCAACATTGTCCTTATAAAACTTCAACTCCTCCGTTGCACAAACGGACTCAGCATAAGCCGCATCACCTTCCTCACACTCCAGAGCAATCTTGCGGCTACCGTGAACCGTGATGGTCCCCTTATGACCCGGCATCTTGAGCTGCAGATAAACATAACACGGCCTTGCCATGAATTTAGCATAAACCGGCCGTCCAAACAGGGCATGGTACAGACTTCTGATTTTAACCACTTCAAAGGTCACCGTCTCTGATCTTGAATCATGATCATCACCAAAAACCACCTCCAGAGCTATCTTACCAACTGGGTAAGCCGATTTACCAGGCACCACACCGTCAAAAACGGTGTTGGACGGTTTAAGATTCTTATCTGTTAACCCCATACGCTGGAAGGTTTCATAATATAAAATATTTATACTGCTCCCTCCGTCAATGAGCACCTTGGTGAACTTATAACCTCTAACCCGCAGTGCAACCACCAAAGCTAGGTGGCCCGGATTGTCAACCCGGGCGGATGATCCTCCCGACTCCAAACCATAGGCTGTTCAGACCAGCGCAGATAACGGGGCATTGTCGGCTCAATAGAGTTTACTGCCCTTTTATGGAGCTTCTGATTGCGCTTGCATAGACTAGTAGTGAAAACATGATACTGTCCACCATTTAACTGCTTCGGGTTGCTCTGATAACCCGACTGCTGCTGATTCCCCTAATTACTCTACTGATTGTGACCAGCTTGGTTGTTCTGGTTGCCCTAATTATTCCGGAATCCTGAGTTTGAACCGCCGCCACCGTAACCCGGCCCGTGAAACCCTGGACCGGAACCACCGGATGGACCCTGATCGTACCGGAAGAGATTAGAGTTTTTGAATTCCCTCATGATGAAACAATCCTTCCAGAGGTGCATGGTCGGAACCTCCTTTGTACCGTGCTTCTGGCAGGGTTGGTTTAACAAGCGTTCCAGATTCATGCCTCCACCGTGCTGGGGAGGTTTACCCTTACGGTGCTGCATATTGCCCTGCATATTGGTGTTAGCCACAAAATCTGAATTGTCTGCTTTACGCTTACCATTGTTCCCATGGCTCGCCTGGTTATGCTATCCTTTTGTACCGGCATTCTTCTTTCCCTTCTCCTGCTTTTCTTCATCAGAATCGGGGTCCTTGGTATTATCAGAATCAGCATACTTAATCAGAGCTGCCATGAGCATTCCCATATCACTGCAGTGACGCTTAAGCCGTCCCAACTTCATCTTTAGTGACTTAAACCGGCAGTTACCCTCCAAGGTCACGATTGCCGTATCAGGATTAATGCGGCCTAACAAATGCAGGATTTCCGAAACCCGGCACACCCAATGAGTTGTTGATTCGTTCTCTCCTTGGACACAAGCAGCCAGATCCACAATGGACATGGGTTGCTTGCACGTATCCTTGAAGTTCGCTATAAACCGGGCCTTCAACTCATCCCATGAACTGATCAAGTTAACGGGCAGGCTCTTCAGCCAGGTACGAGCCGTTCCTTCTAGCATCATGGTGAAGTATTTTGCACATGCCGCTTCATCCACATCGAGCATCTCCATTGCCATCTCATAACTTTCAACCCACGCCTCGAGGGGTTGATCGGCGGTATAATTAGGCACTTTACGTGGACCCTTGAAATCCTTGGGCAGCCGCACATTACGCAGAGCCGGGGTGAGGCATGGTACTCCCCAAGAGCTAAAGTCCAATCCACGTTCAACTGACGCCGCTGGCTGAACCGGAGCGGGTTGATTCGCATACTGTGCTGCCAATTGTGCTGCTAACTCTGCCTCTCGTCGTGCTCTATCGTTGTTCACCACATCCTGCGCATTCATACCTAAATCTGCTGTGATTGGGCATCTAAAGCGGCTCGCTCTTCAGTCATCCTGACCTCCTCAGTCGCCAAGTCCGCCTTGGCCTGAGTTATCTAATCCTTTAGTTTTGTAACATCAACATTATGCTGATCTTGGGTCTCCGGGGTGACTGCCGTGGTCAACAATGTCGTCAAAGTGTCCAACAAACCGGCAAGAACTTGAGCCGGCCAGTGTGCAGGGCCTCCTGCCCCGGCTGCCGATCCGGAAATCATTGTTGCTGCAGAGGAAGATTGCGCGGTGGGCTGTGCCGGCCATGAAGATTGCAACCCGGTTTGGCGGTTCAAAGGGGCCCGAAATACTGTCGCCATCGGAAAAGCCCCCAATCCGGCCATCTTGTAATTGGTACAGTGACTCAGTTTTGCCAGTGGATGATTCACCATCTGAGTAGATGGCCGTCTCACCGTCGGACACCGATTCAGATTCCGCACCATGGATGAACCCTACAAACACACGCTTCATGGCAGGCTGAACCCGGGCAGGACTTGCACACTGAGCCGTTTCGAGGAGGTTGGTGCAGATGTCCGGCTCAGGGCCCGGTTCGCTGATCTTGCCGATGAAAACGTGAATCCCGCCAAAGGGAACCTGGTACCCGATTGAGCCGGCCTCGGGGCCCCAGCCTGCATCGTTGATGTAGAGCTTGCCGCGACGACTCTTGGTCATCCGGCCAACCGCGTACCCTTTGAGTCCTTCAAAGTTGCTCTTTAAGAACTCGAAACCATCGTGCGATAGCCCCAAGGTGGGCGCCAACTGTCGTGGAATTAACACGTCAGATGTCCTAGCAGAAGGACTTAGTCATGGAGCCATCGCAACGAGATTAGCTTAAAGGGGTTAAACCGGAACAAAGGACATAGGAAGTTTATACTGGTTCGGCCCCTTGCGGTGAAGGTAAAAGCCTACGATCCAGTTGTTGTGGGATTGATTGATCTCGATGAGCAGGGAGCGAATCCGCTTTACCTATCTCTCGAGCTGTTGTTTTTTTGTCCCTGAACCGCCGCCGGGTCGTCCCTTTATATACACAGGTTGATGCCGGGCCAGTTTACAGAATCCTGAGGCCGGCTCATACAAGTCTCCGGCTTGGTCTCTTCCCTTCCCTAACTTACAATAGAAGTTATACATCTATGGCAGTTTACTACTTTGGGCCCTAATCCGCCTTTGGGCTCCGGGCCTCTAAGCTTTTAAAATTAGAGCGCCATACTCCTTGTCTTCATGGGCTTCAATATAGATGAGCATGAACCGGCCCTCCTGGGCGGTTTACACTCAGTAGTTATATCCCCAACAGTCGGTCCCTCTTTTCTGCCTTTAAATGGCTTCTTTTGTTGACCGGGTCGAGAGCCCCTGAATCTGGCGTTGATCGCCGTGTTGTCCGGACTTTCTTCCTTGTTTCGATGCTTGTTTTTATTGCGCCGTGGCTTCTCGTTGCCATCCCTGATTTCGAATGTGCCCGGGTCGCTGGTGCCTCTACGGGCCAATTAGCTTTCTTCACCCGCGCAAAAGCGGGTCATAAGGCTTGTTAAGGCTGCCATTGTCCTCGGTTTTTCTTGGCCGAGGTGTCTGGCGACCCACTCCTCTCGGATACTGTGCTTGAAGGCCGCTAGGGCTTCGGCATCCGGACAATCGACAATTTGATTCTTCTTAGTGAGAAATCTGTTCCAAAGCTTACAGGCGGACTCTCCGGGCTGTTGTGTTACGTGACTTAAATCGTCAGCGTCCGGAGGTCGGACATAGGTCCCTTGGAAATTGGCCCTGAAAGCATCCTCAAGTTCTTCCCAACTTCCGATTGAATTTTTGGGGAGGCTTTTTAACCAGTGCCGAGCTGGCACCTTCAACTTGAGGGGAAGGTATTTGATGGCGTGGAGGTCATCCCAACGAGCCATGTGGATATGAAGGATAAAATCCTCAATCCAGACCCCAGGGTCTGTCGCTCCGTCATTTTCCTCTATCTTCACGGGTTTGAATCCCTGTGGAAATTCGTGATCCAGTACCTCTTCGGTGAAGCACAGAGGGTGCACAGCCCCTCTGTATCTGGACATGTTGTGGCATGCTGTCGACTATTGTTGTGTCTGGTGTTGATTCCGAACTGGTATTTGATCAGTCTGATCGTCTTGGTGACTGTAATCCTGCACCGGAGCATGTCCTCTAGATCCATAGATGGACCTGGTCGCGCCGGCCTTTTTGTCCAGGAGCTCATGTAAATCGTGTGCGGCGTCAGTAGCTGCTCTATTGTAGTCATGAAGTGGTTGGTCCGGCCTACTGGCCGTATTGTTCTTCGGTGGAATGGCCTCATCATCGAATTCTGGCAGCAGCTTGCGCTTTGGGTAGCTCTTTGTGTGGCGATCGTCCCCATATTTTTCTTTAATGTCTAGCACTTTGTTCCATCTGTGGTTGAGCGTTTCCTACACGGCCTTAAGCCTTTGCTTCTGGTTCTTTAGGCTTCTCACAGTGGCCATAAGCCTTCTGTGGAGGTTATCTCGTTCCAAACATTTTTTCGGGATGATGAATGCATCGTCATCCGGACTGTGCTCTTCTCCCGAGGCAGGTTGATGAGTTCGGCCCTCGGGATCGCTGTGATCGGGCGTTTGCTCCGGGCTGCATTCGACGTGACCTGGCTCATCCTGCTCCATCGCTAGGTCCATATGGTTGTTGTTGCCTTTGGAGTTGACTGGGGTGTCGACTTTTCTAGCACTGCTATCGCTATTTTTACTGTGGCTGGACTTAGAGCGGCGTCTGCGCCGTCGTTTTGTCTTTTGTCCGGGGGTTTTATCCTCTGTTGTGTCCTTTTTGTTGCCATCGTCCTCCTTAGGCGTGTCCAGCATGTATATATATCATATGATGAGGTGGCAGTCCAGCGCCCCGTGGGCGGTGGTTCCAAATCGTACCCTGCGCCGACGTCCATTCCGTCGGTGTCGTCGGAGTCGAAGTCAAGCATGTCTGTTACGTCATCGACAGTGGCTATGAAGTGGGTGGTGGGTGGGCAACGAATTTCTTCATCGCCTGCTTCCCTCTCGAGCCGGATATAGTTCGTCCAAGAGTCTCCTGACAAAGAGAGAGACCTTAGTGAATTCAGCATGTCGCCGAAGGGCGAGTGCTGGAAGATATCCGTAGCGGCGAACTCCATTACCGGAGCCCAACCATTCAGCGGGCCCGGGGGCACGCGGTCTGGAACCTACAGCCGGACACAAGTCCGGGGGTCCAGTGACACAGACTTCCTTGGGGGTGGAGTCTGTGTTCGGCTCTACCGCCGATGAGTATGCGACCTCCGGGGCGGGGTCCATCCACCTGTCCTCGGACGACGCGATCTGCCCCGGATTTAGGTCCAGAGCTATTGCAGGTGCGATATCCCAAATATTGTCAGACAGCGGGTCTAAGTCGTGCTCGTCGTGACTGTTCGGTAGCTCCTGGCAGAGGCCTGAATCCGTCAAAGATCAAGTCTCCGCGGATATCGGCCGTGTAGTTCAAGTTTCCGAACCTGACCTGATGGCCAGGGGCGTAGCTGTCTATCTGCTCTAGATGGCCAAGCGAATTGGCCCGTAGTGCAAAGCCGCCAAACATGAAGATCTGTCCGGGGAGAAAAGTCTCACCCTAGACTGCGTTTTGATGATTGAAGGAGCCATCAAGCCTTGCAATGATGACACAGAGGAACTCTCAATGAAAGCACCAATGTCGGTGTCAAAACCGGCGGATCTCGGGTAGGGGGTCCCGAGCTGTGCGTCTAAGGCTAATAGTAATAGGAGGCAAGGGACACGATGTTTTACCCAGGTTCGGGCCCTCTCGATGGAGGTAATACCCTACTTCCTGCTTGATTGATCTTGATGATATGAGTATTACAAGAGTTGATCTACCACGAGATCGTAGAGGCTAAACCCTAGGAGCTAGCCTATGGTTCTGATTGTTCTTGTCCTATGGACTAAACCCTCTAGTTTATATAGACACCGGAGGAGGCTAGGGTTACACAGAGTCGGTTACAAAGAAGGAGATCTAACATCCGGATCGCCAAGCTTGTCTTCCACGCAAAGGAGAGTCCCATCCGGACACGGGACAAAGTCTTGAGTCTTGTATCTTCACGGTCCAACAGTCCGGCCAAAGTATATAGTCCAGTTGTCCGGATACCCCCTAATCCAGGACTCCCTCGGCGGGGGCGGAGTAGGGTTTGGTGGGGGATGCGCTTCTTTCGTCCCATCGAGGGGAATGAGATCCCGCGGTCGGATCCGAAGATAGCCCCCCTCTTTGCCGTCTGCTGGCAGACGACAAAGATTCTTTGCCATCTGCTGGCAGACGGCAAAGAGGGGGGTGGACCATTGCAGTGTACTGGCATCCGCTGGCACCTCTTTGCCGTCCGCTGGCAGATGGCAACGATTTTTTTCCATCTGCCAGCAGACGGCAAAGAAATAACAGATGGCAAAGACCTTCTTTGTCGTCTGTTGTTTGGTAGTTGATGGCAAAGACCTTCTTTCCCGTCCGCAAGCAGACAGCAAAGAACTGGCAGACGGCAAAATCCCTGATTCCAGTAGTGATCACAAGACAAGACAAAACTTACGGGCATCTTTGAAGAGAGTAGGCCAATAAAAACCGAATTGCAATACCTTATGTGCAGTTCTATCTCCAGCGTGGTGTCCTCCATAAGCCTGGGAGTGACACTTGCGTAGGATATGTTCCTGTTCATGCTCAGGTACACAACTTTTCAGAACACCATCTACTCCTTCTTTATAAAGGTGTGGGTCATCCCAAAAGTAATGTCTTAAATCATCAAAAAACTTTTTCTTTTGCTGGTATGTGAAACTAGGTGGTATAAATTTAGCAACAATGTAATTAGCATAATCAACATACCATGGAGCAGTACGAGAAGCATTTATGACAACTAATTGTTCATCAGGAAAGCTATCATCAATAGGTAGTGGGTCATCAAGAACATTTTCTGACCTAGACAAGTTGTCTGCAACGGGGTTCTTAGCTACCTTTCTATCAATAATATGCAAATCAAATTCTATTAGCAAGAGAACCCATCTAATAAGTCTAGGTTTAGCATCTTTCTTTTCCATAAGGTATTTAATAGCAACATGATCAGTTACTTTGGAATCAACAATATAAGGTCTGAACTTATCAGAAGCAAATACAACTGCCAAAAATTATTTTTCAGTGGTAGCATAATTTCTCTGGGCATTGTCTAGAGTTTTACTAGCATATTGCATAACATTTAATTTCTTATCAACTCTTTGTCCTAGAACAGCACCAACAACATAGTCACTAGCATCACACATAATTTCAAAGGGTAAATTCCAATCAGGTGGCTGAACAATAGCTGCAGAAATCAAGGCTTTCTTAAGTATTTCAAATGCTTCTACACAATCATCATCAAAGACAAAAGGAACATATTTTTGCAAGATATTAGTCAGAGGCCTAGAAATTTTAGAGAAGTCTTTAATAAACCTCCTATGGAAACCAACATGACCAAGAAAACTTCTTATACCTTTGATATCTTTCGGACAAGTCATCTTTTCAATAGCCTCAACTTTAGCTTTATCAACTTCAATACCTCTTTCAAAAACTTTATGCCCCAAGATAATACCTTGATTAACCATAAAGTGGAACTTCTCCCAATTCAAGACAAGATTAGTTTCTTCACATCTCTGCAAAACTCGATCGTAAGCAATCATCAAAAGAAGTTCCATAAACGGAGAAATCATCCATGAAAACCTCAACAATCTTTTCGCAAAAGTCAGAGAATATAGCAGTCATACATCTTTGAAAGGTAGCAGGTGCATTGCATAAACCAAAAGGCATACGTCTATAAGCAAAAGTACCGAAAGGGCAAGTAAAAGTGGTATTTTCCTCATCCTCTTTTGACATGGATATTTGAGAGAAACCAGAATTACCATCCAGAAAGCAAAAAATGTTTATGTTTGGACAATCTTTCTAGCATTTGATCAATAAAAGGTAGAGGGTAATGATCTTTTCTAGTAGCTTTATTTAATTTGCGGAAATGAATTACCATTCTATAACCTGTAACAATTCTTTGTGGGATCAATTCATCCTTATCATTAGGAACAACAGTAATACCTCCCTTCTTAGGGACACAATGGACATGACTTACCCACTGACTATCAGCAATAAGATAAATTATACCTGCCTCCAGAAGCTTTAGTATTTCATTTCTTACCACTTCTTTCATTTTAGGATTTAATCGTCGTTGATGATCAACAACTGGTTTAGCATCTTTCTCTAGTTTAATTTTGTGCTGGCATAGAGTGGGACTAATGACCTTAAGATCATCAAGAGTATATCCAATGGTAGCATGGTGCTTCTTCAGAGTTTTCAATAAACTCTCTTCCTCATGCTCTAAAAATTTAGCGCTAATAATAACAGGATATATCTTCTTTTCATCAAGATAAACATATTTCAAAGTATCAGGTAATTGTTTAAGCTCAAACACGGGATCTCCCTTGGGTGGAGGAGGATCCCCAAGGATTTCAACAGGCACGTTGTGTTTCAAAATAGGTCCCTATTTAAAGAATACTTCATCTATTTCCCTTCTTTCATTCATAAACATATCATTTTCATGGTCGAGCAAATATTGTTCTAAAGGATCATTAGGAGGCACGATAATAGAAGCAAGACCAATAATTTCATATTTACTAGGCAATTCTTTATCATGGGATTGTCTACGAAATTTAGCAAAATTAAAATCATGAGACATATCCCCTAAACCAACAGTAACAATATCTTTTTCGCAGTCTATCCTAGCATTAACAGTATTCAAGAAGGGTGTACCAAATATAATGGGACAAAAATCATCTTGTGGGGAACCAAGAACAAGAAAATTAGTAGGGTATTTAATCTTCCCACACAAGACTTCAATATCTCTAACAATCCCAATTGGTGAAATAGTGTCTCTATTGGCAAGCTTAATAGTAACATCAATATCTTCTATCTCAGCAGGTGCAATATCATGCATAATCTCTTTGTATAAGGAATGAGGTATTGCACTCACACTAACACCCGTATCACATAAGCCATGATAATAATGATCTCCTATTTTAACAGAAACAACAGGCATGCCAACAACAGGTCTATGTTTATTTTTAGATCGGGTCTAGCAATTCTAGCGGCTTCATCACATAAATAAATAACATGCCCATCAATATTACCAACCAAGAGATCTTTAACCATAGCAATACTAGGTTCAACTTTAATTTGCTCAGGGGGTGTAGGTGTTCTAGCATTACTCTGACAAACCACAGTTGAAGTTTTAGCATGATCCTATTCTAACTGGGAAAGGTGGTTTCTCAATATAAGCAGTAGGAACAATAGGATCAACATTATAAGTGATAGTTTTCTCTTCAACTTTAATAGGTTCTACTACTTTCACTTCAATGGGAGGATGATATTGAAACCACTTCTCCTTAGGGAGGTCAACATGAGTAGCAAATGATTCACAGAAAGAAACTACTATCTCAGAGTCAAGTCCATATTTAGTGCTAAATTCACGAAAAGCATCGGTATCCATAAAAGATTTAACACAATCAAACTTAGGGGTTATACCTGACTCCTTACCTTCGTCGAGTTCCCAATCTTCAAACTTGCATTTAATTCTTTCCAACAAATCCCATCTGAATTCAATAGTCTTCATCATAAAAGAACCAGTACAAGAAGTATCGAGTATGGAGCAATCATTAAGAGGAAGCCAAGCATAAAATTTTTGAATAATAATTTCTCTTGAGAGCTCATGATTGGGGCATGAATATAACCTTGACTTAAGCCTCCCCCAAGCTTGAGCGATACTTTCTCCTTCACGAGGCCAAAAATTATATATATAATTACGATCACGATGAACCAGATGCATAGGATAAAACTTTTGATGAAATTCCTCAATCGGTTGTAGTTCCATGATCCAATATCATCACATAGCCTAAACCATGTCAATGCCTTTACCTTAAAAGATAAAGGAAAGACCTTCTTCTTAACGACATCCTCGGGCATACCTGCAAGCTTAAATAATCCACAAACTTCATCCACATAGATTAGGTGCATATCGGGATGTAATGTTCCATCTCTTGTATAGGGATTAGCTAGCAGTTTCTCTATCATACTCGAAGGAATTTCAAAGTAAATATTTTTAGTAGGTTCAGTAGGTTGAGGAGCAACTCTTTGCTCTTCTGATCGGGGTGAAGAAACCCCAAACAAGCCCCTCAAAGGATTATTTTCCATAGTAACAAGTGACAGTAAATTTCAGCACACTATATAAATGTTTCCTTACTAAATTCCACCTACCAAAGGCGCTTCACTCCCCGGCAACGGCGCCTGAAAAGAGTCTTGATGACCCACAAGTACAGGGGATCTATCGTAGTCCTTTCGATGAGTAAGAGTGTCGAACCCAACAAGGAGCAGAAGGAAATGACAAGCGGTTTCCAGTAAGGTATTCTCTGCAAGCACTGAAATTATCGATAACATATAGTTTTGTGATAAGGTAATTTGTAACGGGTAACAAGTAACTAAGGTGAAGTGATAACCCACAAGTATAGTGGATCACAACAGTTTTCGAGGATAGAGTATTCAACCCAAATTTATTGATTCGACACAAGGGGAGCCAAAGAATATTCTCAAGTATTAGCAGTTAAGTTGTCAGTTCATCCATACCTGGATAACTTAATATCTGCAGCAAAGTACTTAGTAGCAAAGTAGTATGGAAATAACGGTAACGGTAGCAAAAGTAACAGTAGCAGTTTTGTAGTAATTGTAACAGTGGCAACGGTAAAGTAACTAAGCAAAGAGCAATATGTGAAAAGCTCGTAGGCATTGGATCAATGATGGACAATTATCTCGGATGCGATTCCTCATGCAATAGTTATAACATAGGGTGACACAGAACTAGCTCCAGTTCATCAATGTAATGTAGGCATGTAATCCGAATATTGTCATACGTGCTTATGGAAAAGAACAATATTGTCATACGTGCTTATGGAAAAGAACTTGCATGACATCTTTTGTCCTACCCTCCTGTGGCGGCGGGTTCCTATTGGAAACTAAGGGATATTAAGGCCTCTGACCAAAGAATTAGCACATAGTGAATACATGAACTCCTCAAACTACGGTCATCACCGGGAGTGGTCCTGATTATTGTCACTTCGGGGTTGCCGGATCATAACACATAGTAGGTGACTATAGACTTGCAAGATAGGATCAAGAACTCACATATATTCATGAAAACATAATAGGTTCAGATCTGAAATCATGGCACTCGGGCCCTAGTGACAAGCATTAAGCATAGCAAAGTCATAGCAACATCAATCTCAGAACATAGTGGATACTAGGGATCAAACCCTAACAAAACTAACTCAATTACATGGTAAATTTTATCCAACCCATCACCGTACAGCAAGCCTACGAT
The DNA here is from genome assembly GCF_002162155.2 of Triticum dicoccoides. Taxonomy (NCBI): domain Eukaryota; kingdom Viridiplantae; phylum Streptophyta; class Magnoliopsida; order Poales; family Poaceae; genus Triticum; species Triticum dicoccoides. The sequence goes on along the minus strand of NC_041393.1, from coordinate 756,425,030 downwards.
GGAATTACTCACGCTCGGCGGTGAGCATCATGAAATTGGTGGAGGATGGTTGATGATGATGACGGCGACGGATTCTCCTCTCCGAAGCCTCGAACGAACTCCATATCAGCCCTCTCGAGAGAGATTAGGGCTTGGCGCCGGCTCCGTATCGTAAAATGCGATGAATCATTCTCTCTGATTTTTTTCTCCCCGAACGTGAATATATGGAGTTGGAGTTGAGGTCGGTGGAGCTCCAGGGGGCCCATGAGGCAGGGGGCGCGCCCAGGGGGTACGGTGCGCCCCCACCCTCGTGGACAGGGTGTGGCCCCCTGGTGTTGGTTCTTTCGCCAATATTTTTTATTAATTCCAAAAGGTTGCTCCGTGGATTTTCAGGTCATTCCGAGAACTTCTATTTCTGCACAAAAATAACACCATGGCAGTTCTGCTGAAAACAGCGTCAGTCCCGGTTAGTTCCATTCAAATCATGCAAGTTAGAGTCCAAAACAAGGGCAAAAGTGTTTGGAAAAGTAGATACGACGGAGACGTATCAACTCCCCCAAGCTTAAACCTTTGCTTGTCCTCAAGCAATTCAGTTGACAAACTGAAAGTGATAAAGAAAAACTTTTACAAACTCTGTTTGCTCTTGTTGTTGTAAATATGTAAAGCCAGCATTCAAGTTTTCAGCAATGATTATGAACTAACCATATTCACAATAACACTTAGGTCTCATGTTTACTCATATCAATGGCATAATCAACTAGCGAGCAATAATAATAAAACTCGGATGACAACACTTTCTCAAAATAATCATAATATGATATAACAAGATGGTATCTCGATAGCCCTTTCTGAGACCGCAAAACATAAATGCAGAGCACCTTTAAAGATCAAGGACTGACTAAACATTGTAATTCATGGTAAAAGAGATCCAGTCATAGTCATACTCAATATAAATTAATAGTAATGCATGCACAAATGACAGCGGTGCTCTCCAACTGATGCTTTTTAATACGAGGATGATGACTCAACATAAAAGTAAATATATAGGCCCTTCGCAGAGGGAAGAAGGGATTTGTAGAGGTGCCAGAGCTCGATTTTGAAATAGAGATAAATAATATTTTGAGCGGCATACTTTCATTGTCAACATAACAACCAAGAAATCTCAATATCTTCCATGCTACACACATTATAGGTGGTTCCCAAACAGAATGGTAAAGTTTATACTCCCCCTCCACCAACAATCATCAATCCATGGCTTGCTCGAAACAACGGGTGCCTCCAACTAACAACAATCCTGGGGGAGTTTTGTTTGCAATTATTTTGATTTGATTTGAGCATGGGACTGGGCATCCCGGTGACCAGCCATTTTCTTGTGAGTGAGGAGCGGAGTCCACTCCACTTGAGAATAACCCGCCTAACATGGAAGATACACACAACCCTAGTTGATACATGAGATATTCGAGCATGCAAAACAGAATTTCATTTGAAGGTTTAGAGTTTGGCACATACAAATTTACTTGGAACGACAGGTAGATACCGCATATAGGAAGGTATGGTGGACTCATATGGAATAACTTTGGGTTTATGGATTTTGGATGCACAAGTAGTATTCCCGCTTAGTACAAGTGAAGGCTAGAAAAAGACTGGGAAGCAACCAACCAGAGAGCGACAACAGTCATGAACATGCATTAAAATTAATCAACAGTGAGTGCAAGCATGAGTAGCATATAATCCACCATGAACATAAATATCGTGGAGGCTATGTTGATTTTGTTTCAACTACATGCATGAACATGTGCCAAGTCAAGTCACTCGAGTCATTCAAAGGAGGATACCACCCTATCATACCACATCATAACCATTTTAATAGCATGTTGGCACGCAAGGTAAACCATTATAAACTCCTAGCTAATTAAGCATGGCATAAGCAACTATAATCTCTAATTATCATTGCAAACATATTTATTCATAATAGGCTCAATCAGGAACGGTGAACTAATCATATTTACAAAAACAAGATAGGCCGAGTTCATACCAGCTTCTCTCATCTCAATCAGTCCATCATATATCGTCATTATTGCCTTTCACTTGCACGACCGAACTGTGTGGATAATAATAATAGTGCGCGTGCATTGGACTAAGCTGGAATCTGCAAGCATTCAATTCAAGGGAGAAGACAAGGTAACATGGGCTCTTGGTTAAGTCAACAATAATGCATATGAGAGCCACTCAACATTTTCATCGTGGTCTTCTCCTCTCGACCCCCAAAGAAAAGAAAATAAATAAAACTATTTACACAGGAAAGCTCCCAACAAGCAAAAGAAGAACGAGAAATCTTTTTGGGTTTTCTTTTAATTACTACTACTACAAGCATGGAAAGTAAACTAGCTAAAAGCTATTACTATTTTTTTGGTTTTTTTCTTAAGGTTATTCAAACACACAAGAAGAAAGCAAGAAAAGAAACTAAACTAGCATGGATAGTACAATGAAAAAGTATGAGCACCGACAACTAGAATGAGTGTGTGAACATGAATGTAATATCAGTGAGAAATACGTGCTCCCCCAAGCTTAGGATTTTGGCCTAAGTTGGTCTATGACCATGGATCAAAGTTGTAGATGGGGTTGTAACAAGATGCAGCAGCCATTGCCTCACGAGCTGCAGCCTGGAGGCGTGCTGCCTCCGTCCTCCTCTTGTACTCGTTCGCCTCCTCCCTAGTTATAAAGTATCTCCTTCTTGCCTGAAAGTCAAAGAAACCAGGAGCAGGGAGAGCAACATGGACAGTGTGATGTCTGTCAAAGATTAGTCGGTGCTGGAGGAACTGTTCATTCCTCTAAAGGAATTGATGGCTAACCATGACATTATAATCTATAAGCAGGAGGCAACTCCATGTCACTTCCATGTATGGGTATACCAAGATACCAGGGGGTATGGCGCGCCCCCACCCTCGTGGACAGGGTGTGGCCCCCCTGGTGTTGATTCTTTCACCAATATTTTTTATTAATTCCAAAAAGTTGCTTCGTGGATTTTTAGGTCATTCCGAGAACTTTTATTTCTGCACAAAAATAACACCATGGCAGTTATGCTGAAAACAGCGTCAGTCCGGGTTAGTTCCATTAAAATCATGCAAGTTAGAGTCCAAAAAAAGGGCAAAAGTGTTTGGAAAAGTAGATACGACGGAGACATATCATGCACCAAGGTGGCCCAAGCTCTTTTGTAGCAAAGTACAAGCCTAGACAAACTCTTATATAAAGAAAAGCACTCCCGAGGACACATGGGAATTACCGTCAAGCTAGTTTTCATCATGCTCATATGATTCGCGTTCGTTACTTTGATAATTTGATTTGGGGTGGACCGGTGCTTGGGTACTGCCCTTCCTTTGACAAGCATCCCACTTATGATTAACCCCCCTCGCAAGCATCTGCAACTACGAAAGAAGAATTAAGGTAAACCTAACCATAGCATGAAATGTATGGATCAAAATCAACCCCTTACGAAGCAACGCATAAACTAGGGTTTAAGCTTCTGTCACTCTAGCAACCCATCATCTACTTATTACTTCCCAATGCCTTCTAGGCCCAAATCATGGTGAAGTGTCACATAGTCGACGTTCACATAACACCACTAGAGGAGAGACAACATACATCTCATCAAAATATCGAACAATACCAAATTCACATGATTACTTATAACAAGACTTCTCCCATGTCGTCGGGAACAAATGTAACTACTCACAAATCATATTAATGTTCATAATCAGAGGGGTATTGAGTAGCATTAAGGATATGAACATATGATCTTCCACCGAATAAACCAACTAGCATCAACCACAAGGAGTAATCAACACTACTAGCAACCCACGGGTACCAATATGAGGTTTTGAGACAAAGATCGGATACAAGAGATGAACTAGGGTTTGAGAGGATATGGTGCTGGTGAAGATGCTTATGGAGATTGACCCCCTCTCGATGAGAGGATCGATGGTGATGACGATGGCGATGATTTCCCCCTCCCGCAGGGATGTTTCCCCGGCAGAACAGCTCCGCTGGAGCCCTAGATTGGTCCTGCCCAGGTTCCGCCTCGAGACAGCGGAGCTTTGTCCCGAGCTTCCTTATGATTTTCTCCAGGGCAAAAGACACCATATAGTAGAAGATGGGCATCGGGGGCCTGTTAGGTGGCCCCCGAGGCAGGGGGCATGCCCAGGGGGGTAGGGCGCGCCCTCCCCCCTCGTGGCTGGTGGGTAGCGCCCCTCTGGTGCTTACTTCGCTCAATATTTTAAATATATTCCAAAACTGACTTTCATGGAGTTTCAGGACTTTTGGAGTTGTGCAGAATAGGTCTCTAATATATTCCCCTTTTCCAGCCCAGAATTCCAGCTGCCGGCATTCTCCCTCTTCGTGTAAACCTTATAAAATAAGGGAGAAAAGGCATAAGTATTGTGACATAATGTGTAGTAACATCCCATAATGCAATAAATATTGATATAAAAGCATGATGCAAAGTGGACGTATCACAGGCCCAACCCAGAGATTGAGACCAGGAAGCCCATCAAGGGCCTCATGGACCTGGCCCAGGAGGTTTAAAGGGGCATTTCCCTCCAAAAGAGGTGGGGCAACCTCTTCTTGGTGATCAAACTGAACCCCATTTGAGCCCATAGAGATGATGAGCTCACTGTGCACATCCATATCAGGCATGTCATCAAGAATCTGTTGCTCCTCCATTGGCTGCATCAAATCAGCAAGTTCCATGAATTCACCTTCTTCAATTTCCTGGTCAATCTCAGCACCCATGGCCCAATGTCCCCATCCAGTCACATCCTCCTCATCTTCTTCAGGATTTTCTTCCCCTGCAATATCATCTTGCATAGCTTGATGGTGAAAATTCCCCTCATTTTGAGGCATGACATCTTGAGCTTGATGTTGTGCCACTGGCCCCAAAAAATGATTTAGCTGGTTTGGGTGGAAGGAAGGATTTGCATGCTGTGGGTGGGGGTTTCTATCAATGGGGATTGGATCTTCATCCGGAGGACCCTCTCCAGCTGCAGCTTGTTGCACAATAACTATAGGAACTGTCCAAGATTCAGAGTTGGGATTTTTAGATTCTTCCACCACAATGCTTATTGGAACATCCCTTACTTCATCCACTCTTATTTGAACCATCAATGCAGCTTTAGTGCTTCTAGCTCTATCCCAAAGCAACATTTTCCCTAAAGCTCCTAACCGCATTAGCAATCTCATGAATGTCTCTCATCAAATGGGAATCCAACAAGCAGCACCCAGATATATCTATTCAGAGCAAGATTTCTCCAGTTGAGCCCTTGATTATGCCTTTGAAATATGACATGCACATCTCCATACCGATGAGGGCTTTGAAGAACCATAGCATCCCGATTCCATGTGAGCTATTAGAATGGGTTGACTTCTAGATTCCATGTCAGCTATTAGAATGGGTTGGCAAATTATGAGAAGAAAAAGGGAAACAAGTCACTACAAAGTGATATGGGAGAGAGGAGGCCTTGGCTAAGATAATTGAGAATGCCTGGATCCGTCATGCCCCTGTCCGAGACCTCAAGCACCTAACAGAGAAGGTGGATTGTATCATGGGAGTTCTTAAAGCCTAGAGAAACCAATCTATTGGTTCTATTACAAAAGAAATAGCCAATTGTAGAGGGAAACTAGCGGATCTGATGAAGGACTATAACACAAATGAGCAGGAAATAAAGATCATATCAACAAAAATGGATGAATTGTTATTGCTGGAAGAGCTTGTTTACCTTCAGAGAAGTAGAGTAACTTGGCTTCGTGAGGGAGGCCAAAACACCAAATATTTTCAGCGAAGGGCCTTGTGGCGTGCCAGAAAGAATAGGATCAATAAACTTTGAAAGGCTAATGGTCAGTTCATGAACAATGAAGAGGAAATCAAAGATATTGCAAAGGGGTTTTTCTATGATCTTATTACAGAAGACTCAAATGTCAACCCTGCGGGTTTGCTAAATCATATTGAGACTTTGGTTACAAATGAGATGAATGATAAATTAATGGAAGTGTTTACAGGAAAAGAGATCAGCGACGCCCTTTTACAGATTGGTCCGCTAAAATCCCCGGGGCCGGACGGTTTCTCCGCGCATTTTTACCAGCGAAACTGGGATGTTCTACAAGAAGAGTTGGTTGGGGCTGTTAAGCAATTCTTTACGGATGGTGTCATGCTGAGTGAGTTGAATACTACTACTATTGTTCTCATTCCCAAGACTAACCAAGCGGTGGAGTTAAAAGATTTTTGGCCAATCTCTTTATGCAATGTGATTTACAAAGTGATGTCAAAGTGCATTATGAATCGCTTGAGACCGCTCCTAGATGACTTTATTGGCATTGAACAGAGCGCTTTCATCCCAGGAAGGCTCATTAGTGATAACACTCTTATCGCGTTTGAATGCTTCCATGCCATCCAAAGGGGGAGAAACTCAACACTAGTGGAAAAAGTGCTAGCCAAAACTTCCATTAGTGGCGCTATTTTGACGAATGCGGGGACTATTTTTTCAAATAGTGATGGCGTTGAACAATTTTGTATGACATTGCTACTACCATACCGCTGGCGTACATTATTTCTTGCATGACATAGATATTTTCTGAGTTTTTTTATGTGTGCTACCGTTTTCTATGGCGTGGCCCATTAGGCCTACACCAGCACTACTCATTGGGCCAACGCCAGCAAAAAGTGCTCTGTCCAGTAAAAAACCAGTAAGTCAGTTTCACTATGAACTCACATCAAACACCCTTTTCCTCTTCGTCCACCCTTCTCGGCCAGCGCAGCTGGCGCCACCGCCCGACCACGCCGCTCTTCGCCGCCAAAACTGCGCGGCCTCTGCCAACTCCGGCAAAGGAGGTGAGATCTCCCTTCTTCCCCTCGCGAATCTTCTTCCCCTCCCCAAGTGCGTATCCCTCCGGTGGCGGATCTGAACTAGTTTAGTAGAAAATAATATATTTAGTAGAATGGATAGAATGTGTTATGTGTAGAATGGGAGTGTCGGTGTCAAAACCGGCGGATCTCGGGTAGGGGGTCCCGAACTGTGCGTCTAGGCGGATGGTAACAGGAGACAAGGGACACGATGTTTTACCCAGGTTCGGGCCCTCTCGATGGAGGTAAAACCCTACGTCCTGCTTGATTAATATTGATGATATGGGTAGTACAAGAGTGGATCTACCACGAGATCAAGGAGGCTAAACCCTAAAGCTAGCCTATGGTATGATTGTTGTAATGTATGTTGTGTCCTACGGACTAAAGCCCTCCGGTTTATATAGACACCGGAGAAGGCTAGGGTTACATAGAGTCGGTTACAATGGTAGGAGATCTACATATCCGTATCGCCAAGCTTGCCTTCCACGCCAAGGAAAGTCCCATCCGGACACGGGACAGAGTCTTCAATCTTGTATCTTCGTAGTCTTGGAGTCCGGCGAACAATGATAGTCCGGCTGTCCGGACACCCCCTAGTCCAGGACTCCCTCAGTAGCCCCCGAACCAGGCTTCAATGACGATAAGTCCAGCGCGTATATAGTCTTCGGCGTTGCAAGGCGGGTTCTCCCTTCAAGTTCCATGTACCTGCCGAACAGTGTCTGGCTTCATCATAAATACTGTGCTTCTTGGCTCCTATGCCCAATAATGGCCTTCTTTCACGCATCGCACGAATGCGAAAAGCCAGGGTGTCTTTTATGTTTCACCCCCTAGTCGTGCGAGTCATCCGCCTACAAAAGAGGCAAAAATCCAGATCCAAACCACACCATCTTCCTTCTGCGAATACTCATCGGAGTGCCTTTGACCTAAAAATCCATTCCATCATGGACCGTCGACGCGGCTCCTCTTCTCGCGCTCCCAGCCCACCGCCAGGAGATTGGAGGAGGTGCTCTGTTCCACACAACGAGCTAGTGAAGCTCCAAGCGGGGGGATATCTCCCTCCGGCCTTCATGGTCCCAGTTCGAGCCGGGCTAGCCACCTACCAAGGTGGGAAGCAAGCGGAGGCTGCCCCAAGTCCCAACAAAGGGGAGCGGGTATGCTTCGTCCCCTATCTGATAAGGGGACTCAGATTTCCAATACATCCGTTTCTCCGCGGGCTCCTGGAGTTCTACGGACTCCAGCTCCATCACCTTACGCCCGCCTCTGTCCTGCATATCGCGGGCTACGTAGCTCTTTGCGAGCTATTCCTGGGCATCGAGCCCCATTTTGCACTGTGGAAGAGGTTGTTCTGCCTCGTACCCCGTTCTCACGTGGGATCTATATATCAAGTGGGCGGCGCCGAAATATGGCGCATTGCCGGGACCGGATATCCACTCGGTACCCCTAAGAAGGCGTCCGAAGACTGGCCTTCGGAGTGGTTCTACATAGAAGACGCTCCGCTGCCGGACCCAGTCCGGATCGGCCTCCCGGAGTTTAGTGCTGCTCCTCTAAAGAAATGCCTCAGCTGGCGCCCACGGAGCCCCCGATTGGAGGAAGACAAGAGCGTCCATTACCTGATGGACCGAATAAGATTACTGGCCCATTCCGGGTTGACCATGATTGGAGTCATGGCAACATGCATCATGCGGGGGGTACAGCCACTGCAATACAGAGGCCACCCCATGTGGGATTTCAACGGGGAAGACGACGCCACCCGTCATGGCCACGAAGGGCCGGATTCGACCGAGGATCTGGTGCAGATCCTGTCCGGCCTGTACAAGGGGGAGAAGGAGGACTTCCTTCGAACGAACCCCTTGAATGGGTTTTCCATGAACAACCCTAGAGGCTGGGTAAGCGAACACTTTTAAGGGCTCAACCCATGCTTTCAAAGTTTAAGCTTCTTACATTATGTCTTCGGCGCAGGAACTACGCCGGATTGTGGAGGACATGGTAAGTCCAGCTCTGCAACCCGAGGATCCATAAAGATCCCAGGATCCGGCCTCCGAGGAGGATCCGGATATCAAGGTGGAGCTGATCGACGGGGTGTTCCACCAGCTCAGTGTGGACAATGCTTTAGTCGCCATTACGGCGGACTACCCCGGACTATATCCGGCCTTCCAGGTGATTGTGACCGAGGTCCGGACACCATTATCTCTTCCTTGCCCATTCCTGACCTTCACGAACGATGGTGTTTTACAGGAAGCGCCTTCAAGGCGGGAAGCCGAGCCCGCGGCGGCTGACCCACAAAGGCCAGTCCGGACCAGTAGACGGAAAAGGAGCGCGGCACGGACTGAAATGTCGCCGCAAAGGTATAGCTCGTATTTAAATATTCAGAGCAATGTTCCTAGGAAGCGTTTGATTGCTCATGATCTTTGTAGGAGAAAAAGCGCCCGCCGAACTGCGGGCGTAGAGGTTGCCGATCCGACTTATACCAGCCAGGCTCCAGCGCCCGGCCTGGAGGGGGAGGCAAGCGCAAGGCGCGGGCCGGATACTCCTCCAACGGACGATGCTGACAGACTGTCCGCCACCAAGTCTGAGGTGAAGAGCGCCATGAGCCACCGGCGCCGCCGGACAGTATTTCGTGAAGCGTGCTTTTCCCCTGAGGCGTTGAACGCCTTTAACGCGGGGGACGCGCACCTCCGTGCTGCTCAAGACGGTTTTACCAGAGCCACGGAGCAATATGTAAAAGACATACGGGTAAGAGAATTTAATGGTTATATATGCCAGTAGCCCCGAGACTTAAAGTAGTTACGTTAACTGATTTAAGGATCATTTGAAACGCAGGCCCTTACCGAGAAGAATGCCCAGCTGTCTCAGGAGCTGCAAGAATGCAAGGCCCAACTTGAGGCCGCACTTGCTGCCGCAGGAGAAAACACAGAGACCCCTCCTGGTAACACATTTTTATTAATAAATATAAGCGCTGTGCGGTGTGCGCGCAAGTCTAATAATGACATTGCAGGTGCTGCCGGACAAGATCCGGACAGGCAGGAACTGCTGCGCCAGCTGAAGGCCGGCGAGAGGGTGTTGAATAGGGTACAGCAGGAAAGGAACAAGCTTCAAGATGCCCACGCCCAGCTTGGAGAGGAGCTGAAAGGCACTCGGGTCGAGCTGTCCGGCTCCGTTAAGGAGAATCAGCGGCTTCGTCGCGGCATCTATAGTAAGTGCTTGAGCGAACTTCTTTGAAAAGAAGAGTTCGGCGAGGAAGTCAATTGACAGAATATGTCTTGTAGGTATACTCACAGGTCGTCCTGCGGAGGTGCCCATATCAACGGGTGATCAACTTCCCGAGCTGTTGCAACTACTCGAACGAGTTCGGCAGGCAGTGAGCGGCGTCGTCCAGGCTTTATGGCCAGCCCTCTCCCTACCCGAGGGCCTTGGGGAGCTTGCGGAGAAGCTTCAGGGAGTGCGGCAGCGCTTCCGTTTGTGGAAGATTTCGGCTTGCCGCCAAGGTGCCAGGGAGGCTTGGGCCATGGTGAAGACGCGTTACAAGAAGGCGGATCCCAATCACATGGCCGAGGTCGGACCTGTGGGGCCCGATGGGAAGGAGATCCCTGTGAGTTTAGTATACGGCCAAGTAGAGTTGGCCGCTAAATTTTCCCAACGGGACTGTAAATTAGACAGCCTGTTAGACGGGATTGAGGAGGAATACAGTCAGTAGATTTGACAATGTATGTTTAAAATGACATGTGAAATGCCTTCTAGCCGGATTGTAGATCGTTTGTCTTTGCCGACCTTTTCACTTCAACCTCGGGACCCGAGAGTCCGGAGTGTGTCCGAATACCTTCTTGGTTAAGAAACAACTGGGGTATGCATGGAGACCAGGCGTAGGGGTCATTAGTGCTTTATCAGACAAGTGCCCAACTAGTTATGTTATATTACATGGTTAGTAAGAAACATCTTCCAGGGAGAATAGTTCCGTTAAGGGTTCCTTTCCCTGGGAGGCATACCCTAAAGTGTATGCCCGGACTGCGAAAAAAGCAGAAAAACATCTGGGGGCAGATAAATAAGTGGGTAAAAAATCATCTTTCAAGTCATCGACCGAATATTCCCTTAAGATTGCTAGCTTTCGGCTTCACCCAGTCTGAGGTACACATCCGGCTGACCCAGCAGTAACAATCGCAGAGGTGCTCCCTTTACCTCCTAGCCGAACAATCGGGAACGTAGGGGTAAGCACATGAGCCAGGCAACCCAGCTTGGCCAAAACTTAAGTCATATCGATGCATATAATGGTGAGTAAAAGGTACATGTGGAAGCTTGACACATGTGCTGGGCATGAAGCCCTTATAATTGAGCTTCTAGAAAAGAAGCCCCCAGGCATAATGAGTGCGGATGGCACATCAAGTGTATGTGAACAATGCGCGAGTAGGCCCTTAAGGGCTTTTTAGTAAAAGGGGTAAGAGAAGAAAGAGAAACAAAAGACAGCTGAATTGTAAAAATTTGAGCGGGGGAAGGGGACGAACTCTTAGTCCGGCGCTAGGCATAGAATCTTTGGAGGCGGGCTGCATTCCATGGGTTCGGCTCGAGTCAGTTATCCGACGCATTTCGTAGACGGTACGCTCCGCCGGTCAGGACTTGATCGATAATGAAGGGGCCCTCCCATTTGGGCTTGAGCTTGTCCTTTTTCTTGTCCGGCAGGCGTAGAACTAGTTCGCCGATGTTGTAAGTCTTGGCCCGTACTTCTCTGCTTTGATATCTTCGAGCCTGCTGCTGATAGAATGCGGAACGAGCCTTGGCGACGTCGCGTTCTTCCTCCAATGTGTCCAAGCTGTCCTGCCGATCCAACTCGGCCTCTCTTTCTTCGTACATGCGCACTCGAGGTGAGTCATGAATAATGTCACAGGGCAGGACTGCCTCTGTGCCGTATACCATAAAAAATGGTGTGAATCCGGTAGTACAGTTGGGCATTGTCTGCAGCCCCCAGAGTACGGAGTCGAGCTCCTCTACCCAGTGCGTGTCGGATTTTGTAAGTGACCGCACTAGTCTGGGTTTAATGCCGCTCATTATTAGACCATTTGCTCGTTCCACTTGACCGTTGGTTTGAGGGTGATAGACTGAAGCGTAGTCGAGCTTGATGCCCATATTTTTGCACCATGACTTAACCTTGTCGGCTGTGAAGTTCGTGCCGTTGTCTATGATGATGCTGTGGGGGACACCGTAACGGTGTACTACCCCGGATATAAAGTCTATCACTGGTCCGGACTCTGCCGTTCTGACCGGTTTGGCCTCTATCCATTTGGTGAATTTATCCACCATGACCAATAGGTACCTTTGCTTGTGGGTTCCCCCTTTAAGGGGTCCAACCATATCAAGCCCCCAGACCGCGAACGGCCAGGTAATGGGTATAGTTTTGAGGGCGGTGGGTGGCATATGGCTTTGATTAGCAAAGAGCTGACAACCGACGCATCTCTGGACTAAGTCCTGGGCATCTGCCCGGGCCGTCGGCCAATAAAATCCTGTACGGAATGCCTTTCCTACAAGGGCCCGGGCTGCTGCGTGGTGTCCGCCTAGTCCGGCATGAATTTCAGCCAGGAGGTTTCGCCCTTCCTCTTCGGAGATACACCTTTGAAAGACTCCGGTTGTACTTTTCTTATGAAGTTCTCCCTCATGGACCTTGTAGGCTTTCGATCGCCGGACTATGCAGCGGGCCTCATTTTGGTCTTCGGGAAGTTCCTGTCTAAGCAAATAGGCTAGGAAAGGTTCTGTCCACGGGGCGATTACCACCATTATGTCGTGGGCTGAAGGTGTTATGTCATCGGCTAATTCGCCGGTTGGCGCGGTTGCTTCTGGTTTGTCATTTCCGGACTCCTCTTCCCATAGTACGGATGGCTTGAAGAGTCGTTCCAGGAAGATGTTTGGAGGTACAGCGTCACGTTTTGCGCCGATGCGTGCCAGTACGTCGGCCGCTTGGTTATTATCTCGGGCTACGTGATGGAATTCGAGTCCTTCGAACCGAGCTGACATTTTTAAGACAACATTGTGATATGCTGCCATTTTCGGATCCTTGGCGTCAAAATCTCCATTTATTTGGGATATTGCAAGGTTTGAATCCCCGCGCACCTCTAGGCGTTGAATGCCCATGGAGATTGCCATCCGGAGACCGTGTAAAAGGGCCTCGTATTCGGCTGCGTTGTTGGAGTCCGTGTACATTATTTGAAGTACGTATTAGACTGTATCCCCGGTCGGGGACGTCAGTACGACGCTAGCTCCCAGTCCGGCCAACATTTTAGAGCCGTCGAAGTGCATAATCCAATTGGAGTATGCGTCGTACTCTTTAGGGAGTTCGGCTTCGGTCCATTCAGCGAAAAAGTCAGCCAAAACTTGTGACTTTATAGCTCGCCGAGGTTTGTAAGTTATATCGAATGGTAAGAGCTCAATGGCCCATTTTGCAATCCTGCCCGTTGCGTCGCGGTTATTTATGATGTCATTGAGTGGTACTTCGGAGGCCACTGTTATCGAACACTCTTGAAAGTAGTGTCGGAGCTTCCGGGATGCCATGAACACCGCATACACTATCTTCTGATAGTGTGGGTAGCGGGACTTGCAGGGGGTTAATACAGTGGATACATAATACACTGGTTTTTGAAGCGGGAATTTATGCCCTTCTGTCTCTCGTTCGACGACGAGTACTGCGCTTACAACTTGATGCATTGCTGCGATGTATAACAACATTGGTTCGCCCAAATTGGGCGCAGCCAGGACCGGATTTGTTGCCAATATGGCCTTTATTTCTTCGAGTCCGGCGGTGGCAGCATCCGTCCACTCGAAGTGTTCGGTGCGCCGAGGAGGCGATAGAGGGGCAATGCCTTTTCTCCTAGACGGGAGATAAAGCGGCTTAGAGCCACCACGCATCCCGTCAATTTTTGTATTTGCTTGAGGTCTTTTGGGATATCTAGCTGTGACAGAGCTCGGATCTTGGCTGGGTTTGCTTCAATTCCTCTACCGGATACAATGAAGCCCAGTAGCTTTCCGGCTGGTACGCCGAAAACGCATTTTTTCGGATTCAGCTTGATGTCATATGCTCTGAGGTTGTCGAATGTGAGCCTCAAGTCGTCTACTATAGTTTCGACGTGTTTGGTTTTGACGACTACGTCATCTACGTATGCCTCTACTATTTTGCCGATCTGGGTGGCCAGACATGTTTGAATCATGCGCTGATATGTTGCGCCGGCGTTTTTAAGTCCGAAGGGCATCGTGTTGAAGCAGAATGGTCCATATGGAGTGATGAATGCCGTTGCAGCTTGGTCTGCTTCCGCCATCTTGATTTGATGGTAGCCAGAGTATGCGTCGAGGAAGCACAACGAATCGTGCCCTGCGGTACCATCGATAATTTGGTCGATGCGGGGGAGGGGAAAGGGATCCTTTGGGCAAGCCTTATTGAGGTCTTTAAAATCGACACATGGGCGCCAGGATTTGTCCTTCTTTGGTACCATTACCAGATTTGCTAGCCAATCTGGATGTTTGATATCTCTGATGAATCCGGCTTCCAATAGTTTGGCTAGCTCTTCTCCCATTGCTTGTCTTTTGGGTTCGGAAAATCTTCGAAGAGCCTGTTTGACTGGCTTGAATCCTTTTAGGATGTTTAGGCTGTGTTCTGCCAACCTGCGTGGGATTCCGGGCATATCCGAAGGATGCCAGGCGAAAATGTCCCAATTTTCCCGAAGGAATTCGCGCAGTGCGGCGTCTACTTCGGGGTTCAATTGTGCCCCAATGGAGGCCGTCTTTGTTGGGTCCGTTGGATGGACTTGGAATTTTACTATTTCATCTGCTGGTTTGAAGGAGGTGGACTTGGATCTTTTATCGAGTATCACATCGTCCCTGTTCACCGTAGAGCACAGCGCGGTGAGTTCTTCTGCCGCTAGGGCTTCGGATAGTGCCTCCAGGGCTAGTGCGGCTGTCTTGTTTTCGGCGTGGAGTGCTATGTCCAATCACTAGCGAGAGTGATTATTCCGCCAGGCCCAGGCATTTTGAGCTTCATGTACCCGTAATGGGGTACGGCTTGAAAAATTGTGAATGCCTCTCGTCCTAATATAGCGTGATATCCGCTGTTGAACGGGGCCACTTGGAACGTGACTTCCTCGGATCTGTAATTGTCCGGCGAGCCGAACACCACATCGAGTGTGATTTTTCCGGTGCAGCGCGCTTCCCGGCTAGGGATTATTCGTCTGAAGGTTGTGCTGCTTCGCTCAATACAGCTCCAGTCTATTTCCATTTTTTGAAGAGTTTCCTCGTAGATGAGGTTTAGTCCGCTGCCGCCATCCATGAGGACCTTTGTAAGTCGAAAGCCGTCCACTATGGGACTAAGCACCAATGCGGCTGGTGCTCGGGCTGTTCGGAATTTAGGTTCATCGCTGGCGCCGAAGGTGATGGCTGTGTCGCTCCATGGATTTGCAGTTTCTACTTGGTAGACTTCGGCGAGGCCGCGGATTGTTCGTTTTCGCATATTATTTGATGCGAAGGTCTCGAAGACTGTTGATACCGTACTGGTATTGTTGGAGTGGTTTTCCGGGGCTAGAAGCTCCTCGCCACTTTTGGCCACCTGCCGTAATATCCAACATGCTCGAAGGCTATGTGTTGGGATGGCTCCCTCTGTACTATGAAGCTTACAGGGTCCACTGAGCCATCCCTCCAGTACGGTTCCGTGCCCTTTATGGGGTTTTTGCTTTTTGGTTTTTGTATCTGGGGCCTGAGTATGATGCACCCTTTTGTTGCGGACTAGGGCTGTATTCGGGGCCGGATTGTCCCAAAACTAGTGTTCGGTTTTCTGGAAACTCTCCATCGCACAGTACTTTCGTACTATGGACGCCAGATTGGTGAAGCGTACGATTTTACGACGGCCGATGGCATTCAATATTCCCTTGTCCGTGCAATTACTGCAAAAGATTGAGATTGCGTTTTCCTCTCGGCAGTCTTTTATCCTGTCCATAACCAGGAGGAATCTGGCCCAGTAGTGATGTACTGTTTCAGCGGGCTCTTGCCGTATTAGAGATAGATCGCATATGTCTGGGCGGGTGGGTGGAATAAAATCCGGATCCCTACCCGTCTTGGGGCTTAAAGGCCATGAAGTTTCCAATTTTGGAAGCTTGGATTGCTGGACGTTGTCCAGCGAGTCCGGTCCGATGCCTGACTTTGAGTTCAGTGCTCGATCGAAGTCTGTTCCTCCGCGGAAATCCGGCATGGAGGGTTCGGGAGCCCGGACATGTTTAGTTTTTAATACAGGAGGAGAGTCGCCGCATTGTTCCTCTACCACTGCGACGTGGTGGGTGACCTGGGGAGAGTTAATCTCTCTCAGATCGGTTTTAAGCCCAATCTGATTGTAGTCCGTAGCGACTCCCAGGGCGGCGATGCGATCCAAGAGTTCGTTGACAAACGAGAGCTCTATCGGATCCAGCTGCTCGGCGAATTCCGAACCGACATGGAGATTGCTTTTGACGACTTGAGAAGTCATTGTCGAAGCGGTGGCCGGACAGGCGGTCATGAGAAAACCACCTAGCCGGATAGTTTGGCCGCCGGCCAAGGCCCCTTTGGCGAAAATACCGTCCTTGAAGACGGGTGGAGGCATCCTTCCTATCGGTGACGACACAGGGGAACTCTCAATGAAAGCACCAATGTCAGTGTCAAAACCGGCGGATCTCGGGTAGGGGGTCCCGAACTGTGCGTCTAGGCGGATGGTAACATGAGACAAGGGACACGATGTTTTACCCAGGTTCGGGCCCTCTCGATGGAGGTAAAACCCTACGTCCTACTTGATTAATATTGATGATATGGGTAGTACAAGAGTGGATCTACCACGAGATCAAGGAGGCTAAACCCTAAAGCTAGCCTATGGTATGATTGTTGTAATGTATGTTGTGTCCTACAGACTAAAGCCCTCCGGTTTATATAGACACCGGAGAAGGCTAGGGTTACACAGAGTCGGTTACAATGGTAGGAGATCTACATATCCGTATCACCAAGCTTGCCTTCCACGCCAAGGAAAGTCCCATCCAGACACAGGAGGAGTCTTCAATCTTGTATCTTCGTAGTCTTGGAGTCCGGCGGACGATGATAGTCCGGCTGTCCGGACACCCCCTAGTCTAGGACTCCCTCAGGGAGTTTGTACGTAGTTTCCTTAGAAATGTGCACTGAAGAAATCAGGGCAAATCCTCATGTCTAAATTTTTAGGCTGATAATTTGTTATAACTATCATCTGGTTCCAGAATAAATAGAAAATAGCATTGGAACTTAAAAGTCTGGCACTTGTCGAGCTTTTCTATCGATTGATCCTCTATAACCAACATATCTAGTTTGCTATGCAATTTGCTGTTGTAGGTCACCACATGCTATCTAGTTTAATTAGTTCTATACATTGCAATATTTGAACTACTTTACATTGGTGTCAATATTCGTGATATGAAATTTCATATTATCTTGACCGTATATGCGATGTGTTTGTAGGTCATGGCCAACTCTGGAGGTAACAACGAGTCGGTGTGCGATGTGGGCATGGCCAACAATGAATTCTTAGACACTTATGAGTATTTCACCAAGAGCATGAAAGGGGAAAATGACGAGCTAAAGGTGGAGATTAAAGAGCTACACAAAGAGACTATTCGGCTTGTTAAGGAGACTAATCAGCTTAGGGACGAGAGGGATAAGCTCATCGAGGATCGGGATAAACTGAAGGAGGAGAGGAGACTCCTCAGGGCTGAGAGGATTGACCTGAAGATGGACATAGATCATTTCAGAAGAGAAGGACATGGGGATAGAAAGAAGCTTCACCAGCCGGGAATACTCCTTGATGAAGATTAGTTTTTAAGTAGCTAGCTAGTTTATCTTATTAGTTGATGATGATCGAGTAACTAGAGTACTTGAGTGAGCAACTTTTGTGAAGTTTAATATCAACTTGTTGAGTTCATGAGACTCTTCTATAATGATTATCTATTAAGTAAGTACCTAGTGTTGATGAGTATATTGTGTTCATTGGTATCTATTAAGTAAGTAGCTAGTGTTGATGAGCAATTTTTTATTTCGAAAAAACCATTTGCTGGCGTTGGAGAAGTAGGAATGCCAGAGTTAAGATGAACTTAGTGCCAGCGTTGGACTGCTGATACGTCAGCATGATGTAGGATACTGTTGACGTGTCCTCCAATGCCACCACTATTTTTTAGCAATGGCGCCATATTAGTGGCGTCGTGTGTCTACGCCAGCAAGGCAGTTTTTGGCACGCCATAGCTAGGCTTTTCTCCACTAGTGCAAGTGACTCTTTCTGCGCATTCAAGATGGACCTTTCAAAAGCTTATGACCGTGTGGACTGGAAGTATTTAAAGGGTGTGCTCACTAAGTTGGGTTCCAACCCCAGATGGGTGAGTTGGGTCATGGCGTGTGTCACTTCTATCTGTTATGCTATAAAAGTGAATGGGGAGCTTTCTGAGGAGTTCTCCCCTTCTAGAGGTTTATGTTAGGGTAATCCTCTTTCTCCCTACCTGTTGCTCTTTATCGTTGATGGTCTTTCTAGATTACTGAAGAATGCGGTAAATAAGGATGAACTCAGAGAACTAAAATTGCTCGTTCTGCCCCTGGGATATCTCACTTATTTTTACTGATGATATTACCCTATTTTCAAAGCAAATGGTCACCAAGCTTCTGTGGTAAAAATGGCAATTCAGGAGTTTATTAGGAGCATAGGCCAACTGGTTATCCATGAGAAATGTTCCCTCCTTTTCAATTATGAGTGCCCTGTAACCAGATTGGAAGAAGTGAAGGAAGTTCTTCGTGTCCAAAATTGTACTTTCGAGGAGAAATACCTAGGGCTCCCCACGTTGGAAGGGCGGATGAAGGCTGAGAAGTTTCAGCCTATTAACGATAGGTTCAACAAAAGACTCTCAGAATGGAATGAAAAATATATGGCCATGGCTGCAAAAGAGGTTCTCATCAAATCCGTTGCTCAGGTGCTTCCCACTTACACGATGAGTGTGTTCAAGATGCCGATGAGTTTCCACGAAGATTATATGGAAGTCGTTAGGCAATTCTTCTGGGAGGGAGGAGCAAGGAAAGAGGAGGGTTCATTCGGCCTCTTGATAATGCTTGATCAAACCTAAAACCCAGGGGGGGTGGGTTTTCGCGATAGTTGTTGCTTCAACCAGGCTCTCTTAGCGCGACAGGCTTGGAGATTAATCCAGTCGCCAGAGAGTTTATGTGCCCGCCTCTTCAAAGCAAGGTGCTGCCATAACGGCAATGTCCTTAATACAATGTTCTCTGGTGAAGCATCACAAGCATGGAGGGGAATCAAATTTGGCTTGGAGCTATTGAGGAAAGGAGTAATATGGAGGATTGGAAATGGAAATTACATCTGTATTTGGAGGGACAATTGGATTCCTACAGAACCATCCCTAAAAATTATTGGCAACAGGAAACGGTCCAGGACTCGCAGAGTGAGCGATCTCTTCTTACCTCAGAGTAAGGGATGGAATGAGGAGTTGGTGAGGGAGGTGCTTTGGCCAAATGATGCGGAGGTGATCTTAAAGTTAAAGATCCCTATACATGAGATGGAGGATGCTCCGGCTTGGCACTATGAATCGTCTGGGCATTCCTCTATCTGTAGTGCCTACAAGCTGGCATATAATTTGAAGCATTGTAATGACGGCTGGACCGAAAGTAGCAATGCTCCTAAGGGGGGCAGGAATATGTGGAAGTTGGTGTGGAATGCTGATATCCCAAACAAGGTCCGGTCCTTTGGTTGGAGGTTGGCCTCTAATAATCTTCCTACAAAGCAGAACAAATGCAAAAGGAATCTGGAGATAGATGGTGCGTGCAATATATGTGGTATGGCAGATGAGAACAATTTTCATGTTGTGGTGGAGTGTACCAAAGCCCGGGCCTTATGAGATCAGATACGAGGGGTGTGGGATCTTCCGGAGGAAAGGGTTTTAAATTACAACGGGCCTGATTGGCTTCTAATCCTCCTTGCAAAAATCAAATCAAGGCAGCAGGGTTTGGTGCTTCTAGTGTTCTCGCATGCTTGGTTCCTTCGAAATGATGTGGTCCACAACCAAGGGAAGCGCTCTGTCGGTGTCAAAACCGGCGGATCTCGGGTAGGGGGTCCCGAACTGTGCGTCTAGGCGGATGGTAACAAGAGACAAGGGACACGATGTTTTACCCAGGTTCGGGCCTTCTTGATGGAGGTAAAACCCTATGTCCTGCTTGATTAATATTGATGATATGGGTAGTACAAGAGTGGATCTACCACGAGATCAAGGAGGCTAAACCCTAAAGCTAGCCTATGGTATGATTGTTGCAATGTATGTTATGTCCTACGGACTAAAGCCCTCCGGTTTATATAGACACCGGGGAAGGCTAGGGTTACACAGAGTCGGTTATAATGGTAGGAGATCTACATATCCGTATCGCCAAGCTTCCCTTCCACGCCAAGGAAAGTCCCATCCGAACACGGGACGGAGTCTTCAATCTTGTATCTCCGTAGTCTTGGAGTCCGGCGGACGATGATAGTCCGGCTGTCCGGACACCCCCTAGTCCAGGACTCCCTCAGTAGCCCCTGAACCAGGCTTCAATGACGATAAGTCCGGCACACATAATGTTCGGCATTGCAAGGCGGGTTCCTCCTTTGAATAATCCAGAGAAGATCATGAACACCAGGATAGTGTCCGACTCTGCAAAATAAATTCCACATTCCACCGTAGAGAGAATAAAATGTACACAAGTCAATCTGCTGACGTATTATGCGGCATGACATCACACCGCTACCAAGCCTTTACTTGAATCGTTTTTATTATACCACCTCAGCAAGTTTAGCGAAGCGGTTTCCTTGGCACGTCCTGTCGAAGCAGAGATCGTGTTCCCCTTATTCCGGGATTCTCATCATTGATGGTGGCGTTTGGGAGATAAGCGAGTCTTACCAGGCCGGCGGGGACGTATAGTCTTCGTCCGCCTATATATAAGGGATAAGGATTCACCTTTTCACCTACGCCTTCTTCCTCCTTTGCTTATGCATCTCCGCGCACTCAAGCTCCAACGCCCAAGCTCGCGCATCTCGCCTCGACCTTCTCCGACCATGTCCGAAGCGGGAGGCAAATGGTTGGCCTCCACCGTTAAGGAGGAGCACATCACCAAGCTGCGCAGCGCCGGATACCTTTCCGGCGACATCGCGCATCGGCTGCCCGATGAGGGGCAGCTCATCCCTACCCCCGGGCCCCATGAGAGGGTTGTTTTCCTCCCCCACTTCCTCTGCGGACTGGGCTTTCCACTTCACCCTTTTTTCCGGGGGCTCATGTTTTACTACGGCCTGGATTTCCACGATCTGGCGCCGAACTTCATCCTCAACATCTCGGTGTTTATCGTCATGTGTGAGGCCTTCATCTGCATCCAGCCCCACTTCGGCCTGTGGCTCAAGACCTTCAACGTCAAGCCGAAGGTTGTGAAGGGCACGCAAGCGGAGTGCGGAGGCGCCATGTTGGGCAAGATGCCCAACGTCCTTTGGTTCGAAGGGGCCTTCGTGGACTCCATCAAGGGGTGGCAATCGGGGTGGTTCTATATCACCGAGCCGCGCGAACCCACGTGGGCAGCGGCCCCCGAGTTCAGATCTGGTATCCCCACGCAGCTCACCTCCTGGAAAGAGAAGGGCTTGTTGTGGGGTAATTCGGAGGAGGTGACGGGACTCTGAGCCTGTATCCAGAAGCTGGTGAACAGTAAGCTCAGGCTCGTCGACGTGGTGCAAGTCGTGCTCGTCCGCCGGATCCTCCCATGCAAAGAACGAGCATTCAATCTGTGGGAGTTCAATCCGGAACAGCACCAGGCGCTAAGCGGGCTCTTCGACACGACGTATGAAGGCGCCTGGAGGGTGCTGTTTAAGGGCGCCGAAGACCCCGTATCCGCGACGGAAGATCGCGGATTTAGCTCGCAGCATCCAGCTGACGAGGTAAGTGATTCAACCCCTTTACGGGACACTTGTTGCAAATAGATTGATTCTAAGAGGGTTTCAATCTCCCTTTTCCTTTGACAGGAATGGATGAAGAAGGCCGAGCAGCTCATCTGCCCGGCTCCCATGCCAGAAGACCCAGTGAATGCCCGTCTAGCGGGGCTGCTGGTTCCGGCACCGCACGTGGTGCCGGAGAAGAAGGCCAAGGAGGTGGCCACGGGGACTCGAAAGAGTTCCCGTAATCAGGCGTCCGACGACGAGGCGGACTCCTCCCCCGAAGACAAGGAGGAGGAAGAAGACTCCCTCCCGGAGGAGGGAGAGAGGAAGAGGAAGGCTTCCCCAACAGGGGAGGCCGAAGGGTCCAAGAGGGGGAGAACTATTCCCTCGAACAGCTCCGCCAACACCGACGTTGGCGAGGAGGAGTGGCCTTCAAGGGCCAGGCCTCCAGCGAGATCGTAAGTATCCGGATCCCTGACATGCAATTTCTTTCGTGTCACATAGTGTCCTACTAATGCCGCATATTGTCCGCAGTCCGGCCGATGATGATCTCCCCGCTTCATCGAGCGGGTCGTTGGCCCCGTCGGATGCGGATTCACTTCCGACTGCCTCCACCCCCCGCGCCGATGAGGACGCCGAGGTGGGATCCCAGAGAGGGACCCATCAGGAGGAGGCTCCGGAGGCGCCGCAAGGCAGCCTCTCGAACTTTGCACCGGACTCTACGTCGGAACCTGCAATGGTTCCAGAGTCCGGCAGGCGGCCCCTTCGAAAGAAGGGCAAGACCGTGACGCCGGCGGCCTCCGTCCAACCGGAGGCACCGGACAACTTGCTGGAGGCGCTCAAAGGCGCTTCCATCGAGGAAGAACACCGCACTGTTATGAGTGCGATGATTCAGAAGGTCCAGCTCGCCAAGAGCGGGCTGACCGAAGCCTGCAGTAGCCTTTTAACAGGCTTTGAGGTAAGAAGTTAAAATTGTGTAATGTAATACCGCATAGACAGTAGCCCCTGATGCTCGGTTCGGTGTTCGGACAGAAAAGCCGGACTGAGGATCTAAAAAGATATTCGTAGGTTGCTAATAAATTATGTCAATATGGGTTTGCAGGCTGTGTTGCTGACCTCTGCCGCACTGACTGCGGAGGTTGGTGCATTAAAGCAAGATCTCAAGCGGTCCGAGCGAGAGCTCGGCCATGCCAAGAGGCAGCTTGAGGACAAAGAAGGTGAGTAGCACCACTTTGAATTGTTACCTTACAGAAAAGGATTTTGGTTGCAATAAAATTAACAAGGATAATATGGGTATTGCAGGGGCCACAAACGAGGTGGCAACCCTGAAGGAGGCTGTGTCCGCGGCCGAACGCAATGCGGCCGCAGAACGGGCAGAGCGAGAAAAGCAGGAGGTACAGGTGGCGGAAGTGCGGCAAGAGCTCCAGGCTCTCATGAAGAAGCATGAGAGCTTGGAGCGCGACTCCAAGACTCAAGAGTCCGAGCTTGCCTCGGCTCTCGAAAGTGCCAAGTCCGCCAAGGCCGAGGCCCGTAAGGCCCTTCAGGAGGTTGAAGATGTAAAGAAGATAGTGGCGGGTAAGGCATTTTTCATGCAAAGCAAGCATGTTAATGTAAACTACCTGACACTTACCCGAATTCGGAGCTCTCCAGGGGCGTTTGCAGATCTGCCGCGCAGTGTATCCGATGCCACCGCATTTTACCATGGCCAGGAGGGGAGCTCAACGGAGAAGGTCTTCTAGTCTCAGTACGCTGAGGCCGGCCATCCGGTGTCCCCAAGCGACCAGCTGAAGCAGCTGGTCGAACTCCACAAGGTAGCTGAAGAGGCCATGAAGGGCCTTATAGTCCGGCTGTGGCCTGGACAGGCCATGCCTGGGAGCTACTTCGGCCTCGTGCGGCGGCTGGTGGATGCGTGCCCCTGGGTGGAGGTCATCAAGCGCTCCGCCTGTATTGAAGGTGCTCGTTGGGCCCTTGCCCGCACAAAGGTGCACTGGGGCAGGCTGGATGCGGAGAAGCTTCTCACTGACCCACCGCCACCGGGCAAGGAGTATCGTACGCCCGAAATGTATTATAAAACTGTCCTGAAGGGAGCCTGCGATATTGCGGATGAATGCCCTCGAGATGTAATTTTTGAGTAAAACTCGCTATGTATTATCCTGTGCGCTGAAAACTTTGTTCATGTGCGCTTTAAGCAACGCTTGTTTAATTTAAAATATTACCTTCTGTTCGGCCGTTTATAAAATCTGAGAGATGGCAAGTCGTTGGCTTCAGCCCCCGAGCCGCGAGTGCTGGGGTGTTCGGGATAAACTTGAGAACTCTTGTTCCCATTTTTGGGTCCATCTAGGGAGGCGCTCAACACAACGAACAAGGCAACCGGACTTATAATGCTTGAACACTCTCACTTAGCCATAGAATTCTATAATTTTAAATTTCGGCGAAGCCCATGGTATTCGGAAGACCGAATCCGGGGCGCTATCCACGCCTTCGTCGGACATTATCCGGAACTTCGCTCGAAGCGGCGTGAGTCTTTAAGGACCCGAAAAGACCTCTCGAACAGCGACCAGTCTCTCGCCTTATCATGCCGGTCAGTTTTAGCTTTCTCCACTGAGGCGCTCGCCCGGCTCAACCGGGGCGCAATCGCAGTGGTTCTCCCAGTGCCACCTTAGCCGACAGAACGGAACGTAAGGCACCAAAACGTGGGAGCCGGGCAAACCCAACTATTGACCCAAGACATGATTCGGAGCTGATTCATATAATGCTATAAGTTCGGGGTGCCGCACTTATGAAAGTGTTCGGACTTATCACACCATAATGTGGGGAACATAAGCCCCTGGTGTATTAGGCCGTACCAAAATATACGGGTGCAAGATGTCATGTAATGAACATATATATATAAAAAGTAATGTAATTGCAGTCGAAAAGTGATGCATTATTTATTAAAGGAAGTCTGCTATGAGTGCGGACTGATACAAATAGTGCGGTAAGCAAGAGATTTGGACTAATTAAACATGTCCCCCTCCAGGGATGAGCTGCGGATTTGGTGTATATAATCGAATTTAATGCTCGTAATTAAGACCACCTGAGTGTTCGTCGCAGCCTTCTTTTTTCCCTGGCTGTTGCATCGTGAGTTCGGCAGGTTCACCGCCGGACAGGGCCTCTGGCTAACGGAGTCCTGTGTATACAAAGAAAGAAAATAGTAAATAAGAAAGAGTCGCACACTTGCGAGCCCCTGGTGTGGTCGAACCGCACTCTGGGTCTATTGTGGTCGTGCCCCTTCCCCTACGCCCATGGTATCTCCAAAGCGTAATGATGTACGCGGAGGGTTGTTCTTGCAATCATGCGAGGGCGGGGGTTAGGGCCGCATGGCTACGCGTGCTCGGATCGTGCCAGGTGGTCTTGGTTGGTGTTGCTTCGGGCGCGTTTGGCTGTATCCGGTCGTATAACGGCCGGACTCGAAAATTGCCTTAAAAGGCTGCTCTGTACTTCTGCCGCGAGAGCCACTGTATGTTCCTCCATTCGGAGGGAGCGTTCCGTATTTCCGTTGACCGTGATGACTCCATGAGGGCCTGGAATCTTGAGCTTGAGGTATGCATAATGCGGCACCGCGTTGAACTTTGCAAACACGGTTCGTCCGAGCAGAGCGTGATAGCCGCTTCGAAATGGGACTATGTCGAAGATTAACTCCTCGCTCCAGAAATTATCCGGGGATCCGAAGACCACTTCCAGTGTGCTGAGCCTGTACAATTGGCTTCCACACCTGGTATGACACCTTTAAAGGTTGTCTTTGTAGGTTTAATCCTTGAGGGGTCTATGCCCATCTTGCGCACTGTATCCTGATAAAGCAGGTTCAGGCTACTGCCGCCGTCCATCAGGACTCTCGTGAGGTGAAATCCATCGACGATTGGGTCTAAAACCAATGCGGCAAATCCGCCATGGCGTATGCTGGTCGGATGGTCTCTTCGATCGAAAGTGATCGGACAAGAGGACCATGGATTTAACTTCGGGGTGACTGGCTCCATCGCATAGACGTCCCTTAGTGCACGCTTCCACTCCCTCTTGGGTATATGGGTTGCGTAAATCATGTTCACCGTCCGCACTTGTGGGGGGAAACCCTTCTGTCCTTTATTGTTCGGCGGTCGGGTCTCTTCCTCGTCGTCGCTGTTTAGCCCCTTGTCATTGTTTTCGGCAATTAACTTGCCTGCCTGCTTGAACACCCAGCAATCTCTGTTGTTGTGATTGGCTGGCTTTTCAGGGGTGCCATGTATCTGGCATAAGCGGTCGAGTATTCGGTCCAAGTTGGACGGACCCGGAGTGGTTCTTTTGAATGGCTTCTTCCGCTGACCGGGTTTAGAGCCTCGGAATCCGGCGTTGACTGCCGTATCCTCCTTATCGTCGCCGTTAATGCGGCGTTTATTTTTCGCTTCGACGTGACCTGCCGTTGTGGTCCTTAGTATCCGGACTGCTAGAATTTTTACTGAGGTTGTTGCTGCGAGCTAGCCAGCTATCCTCTCCCGCGCAAAAGCGGGTCATTAATGATGTGAGTGCTGCCATGGATTTCGGCTTTTCCTGTCCCAGGTGCCGGGCTAGCCACTCGTCGCGGATGTTATGTTTGAAGGCTGCGAGGGCCTCTGCATCCGGACAGTCGACAATTTGGTTTTTCTTTGTCAAGAACCATGTCCAGAATTGTCTGGCCGATTCCTCTGGCTGCTGAATTATGTGGCTTAGGTCATCGGCGTCTGGTGGCCGCACATACGTGCCCTGGAAATTGTCGAGGAATGCGGCTTCCAGGTCTTCCCAACATCCAATTGACTCTGCGGGCAAGCTGTTAAGCCAATGCTGAGCTGGTCCTTTAAGCTTGAGTGGGAGATACTTGATGGCATGGAGATCGTCGCCGCGGGCCATATGGATGTGAAGGAGATAATCTTCAATCCAAACCGCGGGGTCTGTTGTGCCATCGTAGGATTCGATGTTTACGGGTTTAAACCCTTCAGGGATTTGATGATCCATTACTTCGTCAGTGAAGCATAGCGGGTGTGCGGCGCCTCTATATTGAGCAATATCACGACGCAGCTCGAGAGAGCGTTGTCTGCTGTGTTAGGCCCGGCCGGGGTTATTGTATCCGGCGCGACGGTATTCGTCGCGGGTCGTGGGGCGCCCTCGTGATCCGTAGATGGATCTGGATTGCCTTGCTTTGTCCTCCAATACGTCTCGCAAGTCCGGCGCGTTCCCTCTTGGCTTCGTACTTTTGGAGTGATGCCGGGGTACGGTCTTGGTTGAGGGCCTGGATGCCTCTCTGTCGCGACCACGGGATGGTCGGTCTGCCATATCGTGCGCTGGTGATGAAGGTATGTATGCTTCCTCCTCTAGTCGGGGGAGCAACTTGCGTCTTGGGTAGCTTTTGGAGGGGCGTTCGAGTTTATACTCTTCGGCCGCGAGGACCTCGGTCCATCGATCGGCCAGCAGGTCCTAATCAGCTTGAAGCTGCTGTTGCTTTTTCTTTAGGCTATTTGCCGTGGCGATAAGCCTGCGTTTGAAACGCTCTTGTTCGACGGGATCCTCGGGCACGACGAATTCGTCGTCGTTGAGGCTTGTCTCGTCTTCGGAGGGAGGTATATAATTATAGTCCTCGACCTCTTCGTCTGCCGCCCTCTTGTGAGGGCTTGCTTCTGCATCCTCCTGCGCTGAGTCTTGCTGGAGGGGATTATCTTCGGCACTTTCTGGGGTATTATTATTATCTCCTATGCCGGAATCTCCATTCTTGCTGTGGCGGGATTTAGAGCGGCGCCGCTGACGCCGGCGCTTGGGCTGTTTCTTTAAGGAATCTGCCTCCGCTGCTTCTTCGCCGTCCCCATCTTTTGGGGTGTCCACCATGTATATGTCGTATGACGAGGTGGTCTTCCAGTGCCCTGTGGGCGCTGGTTCCTGTTCGTCTCCGGCATCGTCGTCCATAGCGTCGATGTCTTCGGAGTCGTAGTCTAGCATGTCGGTTAGATCATCGACAGTGGCTACAAAGTGGGTGGTG
This sequence comes from Triticum dicoccoides, assembly GCF_002162155.2. Classification (NCBI taxonomy): domain Eukaryota; kingdom Viridiplantae; phylum Streptophyta; class Magnoliopsida; order Poales; family Poaceae; genus Triticum; species Triticum dicoccoides. The sequence goes on along the minus strand of NC_041393.1, from coordinate 756,397,199 downwards.
GGTGGGCTCTGAATTTCTTCATCGTCCGTATCCCAACCATCCTGGCCATAATCCGGCCAGGACTCTCCGGATAGCGAGAGATGCTTTAGCGAATTTAGGATGTCGCCAAAGGGCGAGTGTTGGAAGATGTCCGCGGCGGTGAACTCCATAACCGGCGCCCAATCAGATTTCATTGGCAGGGGCGTGGGAGGTCTGGAGTCCGGCAAGGAGTCCGCCACCTCGGAGTCACGAGTTTCGCGAGGGACAAGGTTAGTGTTCGGCTCCATCGCCGTGGAAGTTGAAGCCCCCGAGGCGGTGTCCAACCACCGGTCCTCGATCTGGGCGATCGGCTCCGGTCTAAGGGCCGGAGCGGATTCTTGTGCGGCCACCAAGGCACTGTTCGGCGGCAGAGCTAGATCATGCCCATCATAACAGTGCGGCGCGCTTGGCTGTGGCTCGAGCCCATCGAAGATCAAGTCTCCGCGGACGTCGGCCGTGAAGTTTAGACTTTCGAATCTGACCTGATGGCCAGGGGCGTAGCTTTCGATCTGCTCCAGATGGCCAAGTGAATTAGCCCGCAGTGCGAAGCCGCCGAATACGAAGATCTGTCCGGGGAGAAAAGCCTCACCCTCGACAGCGTTGTTGGTTGAAGATGCCATCGAGCCTATCGGTGAAGACACAGAGGAACTCTCAATGAAAGCACCAATGTCGGTGTCAAAACCGGCGGATCTCGGGTAGGGGGTCCCGAACTGTGCGTCTAGGCGGATGGTAACAGGAGACAAGGGACACGATGTTTTACCCAGGTTCGGGCCCTCTTGATGGAGGTAAAACCCTACGTCCTGCTTGATTAATATTGATGATATGAGTAGTACAAGAGTGGATCTACCACGAGATCAAGGAGGCTAAACCCTAAAGCTAGCCTATGGTATGATTGTTGTAATGTATGTTATGTCCTACGGACTAAAGCCCTCCGGTTTATATAGACACCGGAGAAGGCTAGGGTTACACAGAGTCAGTTACAATGGTAGGAGATCTACATATCCGTACCGCCAAGCTTGCCTTCCACGCCAAGGAAAGTCCCATCCGGACATGGGACGGAGTCTTCAATCTTGTATCTTCGTAGTCTTGGAGTCCGGCGGACGATGATAGTCCGGCTGTCCGGACACCCCCTAGTACAGGACTCCCTCACGCTCCATTATAGATTCGGTTAAATTCCTGCAAAACTACATTGTGACTTTTTCGGGTGAATGCCTCGCCACTGATGACAAGGGAAAGACGCCGGTTGATGCGACTACTCCCCGGAAGTGCCATATGCCAGTGTTGAACAAATATGGACCAAGCCTTGCGGGAAAGTATAGTTGGACTAGACCTCCAGTGAGATGGCTGTAAGTAAACATGGATGCTGCGTTTGTAGCCAATTTGGGTGAACCAAGTGTTGGGTACATTATAAGAGATTACATGGGCAGACTTGTTAGAGTTGAGGGCGTAAAACTCCATGCCTGTGTGAGTATCGAAGAGGCTGAAGTTTGTTCGTGTGTCATTGGGCTAAAGGTTGCTCTTGAGTTAGGAAATGAAAAGATCATCGTTGAATCTGATTGTGTTGCAGTTATTTCAAACATTTTGTCCCCTGCAACCCCTTTAGCAGCTTGGAGAGAGCATTATATAGTAATTAGGGAACTTCTGCAAGATAGATCGAACATTGTCTTCCGAAAAATAGAGAGAGGTGGCAACAAGTTTGCTCATGAATTAGCCAAGCTAACCCACATCAGTGGTAGTGGGGCTGTCCATATGGGCCAACTACCACTGGATTTGGCATTGCTGGTGCTATTTGATTGTAGTGACTGTGATGATATTTTAATATAATTGCAATCTTTCCCTTAAAAAAGAATAGTTTGGCTCATTAAGAAAAGTTGAGATCAAGTTGGACATGGGCCACACGCATTCACGGACTCGTGATCTTTCTAGAAGGAGGAGGATTAGCGCCGTCGAAGGGGTCCAAAGTCCAAACCCCAAGCATAGCATTCGGCACGCACGGCCGCAACATTTCCTCAGCCAGCCCAACAAACCCGCCCCGGCGCCACCGTCCCCGACCAGCGAAACCGCCTCCCGCTCCTCCCCACCTCCCTCCTCCTCCACCCTCTCTCGGCCTCGTCGCGGCCGCGGACGCCTCCTCCGGCTGCTCGGGTTCTTCCTCCAAGGCCCTCTCCCTCGCCGTCTCCTGGTAAGCCTCGCCTCCCCCCCGAACCCCGCGTCGCTGGGTGCGCGCGTGCTTGGCTTGCTTGCTTGCTTGATCCCGTGGTGTTGGTGGACCTGTGGGTTTCTCTCTCGGTCCCCGAATCTGATCCGCGGCGCCGCTCTTGTGTGTTTCTCCGCCGCAATGCTCGGATTCTTCGTGTGTTGACGGGGGGAGGTTTTCCTTGTCCTCCGCCTCGCTGGCGTTCTCGGTTGCTTTTCCGCCGTAATTAAGTTGCGAAGCTCTTGATGGTTGATGCTCGCTACCGGAATGTTGGATTTCTTCTCGACTTGCTGGTGAAGTTTTTTTTCTTCTCGTTTTCCGATTCTTCAGGATTTTTGCTTCAGGAAAGTTCATGGCGCTGCTAACTCTTGATGCTCGCTAGCGGAATGTTCGATTTCTTCTCGACTTGTTGGTGGAGTTTTTTCTCGTTCTCCGATTTTTCAGAGTTTTTGCTTTAGCAAATTTCATGGCGCTGCTAACTCTTGATGCTAGCTGCGATTCTTCAGGGTTTTGGCTTCAGCAAATTTCGTCTGTTTGTTTCTCGTCCTTGGTTCAATCTCTAGTCCGTACGGTTCTGTTTGGGGATTCAGAATTCACTTGACTCATTCTTGTTGTTTCTTACTCAGTTTCCAGGCGACAGGCGTGATGGTAGAGGAGAAGAGGGAGAGGGCGGAGGAGGCGTCCGAGAGCCCGCAGAAATCCCCGCGCCTGGACCCGCTGGCTGGTCCAGGATGCAGCGACGCGCCTGCGTCTCCGACGGAGTCGAGCGACGAGTGGCCATCGTCCGGGGAAGTGGAGGCGGGGATCAGCAGCGACAGCACCGGCGACAGTATGGACGACAGCGGGCGGTGCGACCACATACGCTTCGACCTGGATATGGTGGTACATGATCTCAAGGTCGCAAACCAGGTCCTCAAGGAGCCTCGGAAGTGCCAGCATCGTAATTGCAAGACGACCTGGGAGGGAGCCAGTGAGGACGACCAAGGGATGATGAAGTGCATAGACTGCTCATATTTCTTCTGCTCTGGGTGGCCGGTGGACAGGGATGATCCGCAGGGACACGCCCGCTGGCACGCCGGCGAGCACCAGCATTGGGTTGCTCAGTGGTGCGATGAACCGAATTTGGGATACTGCTTCATGTGTGCACGCCCTATGAGGCTCAGTGACTGGAGCGAAGATGACTATGCAGTGGCGGCCAGAAATGAAAAGGATCAGCAGATGCCGGGGGATAGCGTTGCAAAGGATGGCTGGGGATCGGTGTCCGGCATTGCAAAGGATGAGCGGCAAAGGGTGCCCAGAATTGCAATGGACGATGTTGCGTCTGGGTATGCTATTGGTGATGGCCACGTTATCAAAGGGATGCCGAACCATGGACAAACATGCTTCATGAATGCAACGCTGCAGTGCCTCCTTGCGCTTGGTAAGCTGAGGACAAAGATTCGAAGTCCGGATGCTCATTTGGGGAGCATTGGTCTGCACCTGCAGCAGTTGTTCAAAGAGACACGCATTTTGAATGATGCCAGAGGCATGCTGGACCCATGCATGATACTGGCAGCTGTGCGTGAGCGTTATCCGAATCGGTTCGAGGCCTGGAAGATGGAAGACAGCCATGAGTTCCTTCTGTCTTTATTCAATGCTGTGAACGCGGAGGTGGAGGTGGAAAACGGTAGGCATGTCTTGGAAGGGGGTGAAGTGTTTCCTACATTTCACGTTTCTCTTTTCGGGGGTCAGCTGTTTGAGACCACATCCTGCCAAAGGTGCCCGCCTAAAGATCCTAAAACCGTTGATTTCGGTGAACTCTATTTGTCACTTCCAGAGAAGGATCCTCCAGCCAGAAGCGTTGCATCACCACCAAGGAACAAAAGCCACGGATCTCAAACTGACAAGAGTGATGGAGATAATAAGATTCAAACAACTGCTGAAGGCAGTACTTCTCCTATTCCCGGTTCAGGATTGGGAGATGGGGCAATGGAGAAAACCCCCAAGCCTTTGCAAGTTGGTAAGTCTATGCGCTCCTGTAGTCAACTTAAAAGGCAATGTTGAGCGTCTGAGATCATACAACTTTTGAGGAAAGAATGCAGGAACATGCGGAATTGTGTGATCTACTAGCATTATTTGCTATGTCTCTGAAAACAAGCAAATGGTACTTGTTGGAATGGAGCTTCATTACTAGCTAACCAGAGAAAACTGTCATGGACTTTACACATGGATAAAAGAAATAGCAGGAAAATCTTTTTGGGTGACTACATAATATCTGACAGGATGTTTCAGCAGTTTTAACATGGCAAAGGTGTTCACCGTAGTGTAGTAGTTCAAACTGCCATGGGAAGACCAGGGTCTTGAGTCCTTACCATCATACAGTAGGTGTTACTCCAAATGGTTGGTCAACTTAAGTGTGTTTGGATACTGTCGGAAAAAAATAAACAGCTTAAAGTGTGCACAATTGTTATGATGGTAATTGTTATGGACGTTTTACACATGGATAGAAGAAATAGCAGGATAACCTTTGGGGTGGCTACATAAAATCCGACAGGATGTTTCAGCAGTCTTAACATGGCAAAGGTGTTCACCGTAGTGTAGTAATTCAAACTGCCATGGGAAGCCCAGGGTCTTTAGTCCTTACCATCATCCAATTGGTGTTACTCCAAATGGTTGGTTAACTTAAGCATGTTTGGATACTGTCGAAAAAGATAAACAGCTTAAAGTGTGGACAATAAAGATTCTATGCAAAGGATGAGTGAGGGCTTCTGGTTGCATGGTCTTGCTAATATTAAGCCCTGTATGTTGAATCTGCAGATTCTAGCGAAGTGAAGGATGTTGTACACGGTCATATGCAGACTCAGAAGAATGATGTCCCACAAGAGATCAATGAGGTGCCAATAGAAATTTTGGATTTCATTCCTGACTTATTTGATGACACTGAAGGAATGGAGGAAGCAACAATAGATTCTCGCAATCCAGAAGATAAGGAGACGACTTACTCAGTAAAAGTTACTACCAAAGAAAAGGAGGAAGCTCAGAGCAGTGATATTGTTCATGATGAGGCCGGACATATGAACTCTCTTGTGTCGATTGAGGACTGCCTGGAACTGTTTGCGCGTCGAGTGTTGGAACGTTGTGAGAACTGTTCCAAGGTTGCTGAACAGATCATGGCAAGCACCAATATAAATACGACAGTTGATAGAGATCAGACTGAGCTGTCAGACAGGAAAACATGCCCAAGTGAGCGATCTAGTGACTGTAATAGCTTGTCCGTAGAATCTCCAAGTAGGCAACCATATCGTTCAGATGTACATCATCAAGTTATACTCTCTGAAAACATAACTACTGAAGAAATCACTTCAGGGGCGAGCTGTGGTGAAAAGGACTCCGCCTCTTGCAGCACAGCCAGTGAAAAAGCTGAAATTGATCAAGGTGTACAAGAAGCTGGGCTTCCAGCTGATAAACAGACTGACCTGCTCAGTGCCCAGGATAGTCCGGATACCAGCACTCAAAATCAGGGTTGTGCGAAGCAGGCAATGCTGGATGATCATATTGCCCAACAAATGGAGGAAAACCAAAGTGAGCAGAAAGATGGCAACAGTTGTGCAATTCAAACACAGTTGATTAACAAGCTACCAGCTGTATTAATCATTCCATTCAAGAGATACAGCAATGATCTTTCTAAACTGAGAGGGCATGTGAGCTTTAAGGAGATTCTTCATCTTGGACCATTCATGGACCCCAGGTACCGACTTCTCACACTTCTACACAGCCATATGTAATACCTTTCTTCTATGTCAATTCTGATAAGTTTCTAATCTTTAAGTAAGCAAATAACTACTTTGTTTCATAGTTTCTTCCTACTTGCCATAGAATGCCTTCTCTTTGAAAGAAAAAAAATAAGAGATTTAAAAGACGCTGGCATTGTAGATCAAAGGATCATTCAGACAGTACATCTTTCATGATGTTCTCGTTGTGTATGGAATATTGTGTACTATGTGCACATTAGTTTTTTTTTTAAATCTTGATCAGTAGATATCTGAAATAAGCAGGCTCTTAAGATTGTGCAAATGAATGATTGGCACACATAGTGGTAATTTCCTGGCATGATCATCTTGATTTTCCTTAGCAGAGTTAGGTTAGGATATCTTCACTCTTGTTTCTCAGTGGAAGAGTAACATGATTTAGATTAAAGAAATGTGAGCAAACAAAACCAGTCTTATAGTTACCAGGGAAAGATTTGTTATCAAATCAGCAAGACAATCTAAGGGCATGTTTGGTTTATGCCCAAGGTTGCCCTACTAAAAGGTTGACCAGCCAAAATTTTGGTTGAGGTTTTGCTTGCCCATGAGTTGGCCAACATTGACTAGAAAAATAAACTAGAGTTGGCAAAAAAGCGTGGGCATTCCAAAAAGATTGGCAACCGTCCAAACAAGTCCGTTTTTTTTTTCATGGCCAGAAAATTAATCGGGTAGACTTTGGTCACAATCCGGACATACCCTGAAGCTGCATCAGTCTAAACTGCATTTCCAATGCATACAGTGTTAATTTGTGCCTTTGAAAACAACTTGCCCATTTAACCATGTAGTCTTGCAATCACATTTATTTCAGTTCTTGTGGACTCCAACTCTTTTAAATTCCAAACGGGTAACAGCTGTCCTATTTATTTATTTGTTACTCCCTCTCCTATTTATTTATTTGTTACTCTAAGTAGTGATCTAAAAGATCTTACATTAGTTTACAGAGGGAGTATTTGCGAAAAGCTATCCTATTTTCGTTGCATAGTAAAAAGGAAATATGGTAACAATTTGAGTGAAACTAGTTTGGACCATGTACCATGCATTTAATTGCGATTTGAGTGTGAACTGAATTTTAGTGTTCACTCAGACTCATTTGGACCAGAACCATGTACATTGATTGAAACTAGTTTTTTGTATAATTATATCATTATATTTGAATATGTATCAGCTATACTGGCTGTCTGCCACAAACTCTGTTCAACATAGCAGTGTATCACTGGCAAAGTTATGGTCATGTTCTAAACTTATCATATCATGAAACGTTATTATGGTGACATTTTCTGGTCTTTTTGGTGGTTATGCCTAACCTTGACCAACTTTTATTTTTGTCGAACTTATTATAATTCTGGATTAGTATTTTCAACGTTAGATGGGTATACCTCTTTCAACGGCCTTAATTTCTTGGTATTTGAATGAGTCACTTAAGTGTTGTCTTTTTTATATATGATAGAGTATGCATTTTGTTGTTTTCAAGAAAGACAGGCCATTGTTGGTACTCGAGCTAATCATCAGTTTCTTGCTAACTAAAATCCTTACATATGAGTTAACTATTTTGATTTTGCTCTTGCCTTCAGGTCTGAGGACAAAGATAACTGCAGCTACCGTCTAGTTGGTGTCATTGAGCACGAAGGGCATCAAATAAATGGAGGGCACTACATTGCTTATGTGCGGGGGGCAGGTCACAACCATCAGAGCAGTGGTTCTTCCTCGTGGGTTCGTGCAAGCGATCTCGACATCAAGGAAGTCTCCCTAGAAAAAGTTCTCGGCCGCGAGGCGTACATGCTTTTCTACGAGAGGATGGAGGACTGATGCATGTCCGGCATTGTACCCAACTAAGCAATCAGAAGGGCACTGACAAAAGAAGCAGAAGGTGTTTTGATGGCCTGGTGTACCGTCCTACTTACATAGTCTATATAGTCTGTCGTCCAGTCCAATTTTGTTGATTTTGGCGGGCTGGGTCATTGCAGTTGCAGGATTTTGCATTGGTTGCAACTTGTAGCGTGGTCAGCTGGAGAGAACCATTTTTCTCTGTCCATGAAAGTATAGTAATTCTTGTCGGAACGACATGGGATAGGTTCGACAGTGAATATTTTTTGTTAGAAACGAGATTGAATACACGTAGGAAGACACTGGATATTTTTTGCATTCTGCAATTAAATTCACCTCTGAAAATAAGTATGTAGGGTTCTGAACTTGTTTTTTCTGTACCGGGAGCATGCTCTGAGAACTTGCTGCCTTTTACTGAACTGGTAGGCTGAAGCTGATTTTGTTTAAAAATAAATAAAAAACCCGCTGAGGTACTCAACAGTTGGTTCCTGTCGGTGTTTAGGTGTTGAAATGCGCAGTGTTGAGCAGCTTTGTTTGTGCTGGTGGCTCCGGTAGAGAGTGTGGGCTGCTTTGGTTGCTTCTGGGCCGCAGATGCTACTGCCAGTCTGCCACCGATGGTAGAGAGGGAGATTGGAATGCAAGCGAAGGTTGCATGTGTTGGCTGGGATAGATGGCGACTTGGAACTTTCCTCACCCCGCAGCGCCAGCGACAGTGTCGCTATATATGGTGGAGCTTCCAATGGGTAGAAAAGGAAAATGTGCTTTTTAACCCTTTTGACCGTCCTTTGTTTCTCCACCCGATCGAAACAAACTGGCGAGTCGTGACTATAGTGAGAAACATCGCAAGTCGGTCGGCGCACCGGCGTACCGCACAGATGGCGACGTCAGAATAGCTAGCGATTGAAGCCAGATTACTGAGAAACTGGACCAGATCGCTCAAATCGAACCTATTCTCGTCAAAATCCCCAGCAGCATCCATGGATCTCGCCTTCTCGGCACGGCACGGCACGGCGCGCAAGCGTGCTCCGACAGATGCCAGCCCCCTTGCCAGATCCCTCGCCTCGCCTCGCGCCCCGCTGCTGCACTGCACTGCACTGCAGTCATCATACGTCGAGTCCACTCCCCCCTCCCTCCCCCCGCCTTTATTTACTCCCTTCCAAACTAAACCGGGGACGCGGTGCCGGTGCGCAACAGGGCGCGAGCCGAAACCCCCCGCGATTCCGCCCCGAAATCGTCAAGATCCACAGACCCCGCTCCCTTCGCCGATACTACGATACACGCTCTCACGCGCGCCACGCCCTTCCTTCATTAACCCGACGCCCTGCCGCTGCTGGCTAGACCGAAGAATTATAGGCGCTTCCCTTCTCTTTCCTTTCCTCCCCTTGTCCTCTTCTTCCACCTCGGGCGACTGCCTTTGTCCAGACACCCCGCCCGCCGAGATGGAGGGGAGGGTGCTGCGGCGCAGCGTCACGCTGGCGGACCAGCTGGCCGCCGTGGGCCCGCCCGCCGCCGCGCCGCCGGGGCAGCCGGGCTCCTGCAACCTCCGCGACCTGCTCAAGCTGCGCGACGAGGACGACGGCCGCCGCGCCGCCGCGGTCACCCTCGCCTCCGCCATGCAGGCCGACCGCCGGGCCTCCCCCTCGCCGCCCTCCTCCAGCGCCGCCGTCGCGGCCGCCGCGGCGCGAACGCTGCTCGACATCATCCGCGACGACCAGCCGGCCCCTCCCGCCTCGCACGCCGCGGTCGCTGCCGGCGACCCGTTCGTCCGCCGCGCGGTGTCCCTGCCGGCCCCGCAGACCACCCCCGCCCCGGGCCCCGCGTTGACTAGACCCGTGGCCGCGCCGGTGACGCCTCCGGAGGCGTCGCCGCCTCAGCCGCCGACGGATCGGGAGGAGGAGGAGGAGGAGCAGGGGGAGAGGGTGTCCCTCATGGCGCTGCTGGAGCAGACGGAGAGGCAGTGGAGCGCCGGCGCGACGGTGCAGCAGGAGCAGGAGCAGGACCCGGCGTCGGAGCCGTCGTCGCAGGAGGCGCTGGTGCCGGAGGACGACGCGGAGCTGCCGGAGCCGGGGCGAGGCGCCGGCTGCTGCTGCGTGTGCATGGCGCGGGCCAAGGGCGTGGCCTTCATCCCGTGCGGCCATACCTTCTGCCGCGCCTGCGCCCGCGAGCTCCTCGCCGGCCGCGGCCGCTGCCCGCTCTGCAACGCCGCCATCCTCGACGTCCTCGACATCTTCTGAGACCACGCCGCCGGCCTCCCCATCTGACACCCTCTCAGCCCGCCGCCGGCCACCTCGCCGGGAAAAGGAGCTACTGCAGCTGAGTTAGGATCCAGACATAGATAGATCCCTCTGGCCTCTGCCCATTTTCTGTAAAACCCGAGAAAAAGGAGATAGCAACATGTTCAGCTCGAAACCATCATCTTCGAATGTTGTTACAGCTTGCCAGGGACCAATTTCACTTCTTCTGAATTGCACATTTCTACTTTTGGTTCCTCATTTCAGTTTGCAATTACAATTTGTTGCTCTGTGTTGGTAACCAATCAATCAGGGTGGGTGCCTGGGTGGTGGCAGGTTAAACAAGATTACTTGGGTTTGACTCGAGATTAATCTAGAGCAGTGCTACACACACGACGCTTGCTAGCCGAGATGTGCACGACACTGCATCACAAACCATCCACTGGCAAGTCTGAGCAGCCGTAGGCGCTTGGATCAGCTATCGTGCATGCGTCGTTCAACAAAAAATCGTCCGTCAAGTAGTTCCATTAATCTATCACTACTAGCGGAATTACTTTCTGCCAGTATACTACTCCTTGTTGTCCAGCTACTCAGTGTTTGGAGATCTCGAGATGCCCTCCATCGGGAGTTCCAATTGATTAATTAATCCGCTCCGCTCCACTCCACTCCACGATGCAGCTCTCAGGCATGAACACATTTAATTCACTCTTCACTTGCGTGGAGCGCATTTCATATTCATATTTTGTTTGTTCAGTGATGCGCGATGTCAGCGCTAGTACTATTCTTGAGCAGAATAGCTAGCTTTATCAATTCTGTCCGCAAGAACGGACCAAAACTCTTGCCGATCGAAGGTGCAGCGGAAGACGTATAGGACGAGCGCTCATTAATCGCGGGTGACCCGTCAAAAGCCCGGCGTTGGTTCAATGATGCGGACCCAATGAAGGGACGGAATTGCCTGGGGTAGTGCGCCAGGCTAGAGAACGTTCCCTTTCGTCCTCTGCGATGACGGGGCACAGGGGAAAGCGTCGCGTCGGTCGAGAGCACCTGTCCGTCGACGCATACGCCCGGGCCGGTTCGACGAGCCGCTCACCGGCCCGCCCCCAACCCAACCCGGGTACGAGGTTGGGTGCGGGACGCTGGCTGGCTCGCTCGCTCACATGCCAAAGCTGGTTGGTGGAGCCGGACGGATGGCTCGCCGCACCAACCCGGCCAGTTTGTTAAAGCATCTCCAACAGCCGCGCTATAGCACCGCGCGCAAAAAATTTTTTAGCGCGCGTGCTGCGCCTAGTTTGGCGCGGCGCGCTGCGCCCGCTCCAGCAGCCGCGTTAAAATGAAGCGCGCGCGCGCCGCTCCAGCAGCGCGTAAAAATGCAGCGCGCACAAAATATTTTTTTTAATTTTTAAACGCATAGATAAAATAAAAACTAGATAGAATGCATAAATAAAACCCGATACAAAGGTATTTTACATCGGTGCAACTAGATAGATAGTTCGAAAGCATAGATAAACTACGGCGCAACTAGATAGAAACTACTCTAAGTTGCTATCATCATCACCATCGCTATCATCCTCGGCGGTGTCGTCCGAGGTGTCTAGCCAGATGTCCAGCCACCGATTATCGTCCGACGTGAAGAACGACTGCCCACCTGCTGCAACGATGTCGGACTGCGCATTCGCCAACGCCTTCCGCTGACGCCTTTCCAACCGCTTTTCGCGGCACCTTTGCGTGTCCTCCTCGCGGCGCCTTGCCCAGTAGGCCTGCTCGTAGGCGACGTCCTCCGGGTGGCGCTGGCGCCACTCCGCCATGACCCGCTCGTCCTCCTGGGCGACGAGGAGGCGGCGTTGCCGCTCGGCGTGCTCCGCACGGTCTTCCGCTGTGTTCAGACGAGGCAGAGGGGCGAGGTTGAGAGCTTGCTGGAGCGTGTACACATCTTGAAAGTTCATCTGGCCGCGCGGCCGGCCTAGGCGCCACGCCGCCGCATCATACGCGCGGGCGGCCTGGCGCGCTGTCCCGTACGTGCCGAGGCCGAGCCGGAGTTCGCCGGAGCGTATCTCCACGGTGTAGACGCCGTTGGGGCGCAGGCGGACGCCGCGGTAGCCGGACGCTCCTCGACGGCGCGGCGGCATGGCGGCGCGTCGGTGGCGGGGCGCTGGAGCGGTGGAGGCGCGTCGGTGTCGGGGCGCTGGAGCGGCGGAGGCTCGTCGGTGTCGGGGCGCTGGAGCGGCGCGTGGCAGAGAGAGGAAGAGGAGAAGAGGAGGTGCGAGAGAGGCGCGTGGCGCGCGCCGCATTTTATAGGCGCGCCGAAAGCGGTGCGCAAAATATGGCGCGCGAGCTGGCTTTTTTCGCGCGCGCGCGCAAGCGGTTCCCGCGCGCGTGATTTTCCCGCCGCCGCTGGAGTGCGGCAAAACGCCCTGCGCGCGCTAAAGGCTGCATTTATTCCCCGCGCGCGTCGTTTCGCGCGGCCGTTGGAGATGCTCTTAGCAGCCGTCTTTCCAGCGTCTCATCACATCACTGTTTGGGCGCGAATACGGGTGCTTTGCTGCTGGCGGCTGCATTATCGCTGGCTTTTGCCCGGGCTAGTGCCTTAGTGCAGTGCAGGCGTCACTCACTCACAAGGTCTGATCTGATCCATTCCATTTAGTTTGCTAAGCTAACCTTCCAGCATCGCCCATTCGTCCACGTCGCACCTCTGTCATGCTTATCCCGGCCTGTTCCGGTGGAATGTTTCCACGTTAATACTGGTCAGGCTTCGCGCCAATCAGCAGTGTGTGTCCGTGGCCGGGAATCTAGTCTAGTGTGCTGATGGAAAGCAGCTCTCCCCTCTCCTATTGGGGTTTGAAGGAATTATTGATCATGATTCGTGAGAGGTGTGCTTATCTGCTCTTAGTTTTGTCGTCTCGGACAGCAACGGCGCGCGCCGACGTGACGGGCCCGGAGAGGAACAGAGGGTTGGACAGCGACCGGGAGCGCTCCGTGGAACGCATGGGAAGTCGGCGGCGCCCGGCACTGCAGCAGTGACGCCCGGCACTGCAGCAGTGACGCCCGGCCTTCTTCGGGAAACCCGGGCGCGGTGCGGAGAAAATTTGGGTCGGAAACAGCGGTTAACAATGCCCTGTTGCAGTATATTCCTGGCGTGCGGCAGCGAGCCTGGTGCCACCGCCACGCGCGGGAACGGGGAGGGAGGGGAGATCTTTCAGCGCGATGATTTGGGCTTTGCCCAGGAGCAGGGCAGATTGTGGTAGTAGTACTGCATGCAGATTGTGATTGATACCTGTCCTAGTGCCTCCATGCTACTAATGTGTGTGCTCATCACTTTTAGGAAAATCAAGTAAAAGCCCCAATCAAGCCTGATTGCTAGTGGACTAGTGCGAATCGACGGGCGTGGTCCATTCGACTAGGTTGCGAATCTACGCGTCCGAGGTCAACAGGCTCGATCGACCCGAGCCAGGACTTTGTGGGCAGACCTCTTCACTGCTAACAAGAAATAATGCATTGCCATGTGCATGATTTGGGATCGCCGTCCCCGTGTCAATTATTTCCGCGTTTCCGAAATGAAGACCAATATTTATCTGGTATAGATCCCGGAGATGCTCAAGTTCCGTGGAAGACCATGTTGAATCTAGCTTCTCTACGAGGAAAAGGGTTTCAAAGATTTAGTACATATTTACTGCTTAAGCATCTCCAATAGAAAATGTAGATGTAAAAATACCTAACTTTTGCATCTTCAGAACCCAAAAACACCTCTCCAATAGATGATGTAGATGCAAAAGAAAAAAATTACATCTCCGCCTCCCGGAGATGTAAAATACAACACATCGTCGTGCAAATATACATCTCCACCTACAGAAGATGTATATTTGCCAGCCGCGTGCCAAACGCCAACCATCGTTTCCTTTCACTTCCCTCACTTCTTCCTCCCACCTCCCGCCGCACCACTGCCGCCGCCCACCCGCCCGCCCACCATGCACGCCGCAGTCGCCCCTTTCCAGATCCGGCCCCACCGTCGCCCCCGATGCCGGTTCCAACGCTCTTCTGTCGTCGGCCGCCGCCCGACGCTGCGAGTCGGTGGTTTTTTCTCCTCTTCTCACCGCCGCCGATTCGGACTCGACCCGCCCGATTCGGTCGCGCCGCCGCTCCTCGATCGG
>NC_041393.1:756375421-756382629 GCF_002162155.2 Triticum dicoccoides | reverse complement strand
CGCCACACGTTGTGTTTCCGCCGCTCCCCACGCCGTCCGACCTCATCGCTGCCCGATTCGACCCCTCCGCCAAGCCCCATCGCCGCTCCCAACGCCGTGTTTCCGCCGCCCCCGCCCACCACACTCCACTATTGCCCGCCTACCGCACGCCGTCGCCGACCTCGTCGCTGCCCGATTCAACCCCGCCGCCGCCCCGCCGCACGCCAAGGTTCAAAATATCGTATATCGGGTTCGTATTGGTTTAGCTTGAACTATCAGAAGTCGGATAGCAGGTGATATATCGGACGATATGTAGATATATCGGAGGAAATATATCTAGATTTTTTCCAATATTCTTGTTCAAAAATATCATTTTAGCTAACTGAATGGTGTCAACGCCCTAGCATGACAAAATTTAAATTCCTAATTTATGAACTTGTTAATTAATAAACTAACTAAGATAGATTCACAAAATCCTCACTCTAAGATTAAGAACAATAGGTTATATGTGTGTCCTACGAATCATTATGCATGACTTTGATAATACGAGGAAGTTGTAAATACATAATCTTTTTCCACCGCTTTCTGATACATAATTTTGTTGATTGACGTACTGGTCTATATGAGTGGGCATATCGGGTCATATATCGGCCATGTCGGTCGATATTTCGGTCCATATCGGATAATATGTGTGAAAATGATATTTACAAAATGATACGTTATGTTTATATTGATATAGCTCTAGAACTGATATATCGGCCTAGATTTAAAAGCTTGCCGCATGCCATGCCGCCGAAGAAGCTCCCGAAGAGCTAGACGGTGTTCTTCAGCGTGCGGGCGAAGCTGTCCGGACACTTCAGCGTCAAGTTCTCCGACCCGGCCGCCGCTTCTGGCTCGACACCTACCCCACCGCCGACAAGGCCGCGCTTGCCTATGATGTGGCGGTGTGGCGTGCCGGGAGGCCGAAGACGGTCATCAACTTCCCGGAGATCGAGACCAAGGCAGATGCGGAGTTCCTCGTACCGGAGGGCATACGGATGGATGAGATACCGAAGAAGAAGAAGAAGAAGAAGAAGAAGAAGAAGAAGAAGAAGAAGAAGAAGAAGAAGAAGAAGAGGCCGAACACTGTCGTTAGTCCCGACGATAGCGACGAGGCGGCAATGGTGATGTTCGTGCGCGGGCATTTGGAGTATGTTCAGACCGAGTAGGAGTACTTGTGGAAGCGTGCCGAGCAGAAGAAGAAGCACAAGGTGAAGAAGGAGAACGAGGCCGGCCCCTCGATGGTTATCCCCGTTGAGTCCTCGGAGGAGGACTGGTGGGAGTGTCCTGGACTAAGGGGTGCCAACCGAGTCGGTCTGTAGTCCTCGTGCTGGGCCTGTGGGCCTCACTCTCCATCAGGTGGACTCCGGAAGCTACACGCCTGGACGTGATCAAGACTGCATCTGCCGAAGACTTTATGTATACTCCAAGACATCTCCTACCGCCTCCATGCGATCCCCCTGGATACCGACCATGTAACCCTAGATGCCCTACCTGGCGTGTATATAAGCCAAGGGGTTTAGCCCGTAGAGGGGACCGAATCACAATTACATTCACCTAGTGTCGATGTCAAAACCGGCGGATCTCGGGTAGGGGGTCCCGATCTGTGCGTCTAAGGCTAATGGTAACAGGAGGCAAGGGACACGATGTTTTACCCAGGTTCGGGCCCTCTTGATGGAGGTAAAACCCTACTTCCTGCTTGATTGATATTGATGATATGGGTGTTACAAGAGTTGATCTACCACAAGATCGTAGAGGCTAAACCCTAGAAGCTAGCCTATGATGATTATGATTCTGTCTCTAAGGACTAAACCCTCCGGTTTATATAGACACCGGAGGGGTCTAGGGTTTACATGGAGTCGGTTACAAAGAAGGAAATATAATATCCGGATCGCCAAGCTTGTCTTCCATGCAAAGGAGAGTCCCATGACGGGACAAAGTCTTGAGTCTTGTATCTTCATGGTCCAACAGTACAACCAAAGTATATAGTCCGGCTGTCCGGATACCCCCTAATCCAGGACTCCCTCAGTAGCCCTTGAACCAGGCTTCAATGACGATGAGTCCGGCGCGCAGTTTTGTCTTCGGCATTGCAAGGCGGGTTCCATCTCCGAATACTCCAAAGTAATTATCGAACACTTAAACCGTGTCCAGATCTGCAAGATGATCTTCACATACCACCGTAGAGAACATAGCACTTCATAAATCTGATCTACTGGCAATTTCTGTACGTCGTGCTCCTGCATCATGGCCCGGCCCAACACGAACCGATTTTACTTGGCCTGCCTCGATACGCGTTGCGAGGCGGTTTTACTGGCACACCTTGCCAAAGCAGAGATCGTGCTCCCCTTATCGTTGGATCTTCCATTAATATAGGCGCATGCGTCCCCACGACGTCTGTTGGTATGACTCTGTGTTTTTAGGTAAGTCCCGAGCGGTTACGCCGAGGACGCTTGATATTCACCCCCTTTATAAAGGGGCCGAGGCCTATCCCTCTTTTCCACCACTTTTGCGCCTTTTTGCATCTCGAGTTCTAACACCCGAAACCCAAGCTCAAGCACCTCGAATTCTCAACCATGCCTGGATCCAACCCTCAAGGCCGGTGGGTGGCCTCCTCGGTCACAAAGGAGGACATTGCGAAGCTTAGGGAGGTCAGATATCTGACCGCCTACATCAAGCACAGGTTTCCTGCTCCAGGGCAGGTCATCCCCACTCCCGAGCCCAACGAGAGTGTCATATTTGTTTCTCACTTTCTTCGCGTCCTGGGCTTCACCCTTGATCCCTTCGTGAGAGGGCTCATGTTCTATTACGGGCTAGATTTTCACGATCTAGCTCCGGACGCCATCCTCCATATCTCGTCATTCATCATGGTGTGTGAAGCTTTTCTCCACGTCACTCCGCACTTCGGCTTATGGCTTAAGACCTTCAATGTGAAGCCGAAGATGATTGAGGGATGATACGCGGAGTGCGGAGGTGTGGTAATAAGCAGGAATGCTGACGCCCCATGGCCAGAGGGCTCCTTCCCAGAGGTGTCCGATCTATGGCAGCGGAGGTGGTTTACGTCACGGCTCCCAGAGGCACGAAGTGGGTGGCTGCCCCCGACTTCCATTCAGGCCCTCCTTCTCAACTGGCGTCATGGACCAATATAGAACGGGATTGGGGGTTTGCTAGCGATGTACCAACACTGTGGAGCCGTATTCGGGAGCTTCTTGAGCGAGACATTAGCCTTGTCAGCATAATTCAGGTAATGCTAATCTGACGGATGTTGCCATGCAAACGCCAGCCTCTCCGGATGTGGGAGTTCAATCCGGAAGGTCCGCGGACTATTATGCACTTCTTCGGCCTGACGCTCGAAGAGATGTGTAAATTATTCTTCGGACCACAAGTAAAGTGTCACGCCCAATATGCGACCCTATCCAAGAGGAACTCGAAGGTACCACCAAGGATAGACCCGCATATTGAAACGCTTTTGCAAGGTGGATATCATTACATCAACATTACATAATAGACAGGGATACATACAAAAGGCACACAATACCACACGAATACACCATCATCTTACATAAGAGCACCATCCGACTACGGATGAAACACAAACAGAAACTCAAACGACATCCACCCTGCTAGCCTAGGCTGCCGACCTGGAACCTATCCCCTGATCGAAGAAGAAGCAGAAGAAGAACTCCAAAACAAGCAAACATCGCTCTCGCGTCATGATCATCGCATAACCTGTACCTGTAACTGTTGTTGTAGTAATCTGTGAGCCACGAGGACTCAGCAAGTCCATTACCATGGGTATCAAGACTAGCAAAGCTTAATGGGAAAGGAAGGGGTAAAGTGGTGAGGTTGCAGCAGCGACTAAGCATGATATGGTGGCTAACATACGCAAATGAGAGCGAGAAGAGAAACAAAGGAACGGTCGTGAACTAGTAATGATCAAGAGGTGATCCTGAACTCCTACTTACGTCAAACATAACCCAAAGACCGTGTTCACTTCCCGGACTCCGCTGAGAAGAGACCATCACGGCTACACACGCGGTTGATGTGTTTTAATTCGGATCTGGTGTCAAGTTATCTACAACCGGACATTAACAAATTCCCATCTGCCACATAACCGCGGGCACGACTTTCGAAAGTTTAAACCCTGCAGGGGTGTCCCAACTTAGCCCATGATAAGCTCTCGCGATCAACGAAGGATATACCTTCTCCCAGGAAGACCCGATCAGTCTCAGAATTCCGGTTTACAAGACATTTCGACAATGGTAAAACAAGACCAGCAAAGCCGCCCGATGCGCCGACAATCCCGATAGGAGCTGCACATATCTCGTTCTCAGGGCAACACCGGATGAGACATCCTACGAGTAAAACAGACCTTGAGTTTCCCCGAGGGGGCCCCGCAGTCTACTCGGTTCGGACCAACACTTAGACAAGCATTGGCCCGGGGGGGGGGGCTAAAATAAAGATGACCCTTGGGTTAATTACTCCCAAGGGAAAGGTAGGTGGTGGTGAGGCAAATGGTAAAACCAAGGTTGGGCCTTGCTGGAGGAGTTTTATTCAAAGCGAACTGTCAAGGAGGTCCCATAAATCACCCGACCGCGTAAGGAACGCAAAATCCGGGAACATAACACTGGTATGACGGAAACTAGGGCGGCAAGAGTGAAACAAAACACCAGGCATAAGGCCGAGCCTTCCACCCTTTAGCAAGTATATAGATGCATTAATTAAATAAGAGATATTGTGATATCCCCAACATAACCCTGTCCACCATGGAGCAATCTTCAACTTCACCTGCAACTAACAATGCTATAAGAGGGGCTGAGCAAAGCGGTAACATAGCCAAGCAATGGTTTGCTAGGAAGGGTGCAAAAGGTTAGAGGCTGACATGGCAAATTGGGAGGCTTGAAGAGAAAATGATAGGTAGGGCAGCAAAGCGATAGAACGAAGCAACTAGCATAGCAATGATAGTAGTGAGATCCAGGGTAGCGCTCATCTTGCCTGAAATCCCACAAGGAATAAGAACGAGTCCATGAAGAAGATGAAGCCACGAAGACGAACCAAGCGTAGACGAATGAATCCTCACGATCTCAACGAAACGGGAACTATCGAGAAGAAGCACACAACATGGTAAACACACCACACATAGACAAGACATGATACACAACAAGCATGATGCATGACAAAGCTACATGAGGCTACTCATGGCAAGAGATGATGCATACAAGAGCAACACATCAAAACAAGTTTAAATGAGGCCGGGAACAACATATAACAATCCCGGTAAGTCCTCGTATGCAAATTTCGAAATTGCTCCAGAACTGAATAAGCCTTAAGTTCAAGTAGTTAAACAGCAAGTTAAGATGCACCAAGATGATCTACACGAAATTCTAGTCAAGTTACATAGAAAGTTCATTTAGTTCGGAGCTACGGTTTAGAAGATATGAGCAAAACAAGTTAAACATGGCATTGATGCAAAATGCATGCAAACATCAAGCAAACACTCCAAAACATGGATGCAACATGATAATATGAAGCTACATGCAAAATCAAGCAAGTTTCATATAGAGCACACTCAAAACAGAGCAACGGTTCAACACAAACACAGTATACAAGTTTAAAGGACAAGCTGTCCAAAACAGCAACTAGGCATATTGCAAGTACCAAAACAACATGCTACAGCATCTCAACGTAATAACAAAAGGTATGGGAATGAAGTACAGGTAAAGCATGACAAAACATGAACACTGAGCTATCTCCAGAAATCACTAGAACATGCTCAAAACACATGGCAAGATTGCAAACAATAACAGTTTCAGTCATTAGCAAAAATAACATCAGGTTGCAATGTTTAGAGCTATCAAACAACATGCTACAGGAACTTAACATGGCAAAAAAAGGCATGGCATGAATCTACTAATCTCATATAACAAAAGTCCTCTACTGACCATGAGCCAAAAGGCACAGAAGATAAAATGGCACCCATGTAAACATGGCAAATAATATGATAGATTCAAACATGGCAGGAACAAAAATAAGTAGGCATGTTGGTGAGCTTGATCCACTCACCACAGAGCAATACATGGCATGGAAAGGCAACCAACAGTAAGAAGACATGTTGATGAAGCTAAACATGGCAAGAACAAGTTCATAGAGTGCATGGATCACTAGCAACAATCATGGCAACATTGAACTTAATGTTAACAGGCTGACAGCAACATTATTTAGCAAATTTGGAGCAAGATAACAACATGTTACAGCAGGCTATAAATGCAACCAGAGGAATGAATGGATATAGCAAGACATGTATAACAAATCATCCTTAGTGAACATCTCCAGCTTATGCATAGAATGACTTGTAGCAGCAGGTTTACATAGCATCATGATATAACAGATTCAGACTAGCAAAGCAGCAACAGCAAGTACCCTACTTAACAAGCTCTATGCACTCAGTACACAACTCAAAAAAATACATGGATAGCACCCCTGTGAAGATGGCATGACATAGTTCAAAACACATGTAGACATCAACCTCATAGGATGCACACATCAAACATGGCAAAAATGACAAATCACCCAGTTATAACAGTTTCAGCAGGTTAACATCATATAGCACTCTTGCGACAATGATAAGGGTATCAAGATGGACCCAAATAAACATGGTGCAATGGAACAAAATGAAGAGCATCTCACAGCGAACATTTTGATATATAATGCACGCAAAACGGAGCAGTATGCATGGAGTTATGATACGATGAACAGGGGTCCAGAATGTCAAAATAATCGGGGACTTAAGTGGAATTTTTGGGGTCAACCTTGTGGATCCGGATCTGGCACGGTTTTCGAAGATGGCCGGAGTAGTCGCTGGAGCTCGCGAGGGGAGGCGGCCGGAGTCGAGGGAGGTGGCTGGAGAGGGGTCAGGGCGCCGGATCCGGGGGCCCGCGAGGTCCGGGGCGGAGCGGAGCGCGACCGGAGGCGAGCTGCCTCGGGCGCGGCGAGGATCCCGGGCGGCGGGGCCCCGGCGAGGCGGGCCACGGCGGGGAGTCACCAGCGGGGTGAAGGCGGCGGGGCGGTCGGAGTCGAGCGGCGGGGTTGAAGGGGCCGAGGCGGGGACGACGCCGGCGAGGCCGGTGGCGGAGGGCGCGGCGGCGGACGGGCGCGCGGGGCGGCGGAGTCGGACTCCAGCGATGACGACGGTC
>NC_041393.1:756348355-756375202 GCF_002162155.2 Triticum dicoccoides | reverse complement strand
GGCGCGGGCTCGCACGGGCCCGATCTGGGTCCCGCGGGCCGCGCGGTGGTGGTAGGAGAGAGAGGGTGAGGTGGCGGCGCGCGGTTGGAGGAGAGCGGCGGCGGGGTGACGTGGTGGCCGGCGATTGGTCGGAGTGAGGTGGCTGGGAGGGCGGACATGTCCGGCGCAGCGGGGAGGTTTATCCGGCGGCGCGGAGGGAAGAAGGCTAGGGTTTCATCCGGGAATTTGGAAGGGGAGGGACGTTTATATAGGTAGAGGGAGCTAGAAGAGTCCAAATGAGGAGCGGTTTTCGCCCACACGATCGTGATCGAACGACCGAGAGCATGGAGGGGGTTTGGATGGGTTTTTGGGCCACTTTGGAGGGGTGTTGGGCTGCACACAAAGGAGGCTTTTTACGGTTCCCCGGTTAACCGTTGGAGTACCAAACGACCTCCAAATGGCACGAAACTTGACAGGCGGTCTACCGGTGGTGTACCAAGGCTGCTTGGAAAACCTCGGGCCATTCCGAGAAAGTTTAACACCCTCTCACAACGAGAGGCAAAAAGGGGACGCTGGAGGACATAGGAGTGCCGGATTGCAAAACAGACAACGGGGAAAATGCTTGGATGCATGAGACGAACACGTATGCAAAAAGAGATGCACATGATGACATGATAAAATGCAACACGCAAGCAAATGACATGGCAATGACGGCGAATAACTGGCAGACACCTGGCGCATCGAATCCGGGGCGTTACATAAAGTGTCCATATACCACCGAGGATGCGGGCCTAAGCTGCAATTGCCCAGATACCCAAGTAAGTATCTCAGAAACCGAACACTTCATCTATTTTTATCATAGTCATTATTCTGAAAACCCTCCGTGGCCAGGAGTGGCTCAGCAAGGCGGAGAGAATCAGGTGTCCAGCGCCACTTCCCGAAGGCTCTCCAAGTCCCGCCATAGCCAAGATGCTTGGTCGTGTGCTAAGTAAAGTGCCCTCAGGGAAAGACGAAGGGAAGAACAGACAAGCAGAACTTCACACATTGCGCATCCAAACCGGGGGAATTGCTACCTTCCCAAAGGAGGATAGTCGGGGAGGGGAATCTAAGGCCTCCTCCCCTCGCGGGAAGAAGAGGGCCGCCTCCGAAGACTTGAAGACGGAGGTGCCAAGACAATGGAAGAAAGCTTCACCAGGGGGCCCTGCCCCGAAGGGCGTCCTCACCGCGCCATGCCCGCCAACGGGCCGGCCCTTAGCCGAGCTGTAAGTTAATCATAAATATGAAGGTACTGCTTCCTTCTCGGAGAACAATAACCAGGATCCATTCTTTGCAGTCCGGCTAGCAGCTCTTCTCGACAGAGTTTGTCTTCGGGGGATCTCCTTCCGGAGATGATGGATAGTGAGACCCCACCAACCTCTCTGCCTCATGAGGCGGGCGACCCCGAGGTGTCATCACGGAGGAGTCCAGATCTGCCGAAGCCAGAAGCTAATACTTCGGCCGCCCTGAGACCGGAGCGTTCGGCTTCCACGGGGGGCGATAAGAAGGGTCCGGCACAGTTTGGCGTCTGGCCGGACATACTGACGGGCCTTCTGGAGCGAGCTGCTCTCTCGGAGGAGCATCGTTCATTAATGAGCACGGTGCTCGAGAAGATTTCACCCGCCACAAGCGGGTTGAATGAAGCCTTTATGAGCCTGCTCAGAGGCTTTGAGGTATGTAATGAAAATACATAATTTTTGGCTGTGACGCACGCGCTAGGTGTGCTCCATATGGATAGTATCCCCTGAGACTCTGGTTGCCCACCCTAGGCGGCAAACGGAGGATCATATTGTTTAAGTAATGATCGCACTGTATTTATGTGAAGGTGTCTAAGGATCCAGCAGTCGACCGGTCCGTTGAAGTTGCCGAACTAAGGAGGCAGATTGGAGCTATTGATGCCGATATCTCACTGGTGAACAAGCGGCTTAATGAGTCACAAGGTATGTGCTCTCCTTTCCTTATTATTTTTTATAGGAAAAACTGAGAGGGGCATAGTGCTAATGTTATATGCTTGGATTGCAGACGGTGCTGCTGCCGTGGAAGCTCTGAGGGAGAAACTTGCCCTGACCAAGGAACAGGCCCGGGCGAGCAATGCAGCTGCCCTAAAGGCGGCCAAAGAGTTGAGAGCCGAACAGGCTGCTCGTCGCCGGAGTGAAGACAAAATAGCTGAAATGGCTGTGGAGCTAGAAAACGCCGCCAACCGGTATGCGCTTCTTGAAAAAGAAAATCAGGCGAATAAGGCTGACCTGAAGAAGGCCCTTGATGCGGCCAAGGAGACACGTTCCGACATTAGGGATGTGTGGGAGGAGCTTCGACAGGCCGGAGAAATCGCGGCTGGAAACCCCTATTTGTTGCGGATGAAGTTTTTAGATCTGAAGTACGCTCCTCTGGATCGACGCTGGAGTCCTGCAGACGCTTATGCGGATTTGGCAAAGAGTACGGCTGATGCGGCCAAGTTTTTTGAGGATCAAAAAGATGATGAAGTGGAAAAGTTGTTCTGGTCGCAGTTCAGCGCTCCAACGCGCACATTGCCTTTGAGTGAGAGGATGGCTGCTGTGGCCGAGTTCCACAGGCTGTCCGATCTTGCAATGCGGTCTTTAATAGACCATCTATGGCCGAAGGGGCCTAAGCCGGGCAGTTACTTTGGTTTAGTGCAACAATTCCTTGGTGCTGTATCGTGGATCAATGCCATGAAGAGGTCGGCGTGCATAGAGGGTGCACGGATGGCTCTTGCCCATGTTAAAGCATATTGGACAGATACGGAGGCCACCGTCGTTGCGACCCAGAATACGGCGGGGGGCCCGAATCCGGCCGAGCACATCTTGGAGCAGGTAGCAGAAGGTGCTCGCCTAATAGAGGCTCAGTGCTCAAAGAATGTCATGTTCGAGTGACAAATCGTTTCATTGTAAAAACAATGTTATTTTAGTTATGGAGGCTTATGTTTATACTTTTCGCCCAAAAGTGTTATTGTGACTCCTATGCGGCCGTTATATATATATATATATATATATATATATAGACACACACACACACACACACACACACACACACACACACACACACACAATTCTGAAAGATAGCTGTCGGTGTCAAAACTGGCGGATCTCGGGTAGGGGGTCCTGAACTGTGCGTCCAGGTGGATGGTTACAGGAGACAAGGGACACAATGTTTTTACCCAGGTTCGGGCCCTCTCGATGGAGGTAAAATCCTACTCCTGCTTGATTAATATTGATGATATGGGTAGTACAAGAGTAGATCTACCACGAGATCAGAGAGGCTAAACCCTAGAAGCTAGCCTATGGTATGATTGTTGTTCGTCCTATGGACTAAAACCCTCCGGTTTATATAGGCACCGAAGAGGGTTAGGGTTACACAGAGTCGGTTACAATGGTAGGAGATCTACATATCCATATCGCCAAGCTTGCCTTCCACGCCATGGAAAGTCCCATCTGGACACGGGACGAAGTCTTCAATCTTGTATCTTCATAGTCCAGGAGTCCGACCAACGGTGATAGTTCGGCTATCCGGACACCCCCTAATCCAGGACTCCCTCAGTAGCCCCCGAACCAGGCTTCAATGGTGATGAGTCCGGCGCGTAGATTGTCTTCGGCAATGCAAGATGGGTTCTTCTCCAAATCCTGTGTACCTATTGAATAGCGTCCGGCTTCTTGTAAATATTGCGCTCCTCGGCTTCCATGCCCAATAATGTCCATCTTCCATGTGTCGAACGAATGCGAAAAGCCAGGGTATTTTTACATTTAATCCCCTAGCTGCGCAAATGAGCTACCTATAAAAGAGACGAGGATCTAGATCCGAATCACACCATCCTCCCCTCGCGAGTGTTCATCAGAGCGCATCTGACAGAAATCCATTCCATCATGGACGGTCGACGCGACTCCTCCTCTCGCCCTACCAGCCCTCAGCCTGGAGATTGGGAGAGATGCTCCGTCCCGCATAGTGAGCTAGTGGCGCTCCAAACCAAGGGATTTCTTCCCCCAGCCT
This sequence comes from Triticum dicoccoides, assembly GCF_002162155.2. NCBI lineage: Eukaryota > Viridiplantae > Streptophyta > Magnoliopsida > Poales > Poaceae > Triticum > Triticum dicoccoides. The sequence continues at coordinate 756,371,185 of NC_041393.1, read as the reverse complement.
TCATGGTTCCGGTTCGAGCCGGACTCGCCACCTATAAGGGCGGAAAGCAAGCGGAGAGCGTCCCCAGCCCCTCCAAAGGAGAGAGGGTATGCCTTGTCTCTTATTTGATAAGAGGGCTCGGATTTCCAATTCATCCGTTTCTCCGGGGGCTCATGGAGTTCTATAGCCTCCAGTTGCACAACCTTACGCCTGCCTCCATTTTGCATATTGCAGGCTTCGTGGCCCTTTGCGAGCTGTTTTTGGGCATCGAGGCTCATTTTGCGCTGTGGAAGAAGCTGTTCTGCCTTGTGCCCCGTTCTCAAGAGGGGTCAATATATCAAGTGGGTGGAGCCGAACTATGGCGCATCGTCGGGACCGGGTATCTATCTGGTACCCCGAAGAAGGCGTCCGAAAACTGGGCTTCGAAATGGTTTTATATAAAAGATGTCCCCCTGCCGGACCCTATCCGGATCAACCTCCCTGAGTTCAATAACGCTCCTTTGAAGAAACGCCTAAGCTGGCGTCCACGGAGCCCTTAGAAGGAAAATGACAGGGACGTCCCTTACCTGATGAGCCGAATTAGGCTGTTAGCTCATTCCGGACTGACCATGATCGGGGTCATGGCCACAAGCATTATGCGGGGGGTGCAGCCGCTCTAGTATAGAGGCCACCCCATGTGGGATTTCAACAGGGAGGATGATGCCACCCGCTGCGGCCGTAAGGGGCCGGGATCGGTCGCCGATCTGATGAAGATATTGTCCGCATTGTACAAGGGAGAAGAGGAGGAATTACTCCATGTCAATCCGTAGAGCGGATTTTCTATGAATAATCCTCCAAGCTGGGTAAGCGGACATTTATTTTTGCCTATCCGATCCATACTCCCATAGTCAAGTATCTCATTTTGTGATTTCGGCGCAGGAACTGCGCCGGGCCGTAAAGGATATAAACAACCCGCCTCCACAACCCGAGGACCCGGAACGGTTCCTCGATCCAACCTCCGAAGAGGATCCGTACATATCGGTGGAGCTGATCGATGGGGTATTCCACCAACTGAGCATCGATAATGCCTTGGTCGCCATTACGTCCGGTTACCCCGGAATACTTCCCGCCTCGCAGGGTATTGAGATCAAAGCCCCAAGACTTTGAAAATGACCCATCCATGCTTATTTTTGATCACCGTATACCGATGGCGCTTTGCAGGGGGTGCCCTTGAGGCGGAAGGCCGAGCCCGCGGCGGCTAGGCAACAAGGGCAGTACGGCCCAGCAGGCTGAAAATAAGTGCGGTTCGGATCGAAACTACGGCGCAATGGTATGGCGTGTCACCTTACTCCCGGGCTTTATTCCCGGGAGACATACTAACGCTCGTGCTTTTTCAGGAAGAAGAGCGCTCACCGGACTGTATCCGGAGAGGTTGCCAATCAATCCTCCGCTCGCCAGGCTCCAAAGCCAGCTCCAGAAGAGGAGGCGAACACGAGGCGTGCGTCGGATGCTCCTCCGACAGAGGATGCCGACAGGTTATCTGCCACCAATTCCGAGGTGGAGAGTGGCATGAATCACAAGCGTCGCCGACAGTTCTTCGTGACGCATGTTTCTCCCCAGAGGCATTGGATGCCTTTAATTCAGGAGATGCGCACCTCCATGCCGCTCAAAATGGTCTAGCCAGAGCCACGGAGCAGTATGTAAAAGACATACGGGTGAGAAAATCTGACAGTTATATATGCCAGTAGCCCCTGAGACTTGAAATAGTTAGAATAACTGATTTAAGGATCATTTATTGTGCAGGATCTTACAGAAAAGAATACCTGACTGTCCCAGGAGCTGGAGGAGTGCAAAGCCCAACTTGAGGCCGCAGTAGCCGCAGCGGGGGAAGCCAAAGAGACCCCCTCTGGTAATATATGCTTCAAAAGATAAGTAAATTGTGAAGTGCGGAGTGTGTATAAGTCTGACAATAATATTGCAGATGGCGCCGGGATAGATCCGGACAAGCAACAACTCATGCGCCGGTTAAAGGCCGGCGAGAATGTGCTTACAAGGGTGAGGCAAGAGAAAAATAATCTCCAAGATGCCAACACCCAGCTGGGTGAGGAACTAAAGGATGTTCGTGCCTAGCTTTCTGACTCCGTTAAGGAGAATCAACGGCTTCGACGCGGCATTTTTAGTAAGTGCTTGAACGAACTTTGAAAAAGAGTTCGGCGTGGAAGTCGACTAACAGAGTTATGTCTGTAGGTATGCTCACAGGCCGTCCTGCAGAGGAAATGCCCGGTTCTATGGGTGATCTTCTTCCCGAGCTCTTGCAACTGCACGAACGAGTTCGGCAGGTGATGAAAGACGTCGCCCAGGCCTTGTGGCCATCTGTCTCCCTGCCCGAAGGCCTTGGAGAGCTTGCGGAGAGGCTTCAGGGAGCGCGGCGGCGCTTCCAATTATGGAAGATATCGGCCTGCCGTCAAGGCGCCAGGGAGGCCTGGGCCATGGTGAAGACGCGATACATGAAGGCTGACCCAAACCACATGGCCAAGGTTGGACCTGTGGGGCCCGATGGGAAGGAGATCCTTGTGAGCTTAGTGTACGGACAAGTAGAGTTGGCCGCAAAGTATTCCCAACAGGACTGTAAACTAGACAGCCTATTAGATGGCATCGAAGAGGAATACAATCAGTCGAATTGACTATGTAATTTAAGATGCCATGAAAAATGCCTTCTAGCCGGATTGTAGATCGTTTGTCATAGCGGACCTTTTCGCTTCAACCTCGGGACCCAATAGTCCGGAGTGTGTCCGAATACCCTCGCGGTTATATAAGAACCGGGGCATGCGTGGAGACCAGGCGTAGGGGTCATTAGTGCTTTATCAGACAAGTGCCCAACTAGTTATGTTATATTACATGGTTAGTAAGAAACATCTTCCAAGGAGAATAGTTCCGTTAGGGGTTCGTTTCCCTGGGAGGCATGCCCTAAAGTGCATGTCCGGACTGCGAAAAAAGCAGAAAAACATCTGGGGGCAGAAAAATAGGTATTAAATCGTCTTTTTGTTCACCGACCGAATATTCCCTTAAGAACACTAGCTTTCGGCTTCACCCAGTCTGAGGTACACATCCGGCTGACCCAGCAGTAACAATCGCAGAGGTGCTCCCTTTACCACCTAGCCGAACAATCGGGAACGTAGGGGTAAGAGCCAGGCAACCCAGCTTGGCCAAAACTTAAGTCATATCGATGCATATAATGGTGAATAAAAGGTACATGCGGAAGTGTGACACATGTGTTGGGCATGGAGCCTGTATAAAGAAGCTTCTGTTAAAGAAGCCCCCAGGTATAATGAGCGCAGATAGCGCTTCAAGTGTGTGCGAACAATGCGCGAACAAGCTTTCAAAGGCTGTAATAGAAAAGGAGGGAGAAGGAGAGAAACAAAAGACAGCTAATATGTAAAATATAGACGGAGGAAGGAGACGAACTCAGAATCCGGCGCTAGGCGTAGAATCTTCGGAGACGGGCTGCGTTCCATGGGTTCGGCTCGAGTCGGTTGTCCGATGCATCTCACAGATGGTATGCTCCACCGGTCAGGACTTGGTCGATGATAAAGGGACCTTCCCATTTGGGCTTTAGTTTGTCCTTTTTCTTGTCCAGCAGGCGTAGAACTAACTCGCTAACGTTGTAAGTTTTGGCCCGTACTTCTCTGCTTTGATATCTTCGAGCTTGTTGTTGATAGAATGCGGAACGGGCTTTTGCCACGTCACGCTCCTCCTCCAATGCGTCCAAACTATCCTGCCGATCGAGATCGGCTTCTATTTCTTCGTACATGCGCATGCGAGGTGAGTCATGAATTATGTCGCAGGGCAAAACTGCCTCTGCGCCGTATACCATAAAGAATGGTGTAAATCCGGTGGTGCAATTCGGAGTGGTCTGCAGCCCCCAGAGTACGGAGTCGAGCTCCTCTACCCAGTGCGTGTCGGATTTTGTAAGTGACTGCACTAGTCTGGGTTTAATGCCGCTCATGATTAGACCATTTGCTCGCTCTACTTGACCGTTAGTTTGAGGGTGATAGACTGAAGCATAGTCGATCTTGATGCCCATGTTTTTGCACCAGAGTTTGACCTCGTCGGCCGTAAAGTTCGTGCCGTTATTAGTGATGATGCTATGGGGGACGCCGTAACAGTGTACGACCCCTGATATGAAGTCTATCACCGGTCCGGATTCGGCCGTCTTAACAGGTTTGGCCTCTATCCATTTGGTGAATTTATCCACCATGACCAGTAGGTATTTTTGCTTGTGGGTTCCTCCTTTAAGGGGTCCAACCATGTCAAGCCCCCAGACTGCGAAGGGCCAGGTTATGGGTATAGTTTTGAGGGCGGTGGGTGGCATGTGGCTTTGATTAGCAAAGAGTTGGCAACCGACGCATCGTTGGACTAAGTCCTGAGCATCTGCCTGGGCCGTTGGCCAATAAAATCCTATGCAGATGGCCTTGCCTACAAGGGCCCGGGCTGCGGCATGGTGCCCGCCAAGTCCGGCATGAATTTCAGCCAGAAGATTCCGCCCTTCCTCTTCAGAGATACACCTTTGAAGGACTCCGGTTGTGATTTTCTTGTAAAGCTCTCCCTCATGGACCTTTATAGGCTTTAGATCGCCGCACTATGTAGCGGGCCTCGTTTTGGTCCTCGGGAAGTTCCTGCCTGGTTAGGTAGGCTAGGAATGGTTCTGTCCACGGGGCAATGACTGCCATTATTACGTGGGCTGAAGATGTTACTTCGTTGGCAGAACCACCAATTGTGTCACAATGTTCGGTGTCGGGCAGTGCGGTTGGGTCCGGGTTGTTATTTCCGGATTCCCCCTCCCATAGTATAGATGGCTTGAACAACCTCTCTAGGAAGATATTGGGAGGGACGGCATCGCGCTTTGCGCCAATGCGCGCCAATACGTGTGCTGCCTGGTTGTTATCCCGGGCTATATGGTGAAATTCGAGCCCTTCAAACCAAGATGACATTTTTAGGACGGCGTTGCGATAAGCTGCCATTTTCGGATCCTTGGCATCGAAGTCTCCATTTATTTGGGATATCGCGAGGTTCGAATCCCCGCGTACCTCTAGGCGTTGAATGCCCATGGAGACTGCCATCCGGAGGCCGTGTAGAAGGCCTCGTATTCGGCTGTGTTGTTGGAGTCCGTATACATTATCTGGAGTACGTATTGAACCGTATCTCCGGTTGGGGACGTCAAAACGACGCTAGCCCCCAGACCAGCCAACATTTTGGAGCCGTCGAAGTGCATTATCCAATTGGAATATGCGCCGTACTCTTTAGGCAATCCGGCCCGTCGCGTCGCGGTTGTTTATAATGTCGTTAAGAGGTACTTCGGAGGCTACTGTTATCGAACACTCTTGAAAGTAGTGTCGCAGTTTCCGGGATGCCATGAACACCGCGTAGGCTATGTTTTGATAATGCGGGTACCGTGACTTGCATGGAGTTAGGACAGTGGACACGTACTAAACTGGTTTTTGAAGGGGAAACTTGTGTCTGTCCGTTTCTCGTTCGACAACAAGCACTGCGCTCACAACTTGATGAGTTGCCGCGATATATAATAGCATTGGTTCGCCCATGTTGGGCGCAGCCAGGACCGGGTTTGTTGCCAATATGGCTTTTATTTCTTCGAGTCCGGCCGTGGCGGCATCTGTCCACTCGAAGTGTTCGGTGCGTCGGAGGAGGCGATAAAGAGGTAATGCCTTTTCTCCTAAACGGGAGATAAAGCGGCTCAGAGCCGCCACGCATCCCGTCAATTTTTGTATTTGTTTGAGGTCCTTTGGGATATCCAATTGTGACAGAGCTCGGATCTTGGCTGGGTTTGCTTCAATTCCCCTACCGGATACAATGAAGCCCAAGAGCTTTCCGGCTGGTACGCCGAAAACGCATTTTTCCAGGTTAAGCTTAATGTCATATGTTCGGAGATTATCGAACGTGAGCCTCAAATCGTCTACTAGAGTTTCGACGTGCTTGGTTTTGACGACCACATCGTCCACGTATGCCTCCACTGTTTTGCCGATCTGGTTTGCCAGACATGTCTGAATCATGCGCTGATATGTTGCACCGGCGTTTTTGAGCCCAAAGGGCATTGTGTTGAAGCAGAATGGGCCGTATGGGGTGATGAATGCCGTTGCGGCCTGGTCGGGCTCTGCCATCTTAATTTGGTGGTAGCCTGAGTATGCGTCGAGGAAACACAATGAATCGTGTCCTGCGGTAGCGTCAATAATTTGATCGATGCGGGGGAGTGGGAAGGGATCCTTTGGGCAAGCCTTGTTGAGGTCCTTCAAATCGACGCATAGGCGCCAGGATTTGTCCTTCTTTGGTACCATCACCAGGTTTGCAGCCAGCCCGGATGTTTTATATCTCTGATGAATCCGGCCTCCAATAATTTGGCTAGCTCCTCTCCCATGGTCTGTCTCTTGGGTTCGGAGAAACGCCGAAGAGCCTGTTTGACTGGCTTGAACATCAGGGTTTAATTGTGCCCCGATGGAGGCCGTTTTTGTAGGGTCCGTTGAACGGACTTGGAATTTGGCTATTTCGTCCGCTGGTTTGAAGGAGGTGGACTTGGATCTCTTATCGAGTATCACATCGTCCCTATTCACCGTGGAGCGCAGCGCAGTGATTTCCTCGGCCGCTAGGGCTTCGGATAGTGCCTCAAGGGCCAGTGCGGCTGTCTTATTTTCGGTGCGGAGTGCTATTTCTGGGTCACTAGCAAGAGTGATGATTCCATTGGGCCCGGGCATTTTGAGCTTCATGTACCCGTAATGGGGTATAGCTTGAAAAATTGTGAATGCCTCTCGCCCTAATAGAGCGTGATATCTGCTGCTGAACGGGGCCACTTGGAATGTGACCTCCTCGGACTTATAATTATCCGGCGTGCTGAACACCACATCCAGTGTGATTTTTCCCGTACAGTATGCTTCCCGACTGGGGATTATTCCTCTAAAGGTTGTGCTGCTTCGCTCAATGTGGCTCCAGTCTATTTCCATTTTTCGGAGGGTTTCCTCGTAAATGAGGTTCAATTCGCTGCCACCGCCATGAGTGCCTTGGTGAGGCGAAACCGTCCACTATTGGACTAAGGACCAATGCGGCTGGTGCTCGGGCTGTTCGGAATTTAGGTTCGTCACTGGCATTAAAGGTAATAGCTGTGTCACTCCATGGGTTTATTGTTGCTACTTGGTAGACTTCGGCAAGGCTGCAGAGTGTTCGTTTCCGCATATTATTTGATGCGAAAGTCTCAAAGACTGTTAATACCGTACTGGTATCCTTGGGCTCGTGCTCTCGAGTTAGAAGCTCTTCGCCACTTTTGGCCACCTGCCGTAGTATCCAACATGCTCTAAGGCTAAGAGTTGGAGTGGCGCCCTCTATACTATGAATTTTGTAGGGTCCATTGAGCCATCCCTCCAGTACGGTTCCATGCCCTATAGAGGGTTTTTGCTTTTTGGTCTTTAACCCAGGTGCCTGGCGATGATGCACCCTTTTATTTTGGACTTTGGTTGTATTCAGGGCCGGATTGTCCCAAAAATTGATTTTGGTTTTCCAGGCGCTTTCCATCTAACTGTACTTTCGTACTATGGACGCCAAGTCAGCGAAGCGGGTAGTTTCACGATGACTTACGGCGTTGAGGATTCCCTTGTCCGTGCAATTATTGCAGAAGTATGAAATTGCGTCCTCCTCACGGCAATCCTTTATCCTGTTCATGACCAACAGGAATCTGGCCCAGTAATGTTGTACTGTTTCTGAGGGCTCTTGCCGGATTTGGGATAGATCTCTTATGTTTGGGTGGGCGGGTGGAATTAAATTCGGAATCCCGTCCAATCTAAGACTCAAGGGCCAAGAAGTTTCCAAGCTTGGAAGCTTGGGTTCCTGAATGTTATCCAATGAATCTAGCCCGCTGCCTGACTTTAGGTTCAGGGCTTGAGTGACGTCCTCCCCTCCGCGGGAATCCGGCATGGAGGGATCGGGAATCCGGACATAGCTAGTCCTTAAAATAGAGGAAGGGTCGCCATATTGTTCCTTAACCACGACAACGTGGTGGGTAACCTGGGGAGAGTTGATCTCTCTCAGATCGGGTTTAGGCCCAATCTGATCGTTGTCTGTAGCGACTCCCAGGACGGTGATGCGATCCAAGAGCTCGTTTAAGGAAGAGTGCTCCATCGGATCTAACTGCTCGGCGAGTTCCGAGCTAATGTGAAGATTGCTTTCGATGACCCGAGAAGTCATCGTCAGCGCGGTGGCCGGACAGGCGGTCATGAGGAAACCGCCTAGCCGGAGAGTTTGGCCGATAGTGAAAGCTCCTTTAGCAACAGTGCCGTCTTTAAAGACGGGATGAGGCATCCTTCCTGATGGCGATGGCACAGAGGGACTCTCAATGAAAGCACCAATGTTGGTGTCAAAACCGGCAGATCTCGGGTAGGGGGTCCCAAACTGTGCGTCCAGGCGGATGGTAACAGGAGACAAGGGACACGATGTTTTTACCCAGGTTCGGGCCCTCTCGATGGAGGTAAAACCCTACTCCTGCTTGATTAATATTTATGATATGGGTAGTACAAGAGTAGATCTACCACGAGATCAGAGAGGCTAAACCCTAGAAGCTAGCCTATGGTATGATTGTTGTTCGTCCTACGGACTAAAACCCTCCGGTTTATATAGGCACCAAAGAGGGTTAGGGTTACACAGAGTCGGTTACAATGGTAGGAGATCTACATATCCGTATCGCCAAGCTTGCCTTCCACGCCAAGGAAAGTCCCATCCGGACACGGGACGAAGTCCTCAATCTTGTATCTTCATAGTCCAGGAGTCCGGCCAACGGTGATAGTTCGGCTATCCGGACACCCCCTAATCCAGGACTCCCTCAGTAGCAGTCGTTGGCTTCATCCCCCACGCATATAATGCGGGGGTGTTCGTGAAAATATGCATAGTCACACTTGATCCAACGTCTTGGTCCATTAAGGAGGTGATCGCACGTCGAACTAGGCAACCGGACTATATAGCTTTAACACTTCACTTAGCCATATGAGTTTGACGGTGGGGCTACTATGTAGCCCCTTGTACCTTTGCGTGCATCCGAATCCGAGCCTGTGTGTACATGACCGGTAAACGGTCCTTCGTTAATGCGGAGGAACCCTAAAGGTTCCGATGAGTCTTCGAGTGGTTGAACAGTCTCTCGCTATATCATGACATTCAGTTTTCGGCTTTCTCTACTGAGGTGCTCGTTCGGAATAACCCGCGCACAATCATAGTAGTTCTCCTTTGGCCGCCTTAGCCGATAAGAACGGAACGTAAGGCGGCAAACCCAGGAGCCGGGCAATCCCAACATTTGACCAAAGACATGATTCGGAGCTGATGCATATAAGGCCAAACTCGTGACGCCGAACACTCCCGAAGGTATTCAGACTTTATAACATATAGTGGGATGATTAACGCCCTTTATTATGAACCCTATATTCCCAGGTACGTGCATTAGTCTGTCGTGGCGAAATGCGAATAACGGCAGCATCCTCTGTGGGTGTAGTACCCATGGGATGTGTAAGCAACAAGGGACAATAAAGAAGGTTTACACAGGGGCTTAATCTAAAGAGAAACCTTTGAGCGGGGCCCTGCTGCACGTCTGCGCCTTTGTCCCCATTGTGCCGTGTCCTGGGAGGGTGTTGCACGAATGGTGTCTGTAAAAAGAAAAAACTCATGTAGAAGAGTATGACGTAAACGTGTGAAAAGTTGGCTATCACTAATGGATAGTAAAAGTGTAAGACATTGGCCTTTTAATAAGGTCAGGCCGTGGGCTTTATTAATTATCTGTAGCCCCTGGTGTCCTCTATGGGGTTACATGTGTGGTGCCTAGATCAGGTTGATCTGGGCTGCCGGACTCGTCTAACCGTGTCCGTGGTCTTAACGACCAATCATGCTTTCTGGTATTAGAGGCTGCTTAGAGTCCGGCTGCTGGAGCTGTCGCGTATTCCTCCGCGCGTAAGGAACGCTCTGTGTTTCCATTAACGGTGATGACGCCACGTGGAACGGGCATCTTGAGTTTAAGGTAGGCATAGTTTGGTACTGCATTGAAGCGGGCGAAGGCCATTCTCCCAAGCAATGCATGATAGCCGCTTTGGAGGGGGGCGATGGTGAAGAGTAGTTCTTCGCTTCTGGAGTTGCATGGGGAACCGAATGTTACCTCCAGTACGAGGGAGCCCCTGCAGTGGGCTTCGACGCCTGGTATCACCCCTTCAAAGGTGGTGTTACTTTGGCTGATTCTGGATGGGTCTATCCCCATCCTGCGGACAGTGTCCTGGTATATTAGATTAAGACTACTGCCGCCGTCCATGAGGACATGAGTGAGATGGTATCCGTTGATTATTAGGTCGAGCACCAAGGCAGCTGACCCTCCGTGCCGAATACTAGTCGGGTAGTCCATTTGATCGAAAGTGATCGGGCAGGCCGACCAGTGGTTAAGTTTGGGCTCTATAGCGTATGTGTCTTTGAGCGCGCGTTCGCGCCTTCTCGTGGGTATGTGAGTCGCGTGGATCATGTTTACTGTTTTTACCTCTGGTGGGAATTTTTTCTATCCGCCAGTGTTCGGCTGGCAAGGCTCATCCTCGTCTTCACTTGGTGTTTCCCTTCTCTTGTGTTCGGCATTTAATTTGCCGGCCTGCTTGAAGACCCAGCATTCTCTGTGAGTGTGGTTCGTAGGTTTTTCGGGGGTGCCATGAATTTGGCAAAGTCTGTCCAGGACTTTGTTCAGGCCGGACGGTCCCTCTTTGCTGCCTTTAAATGGCTTCTTTTGTTGACTGGGTCGAGAGCCCCTGAATCTGGCGTTGACCGTTGTGTTGTCCGGACTTTGTTCCTTGTTTTGACGTTTGTTTTTATTGCACCGTGGCTTCCCGTTGCCATCCCTGATTTCGGATGTACTTGGGTCGCTGGTGCCTTTATGGGCCAACCAACTATCTTCGCCTGCGCAAAAGCGGGTCATAAGGCTTGTTAAGGCTGCCATTGTCCTTGGCTTTTCTTGGCCGAGGTGTCTCGCGAGCCACTCGTCCCGGAAGCTGTGTTTGAAGGCCGCTAAGGCTTCAGCGTCCGGACAATTGACAATTTGATTCTTCTTAGTGAGGAATCTGTTCCAAAGCTTGAAGGCGGACTCTCCAGGCTGTTGAATTATGTGACTTATATCGTCCGCGTCCGGAGGCCGGACGTAGGTCCCTTGAAAATTGGCCCTGAAAGCATCCTCGAGTTCCTCCCAACTTCCGATTGAATTATCGGGGAGGCTTTTCAACCAGTGTCGAGCTGGTCCCTTCAACTTGAGGGGAAGGTATTTCATGGCGTGGAGGTCGTCCCCACGAGCCATGTGGATATGCAGGATAAAATCCTCAATCCAGACCCCGGGGTCTGTCGTTCCATCATATGCCTCTATGTTCACAGGTTTAAAACCCTATGGAAATTCGTGGTCCAACACCTCTTCGCTGAAGCACAGGGGGTGAGCAGCCCCTCTGTATCTGGACGTGTTGTGGTATGCCGTCGGCTGTTGTTGTGTCCGGTACTGATTCCGAACTAGTATCTGGTCGGTCTGATCGTCTTGGTGACCATAGTCCTGCACTGGGGCGTGTCCTTTAGATCCGTAGATGGACCTGGCCGCGCCGGCCTTTTTATCCAGGAGCTCACGTAAATCGTGTGTGGCGTCGGTAGCTGCTCTATTGCGGTTACGAAGTGGTTTGTCCGGCCTCCTGGCCGTATTGTTCTTTGACGGAACGGCCTCATCATCGAATTCTGGCAGCAGCTTGCGTTTTGGATAGCTCTTTGTGTGGCGATCGTCGCCGTACTTTTCTTCAGTGTCTAGCACTTTATTCCATCTGCGATTGAGCGTTTCCTGTGCGGCCTTAAGCCTTTGCTTCTGCTTCTTTAGACTTCTCGCAGTGGCCGTAAGCCTTCTGTGGAGGTTATCTCGTTCCAAGCGTGTTTCCGGGATGATGAATGCATCGTCATCCAGACTATGCTCTTGTCCCGGGGCGGTTTGATGAGTTCGTCCCTCGGGATCATTGTGATCGGGCGTCTACTCCGAGCTGTGTTCGGCGTGACCTGGCTCATCCTGCTCCATTGCTGGGTCCATATGGTCGGAGTTGACTGGGGTGTCGATTTTTCTAGCGTTGTTATCGCTATTTTTACTGTTGCTGGACTTGGAGCGGCGTCTGCGCCGTTGTTTTGGCTTTTGTCTGGGGGTTTTATCCTCCGGTTTGTCGCTGTCGTCCTCCTTAGGCGTATCCACCATGTATATATCGTATGATGAGGTGGCAGTCCAGTGCCCCGTTGGTTCTGAATCGTCTCCTGCGCCGCCGTCCATACCATGAGTATCATCGGAGTCGAAGTCAAGCATGTATGATACATCGTCGATAGTGGCTATGAAGTGGGTGGTGGGTGGGCAACGAATTTCTTCGTCGCCTTCTTCCCCCTTGAGCCGGACATAGTTGGCCAAGAGTCTCCTGACAAAGAGAGAGACTTTAATGAGTTTAGTATGTCACCATAGGGCGAGTACTGGAAGATATCCGCAGCGGTAAACTCCATTATCGGAGCCCATCCAGATTCGGCGGGCTCGGGGGTGCGTGGACTGGAACCTACAGCCGGACACGAGTCCGGGGGTCCGGTGACGCATGCTTACTTGGGGGTGAAGCCTGTGTTCGGCTCTACCGCCGATTGGTGTGCGACCTCCAGGGTGGGATCCATCCACCCGTCCTTGGGCGGGCAATCTGCCTCGGATTTAAGTCCGGGGCTCCTGTAGGGGTGATATCCCGAGCATTATCCGATAGCAGGTCTAAGCCGTGCTCATCGTGACTGTCCGGTGCTCCTGGCTCAGGCCCGAATCCGTTGAAGATCAAGTCTCCGCGGATATCGGTCGTGTAGTTCAGGTTTCTGAACCTGACCTGGTGGCCAGGGGCTTGGCTGTCGATCTGCTCCAGATGGCCAAGCGAATTGGCCCGCAGTGTGAAGCCGCCGAAGACAAAGATCTGTCCGGGGAGAAAACTCTCACCCTGGACCGTGTTGTTGATGATTGAAGGATCCATCAAGCCTTGCAGCAACGACACAGAGGAACTCTCAGTGAAAGCACCAATGTCGGTGTGAAAACCGGCGGATCTCGGGTAGGGGGTCCCGATCTATGCGTCTAAGGCTAATGGTAATAGGAGGCAAGGGACACGATGTTTTACCCAAGTTCGGGCCCTCTTGATGGAGGTAAAACCCTACTTCCTGCTTGATTGATATTGATGATATGGGTGTTACAAGAGTTGATCTACCACGAGATCGTAGAGGCTAAACCCTAGAAGCTAGCCTATGATGATTATGATTCTGTCTCTAACGACTAAACCCTCTGGTTTATATAGACATCGGAGGGGGCTAGGGTTTACATGGAGTCGGTTACAAAGAAGGAAATATAATATCCGGATTGCCAAGCTTGTCTTCCACGCAAAGGAGAGTCCCATCCGGACAAGGGACGAAGTCTTGAGTCTTGTATCTTCACGGTCCAACAGTCCGGCCAAAGTATATAGTCCGGCTGTCCGGATACCCCCTAATCCAGGACTCTAGCCCTAGGGTTAGAACACTACTTACGATCTCAAGGTAGATCAAGCTTGTACTCGATACATCTCCCTCAATATAAACAAGAGCATGACGTAGGGTTTTGCCTCCATCAAGAGGGCCCGAACCTAGGTAAACATCGTCTCCTCTGTCCCTGTTACCATCGATCCGAGACCCACAGCTCGGGACCCCTATCAGGGGAATGATTCTGAGCTACGGGAAATCCTCCAAAACCTTGGTTCGAACTCTTGGTACTTGGCTCAGGACTACGAGGCTACGAGCTAGGCGTGAGGCATGACAAAAACACAGTGTGCTACCTAGGTATGGGCCACCGTGCGGTGTAAAACCCTACTCCTGCTTGGTGGAATTGCTTGTGGACAGTGCTCTTGGAGCTACAAGATGAGCCGGAGCTCTTGGGGGTCAACAATGGCGCAATGACTCAATCCTTTGCTACGGTGGCTGCTCTGCCCCTTTTATAGGTGCCTGGGGCCTCTTCCCCGAAAATATGAGCAGAAAAGGGCTACCACAGGGCGGCAATTTTGAAAGGGGACATAAGTCGGTGCTTATCCTGACAAAAAGCGGTCTTCACCTGCTGAAGGTGCTATCCATGATGCGCATGGGCTCCACAATGACCTCCGTCCTGCCGCGTCACCGTCCTGATCTTCTTTCACCAAAGCGGAAGGCTTTGGGACTTGCTTTGGGGGCAGGCAGACGCAACTGGTCCCTTAGCACCAAAAGGAAAACTACCCCGGCCGCACAGGCTGGCGCCTACCACAACCACGTCACCCCATGTAATGGGCACGCAACCCGTGCTGCATGGACTCCTTGTGAGACCCTTGCTGTGGTGGTGGTTCTGATGAAGTCCTTCGTCGGGAAGCCCCTCGTGGGGCAAGGCCCTCACAAGGCTGCTGGCTTCACGGCGCCTGCTGGTGGGTGCTACCTCTTGAGCTTGCGTTGGTTTTTACCTTGAAGAGGAAAGGGTGATGCAACAAAGTAGAGTAAGTATTTCCCTCAGTTTGAGAACCAAGGTATCAATCCAGTAGGAGACAACGCACAAATCACCGAATACCTGCAAAATCAATCAAACAAACATAAACCCAAAACGATAAAGGGGTTGTCAATCCCTTCACGGTTACTTGCAAAAGTGAGATCTGATAGAGATAGATAAATGGTAAAATAAATACTTTTGGTATTTTTGGTTTATAGATCGGAAAGTTAAAGATTGCAAAATAGTAGATCGGAAACTTATATGATGGAAAAGAGAACTTATATGATGGAAAAGAGACCCGGGGGCCATAGGTTTCACTAGTGGCTTCTCTCAAGATAGCAAATAATACGGTGGGTGAACAAATTACTGCCGAGCAATTGATAGATGAGCGCATAATTATGATGATATCTAAGGCAATCATCATGAACATAAGCATCACCTCCGTGTCAAGTAGACCGACTCCTGCCTGCATCTACTACTATTACTCCACACATCGACCGCTATCCAGCATGCATCTAGAGTATTAAGTTCATAAAGAACGGAGTAACGCATTAAGTAAGATGACATGATGTAGAAGAATTAACTCAAGCAATATGATGAAAACCCCATCTTTTTATCCTCGATGGCAACAATACAATACGTGCCTTGCTGCCCCTACTGTCACTTGGAAAGGACACTACAAGATTGAACCCAAAGCTAAGCACTTATCCCACAAGAAAAACAAATCTAGTAAGCCAAACTAAACCAATAATTCAAAGAGACTTGCAAAGATATCAAATCATGCATATAAGAATTCAGAGAAGATTCAAATAATATTCATAGATAATCTGATCATAAATCCACAATTCATCGGACCTCGGCAAACACACCGCAAAAGTGTATTAGATCAAATAGATCTCCAAGAACATCGAGGAGAACATGGTATTGAAAATCAAAGAGAGAGAAGAAGCCATCTAGCTACTAGCTATGGACCCGTAGGTCTGTGGTAAACTACCCACGCTTCATCTGAAGGGCAATGGTGTTGATGTACAAGCCCTCCATGATCGAATCCCCTCCGACAGGACGCCGGAAAAGGTCCCTAGATGGGATCTCATGGGTACAGAAGGTTGCGGCGCTGGAAAAGTGTTTTCGTGGCTCCCCCTGATGGTTTTGGGGTATAAGTGTATATATGGGCGAAAGAATTAGGTTACGAGACCCACGAGGGGCCCACAAGACAGGGGAAACGCCCTACCCTCCTGGGCGCGCCCTCCACCCTTGTGGCCGCCTCGTGTCTCCTCCGACTTCATCTCCAAGTCTTTTGGTTTGCTTCTGGTCCAAGAAAGATCATCGCGAAAGTTTTATTCCGTTTGGACTCTGTTTGGTATTCCTTTTCTGCAAAACTCAAAAACAGGCAAAAACAGAAACTGGCACAGGGCTCTAGGTTAATAAGTTAGTCCCAAAAATAATATAAAATAGCATATTAATGCGTATAAAACATGCAAAACAGATAATATAATAGCATGTAAGAATAAAAAATTATAGATACGTTGGAGACGTATCAAGCATCCCCAAGCTTAATTCCTGCTTGTCCTGGAGTAGGTAAACGATAAAAACAGAATTTTTGATGAGGAATGCTACCCAACATATTTATCAATGTAATCTTTTTTATTGTGGCATGAATGTTCAGATACATAAGATTCAAAACAAAAGTTTAATGTTGACATAAAAACAATAATACTTCAAGCATACTAATAAATTAATCATGTCTTCTCAAAATAACATGGCCAAAGAAAGCTATCCCTAGAAAATCATATAGTCTGGCTATGTTCCATCTTCATCACACAAAATATTTAAATCATGCACAACCCTGATGACAAGCCAAGCAATTGTTTCATACTTTTGATGTTCTCAAACTTTTTCAACTTTCACGCAATACATGAGTGTGAGCCATGGATATAGCACTATGGTGGAAGAGAATATGGTAGTTATGGAGAAGACAAAAAGAGAGATATTCTCACATCAACTAGGCGTATCAACGGGCTATGGAGATGCCCAGTAATAGATAGCAATGTGAGTGAGTAGGGATTGCCATGCAATAGATGCACTAGAGCTATAAGTGTATGAAAGCTCAAAAAGAAACTAAGTGGGTGTGCATCCAACTCGCTTGCTCACCAAGACCTAGGGCAATTTGAGGAAGCCCATCATTGGAATATACAAACCAAGTTCTATAATGAAAAATTCCCACTAGTATAAGAAAGTGATATCATAGGAGACTCTCTATCATGAAGATCATGGTGCTACTTTGAAGCACAAGTGTGGAAAAAGGATAGTAACATTGCCCCTTCTCTCTTTTTCTCTCATTTACTTTTTCTTTATTTTTTTGGGCCTTTCTCATTTTTTGGCCTCTTTTTTTTCTTTTTTTTTTCATCTGGAGTCTCATCCCGACTTGTGGGGGAATCATAGCCTCCATCATCCTTTCCTCACATGGTAAAATGCTCTAATAATGAAGATTATCACACTTTTATTTACTTACAACTTCAGAATTACAACTCCATATTTAGAACAAAATATGGCTCTATATGAATGCCTCCGGCGGTGTAACAGGATGTATAATGAATCAAGAGCGAAATGTATGAAAGAATTATGAAAGGTGGCTTTGCCACAAATACGATGTCAACTACATGATCATGCAAAGCAATATGACAATGATGAAGTGTGTCATAATAAACGAAACGATGGAAAGTTGCATGGCAATATATCTTGGAATGGCTATGAAAAGGCCATAATAGGTAGGTATGGTGGCTGTTTTGGGGAAGGTATATGGTGGGTGTCTGGTACCGGCAAAAGTTGCGCGACACAAGAGAGGCCAGCAATGGTGGAAGGGTGTGAGTGCGTATAATCCATGGACTCAACATTAGTCATAAAGAACTCACATACTTGTTGCAAAAATATAGTAGCTATCGAAATGAATTACTATGCGCATGCTCCTAGGGGGATAGCTAGATTGGTAGGAAAAGACCATCGCTCGTCCCCGATTGCCACTCAAAAAGAAGACAATCAAAAAATAAATCATGCTCCGACTTCATCACATAACGGTTCACCATACGTGCATGCTACGAGAATCACAAACTTTAACATAAGTATCTCTCAAATTCACAACTACTCACTAGCATGGCTCTAATATCACCATCTTCATATCTCAAAACAATCATGAAGAATCAAACTTCTCATAGTATTCGATGCACTTTATATGAAAGTTTTTATTATATCCTTCTTGGATGCCTATCATATTAGGACTAAATTTATAACCAAAGAAAATTACCACGCTTTCCTAAAGACTCTCAAAATAATATAAGTGAAGCATGAGACTTCATCAATATCTATAAAATAAAACCACCGTCGTGCTCTAAAAAGATATAAGTGAAGCACTAGAGCAAAATTGCCTAGCTCAAAAGATATATGTGAAGCACATAGAGTAATCTAATAAATCACGATTCATGCGTGTCTCTCTCGAAATGTGTGTACAACAAGGATGATTGTGGCAAACTAAAAAGCAAAGACTCAAATCATACAAGACGCTCCAAGCAAAAGACATATCATGTGGTGATTAAAAATATAGCCTCTAGTAAAGTTACCGATAGACGAAGACGAAAGAGGGGTTGCCTTCCGGGGCATCCCCAAGCTTAGACTCTTGGTTGTCCTTGAATATTACCTTGGGGTGCCTTGGGCATTCCAAGCTTAGGCTCTTGCCACTCCTTACTCCATAGTCCATCAAATCCTTACCCAAAACTTGAAAACTTCACAACACAAAACTCAACAGAAATCTCATAAGCTCCGTTAGTATAAGAAAATAAATCACCACTTTAAGGTATTGTTGAAAACTCATTCTTTATTTATACTAGTAGAGTGCCCATGCTTTGCCACGGGCTCTTGACATATGACACGTATAAACAATATAACACAAACATAATAATTTAAGAAATTCAGCCGTCTTTGCAATGTAGAATGATAACAAGAAGTAAAATAATGACATGTCCATGAAAAACTGAGCGATATTTGATCTTAAAATGTAGTACCAAGATATCAATATCTAGATGATGCGCTTAAGAATTTCTTTCACAATATCAGGAAAGTTGCCTTTATCTTCATTACCCCGATGTTTCAGCAAGTATAATAAAAATTTCTTCCTCATCTCGTACCCATCCTGCACAAACAATTATGACCTTAGTATGAAACTTTCACGCAGAATGTTTTACGTCATCAATAAACAATACGCACCGTGCAAACTGGCTTGACCAATTCTTTACCGTTCCACCACAACATAAAATGAAAAACAAAATAGCCAGACACATTCCCGCAATTTATTATATTAATAATATAAATAATATAGTGATTAGAAAAATAAATATTTTTATTATGAATTCATTACCCGTGTATACTCATAGGAACACAAAGTGGAAATAAATGTTGCCATTTAGATATATCATAATTCCAACCAGGCATCTTGATTTCAAGTGCTTCTTTGAAATCCCTTGCAAAACTTTTTAATTTCAGTGAATGCCTCAAATTTTTATCCTGTGTCGATTGTGATGTTTGAATAGGGTCCATAATATGTAGACGATGTGCCTCTTCGTCGATGACATACAATATGTACTGGCCAATGGATGCATAGGGAAGATAAATCTACAAGTGGAGGTATTAGATACAACAATAAACCATGATAACAAAACGGAAAAAACTTTACTTACCATGTTGCACGATGAGATGTTTTTATCCATCCTAGGCCAGCTATCCAATAATGATGACAACTTCTTAATAGTCTCCTTATCACAAAACTTCTGACCTTGTGTTGACTCTAGCATCATGGAATACGTAAAAATATATAATTGCTTCAACATGGTGATACTAATGGCACATAGAATGAAGAGTAACGATAACTTACACAAAACCTTAGATACATGTAGTGTATAGGAGGGTCTGTGAACAATACAACCTCATCACATGCCAGTATACGCACGGCAGTGTTGAAGCAATCATTGTCCATAGGTTGATCCATGTTAAGTATGCACTGAAGTTTCTTAAGGCTTAAGCCCATTTGATCAGGTGTCGAGATAAGGACCCATTCATCCCTAACAATTGGATGGTAAGAAGAATGATAATAAACATGAGCACAATATTAATGGGAACACATGATACTTACTCCAACAACCCCGCATCATCGACCTTCATTATGTAGTTACAGAGGCCAGCAAGTAACTCATGTTGGTCTGTGGGCATGAAAGTTACTGGGGCAGAACATTTGTCTTTCACTACGTCATGTGGATTATCCAGGATCTCGACATCAGAATTAGCTAAACTTTCTTCATCGTCAGGTTGATGGTATATGGGACATCCTTTTAGCTTATTAAGCTCCCAATCAAGCAAAATGATAATTAATTTTCGTCGAAAGTGTTTCATATCCTCCTAAAAAATAACAGAAATTGAAATAATATTTCTGAGATAAAAAAATCAGATAATGTAAAAAACATGAAATACCTGGGTGAACTGGTCAGATAGTGCATTTGATGTCCAATATTCCATATAATTTAGCATAAATAGTCCACATGAGACGCTATAATATATTGAAATAATGCTTTAGAAGTTTACTTAGATAATTATAATAAAGAAACCATTGTAACAAGTGTTTACCCATCAGTTTGTATTGCTTCTTGAAACTGCTCTACGACGGTCCATTTTGTAACGTTGAGATCAGGCCACCTATGATCTTTGTTAAACTCCAGACTATGCTCTGCAAACTTTAGACGCTTCTCGAGTCCTATTAACTAATTTTTTATATGTGATAAGTATTAGGTATTAAGGCAAACAAAACAACGTTTAAGATGAGCAAAAACAATAGATAGTTACCGTAGTAGCAAGGTCATTGCGTTTCATCCGAGAACCAAGTGAGTCCAATACTTGAATCTCACGTTTTTTGGAATTGGCGATTGCTAGATACCAATGGTAGCCCGACATATTAATCGGAATAAATAACTGGTGCAAAAATCATACTGGTCAGAGTGAGCATTAGATATTAATATTAAAGGGATGGCTATAGAGACGACACTAACCATATCTTGATCCAGATAAGAATTAACATGATGTACGATGTGACGATATTTTGATGGATCTATGTCTTTTTCACCATCTTCTTTTATTTGGCCAGATACAAACGTGCTAATAATGTGCACTTTTTCACCTGCCCTGTCTCGTAGATGGTCATGATCAAGCATGCAATATATGTAAGCATTTATCACCTGCAATCAACGTTTCAATTAAATTAACATTTTACGCTATTAAATTTTGTTCATACTATAAATTCAAAGTTTATAAAATTGGTCTTACACCATCATGTAAGAACATATCATCTTTCAAAAGGCATTCTAAATCATCTGTTGATAACCAGGCATCTCCAATGTCCACGAATTTGGTTTTCTTGGGGGCAGACATGAGTGATTCGATGAGTGTAATATCTCTAGGGGTACAAACATAGTCTGTAGACATAATGCAAATGTGAGTCTAGTTAGTTTCCAAAGTGAGCAGATTTAGCTGACTACAATAGGCAATCTCACAAAGAAAATATTGATGATAAATTTTTAAAAAATACCTTGTGGGATAATATTTAGATTGGCATCCTTTTTTGGTTTGTTATGATATATCACCGCTTCAACATTATTATTTTGTAAAAATGTAGATGAATTTTGGTCCCCTTTCAACGACGTCCCGACTGAGCCATCAACGGATTTTTTCTATGCATCTCCAAAGTTCATATACATGTCTCCTAATTTCCGAAAGAACAAATAAATTAAAAAATAGACCTTTCGTAATATCATCTATAATATAAATGTATAGGAAGGTTAGTCATATGCACCTCTTCTCGTGGTGATTCAGTGCGGTCTGTCATCGTTACATCAGTGAGTATGTTTGAACCCATTACTTTATATATATACTGAAATATAAATAACTAAATGTCATAACACAACTAATTTATCCGAAATAAAAAAATACATTTAATTATATTACAATATCTAGATGCTTAAATCATTTTACTAACACAACTATTTTCAATGTAATAAAATAATCTTTTCATTATATTATTAAAATGTTCTACTAAAATCAATTTAGTAACACAACTATTTTCTCTATAATGTTCATGGAAACGTAAGTATTCATCTGAAATTGCTTAAATGTTTTTAAAGTATTTTTATAGGCTATGCAAAATTGTCCAACAAAATTTAAAAAATGCAAACAAACTAGAAATAACAAAGTATATTTGTTTTTAATCTGATTTTTTTGTTGATACCCTCAGTTTAACATTTTTATCCAAAAATGCAAACAAACCAGAAATAACAAAGCACAAAATTTTATATTTTTATCAACCATGTTTAATGTATATATCCCATCCTTTTTTTTGGGAAATGTGTAAACTATAAATATATATGTAAACTCTTAATAACAACTACAACTGGACAAATGGGCCGGTCCGGAACGGCACGGCCAGGGCAGGCTTAAACGCGCCAAACTAATTACTTATATAGGACATGAAAAATTAGCCAAAAAAATTACAAAAACTTGCAAACAAAACTTCTACAACAAAGTATTATAATTTTTTCCTATCTCTTTTATTGTCATACAATTAGTATTCAGAATTATTTTTATTAATCATATTTAATAACATATATATATATATATTATTTTATATGAGTTTCCTATACATTTAATATATAAGATTTCTTTTAATAAATTAGTACAAATGTCAGGATAGCATTTCTAACATCGAGCACAATTTGCACGTAAGCATAAAATTAGATATCCAGCACGGCAAAAAAACAGGCAAATGGTAAATAGGATTACAATATAAATGGTAAAATGGGCCACCCTAAAAAATTCCTATAAAAGAAATTACCTTTATTATGACATTATTTTCGAGGGAACAATTGTTACCATGTAAAATGGGCCGGCCAGACACGTAACGGCCCGGCCAGGATCACACGGGCCAGGCACACGTGCTGGCCTCACCGGCCCAGCCAAGCCCAAGCTGGATCACAACCCGACCCGACAACCCACAAGACAGGCTACAAAACCCTAGCCGTCTGCCCTCCCCCGCCGCATTGCAACCCTAGCCACACTCAGTTATCCCCTCCACCAACTCACTTCCACACCTACTTTCCTTTCTACTTCTACCCTCCCCCGCCGCATCCCAAGCCTCGACTCCTCCCATCCCCCGCAGCAACGCCGACTGCATCCACCAGCCGCGCAACTCCGACCGCCAGCCGCCGCGCAACTCCGACCGCCAG
>NC_041393.1:756283056-756348030 GCF_002162155.2 Triticum dicoccoides | reverse complement strand
CAACGCCGACTGCATCCACCAGTCGCGCAACTCCGACCGCCAGCCGCCGCGCAACTCCGACCGCCAGCCGCCGCACAACTCCGACGGCCAGCCGGGAGACTAAGGCCGCCGAGCGACGGATCTGTCCCATGCGCCGCCGCCGTCCCACCGGATCTATCCCATGCACGTTGAGAGTGTCAACAACTACTTTCCTATCCACTTCTCCCCTCCCCCGCCGCATCCCAACCCTCGACTTCTCCCCTCCCCCGCAGCAACGCCGCCTGCATCGGCCAACCGGCTGCCGCACAACTTCGACCACCGACGGATCTGTCACACAAACACCTAACCACTCTCCTTCCCCTACCTCACTCCACTCCTGCCGCTCTTGACCCAACAGCGGCGGCATCCTCTCCACTCTCCTTCCCCTCACCCACTGTACTGTCTGTGCTCTTGGCCACACGGCGGTGATGTCTACTACACAATCTTCTTCTTATAGACGTTGCCGGGCCTGCAAGTGCACAGGTTTGTAGGACAGTAGCAAATTTCTCTCAAGTGGATGACCTAAGGTTTATCAATCCGTAGGAGGCGTAGGATGAAGATGGTCTCTCTTAAACAACCCTGCAACCAAATAACAAAGATTCTCTTGTGTCCCCAACACACCCAATACAATGGTAAATTGTATAGGTGCACTAGTTCGGCGAAGAGATGGTGATACAAGTGCAATATGGATGGTAGGTAAAGGTTTTTGTAATCTGAAATTATCAAAACAGCAAGGTAACTAATGATAAAAGTGAGCGTAAACGGTATTGCAATGATAGCAAACAAGGCATAGGGTTCATACTTTCACTAGTGCAAGTTCTCTCAACAATAATAACATAGATAGATCATATAACAATCCCTCAACATGCAACAAAGAGTCACTCCAAAGCCACTAATAGCAGAGAACAAACGTAGAGATTATGGTAGGGTACGAAACCACCTCAAAGTTATTCTTTCGGATCGATCTATTAAAGAGTTCGTACTAGAATAACACCTTAAGACACAAATCAACCAAAACCCTAATGTCACCTAGATACTCCATTGTCACCTCAAGTATCCGTGGGCATGGTTATACGATATGCATCACACAAACTCAGATTCGTCTATTCAACCAACACAAAGTACTTCAAAGAGTGCGCCAAAGTTTCTACCGGAGAGTCAAGAATGTGTGCCAACCCCTATGCATAGGTTCATGGGCGGAACCCACAAGTTGGTCATCAAAACATACATCAAGTGGCACATGATATCCCATTGTCACCACAAATAAACACGACAAGACATACATCAAGTGTTCTCATAAAAGACTCAATCCGATAAGATAACTTCAAAAGGGAAACTCAATTCATCACAAGAGAGTAGAGGGGGAGAAACATCATAAGATCCAACTACAATAGCAGAGCTCGGGACATATCAAGATCATGCCATAGAGGGAACACGAGAGAGAACACGAGAGAGAGAGAGAGAGAGAGAGAGAGATCAAACACATAGCTACTGGTACATACCCTCAGCCTCGAGGGTGAACTACTCCCTCCTTGTCATGGAGACCGCTGGGATGATGAAGATGGCCACCGGTGATGGATTGCCTGTCCGGCAGGGTGCTGGAACGGGCTCCCGAGAGGTTTTTGGTGGCTATAGGCTTGCGGCGGCGGAACTCCCGATCTATCTTGATTTCTGATGTTTTTAGGGTACGTAGGTATATATAGACAAAAGAAGTCGGTCGGGAGGTGCTCGAGGGGTCCACGGGATAGGGGGACGCGCCCTGTAGGGGGGGGGGCTATCTCCTAGGCTCCTCGAGGGTCTTCTAACTTGATCTCCAAGCCTCCAGGATGATATTCTTCCAAAAAATCATGATGCCGAAGGTTTCATTCCGTTTGGACTCCGTTTGATATTCCTTTTCTTCGAAATATTGAAACAGGCAATAAAACAGCAATATGGGCTGGGCCTCCGGTTAGTAGGTTAGTCCAAAAAATGATATAAAAGTGTAAAATAAAGCCCATAAACATCCAAAAAGGGGTAATATAATAGCATGGAACAATAAAAAATTATAGATACGTTAGAGACGTATCAAGCATCCCCAAGCTTAATTCCTGCTCGTCCTCGAGTAGGTAAATGATAAAAATAGAATTTTTGATGTGGAATGCTACCTAGCATGATTCTCAATGTAATTTTCTTTATTGTGGCATGAATGTTCAGATCCAAATGATACAAAATAAAAGTTCATATTAACATGAAAATGGTGATACTTCAAGCATACTAATCAAAGTAATCATGTCTTCTCAAAATAACATGGCTAAAGAAAGTTATCCCTACAAAATCATATAGTCTGGCTGTTTCTCTATCTTCATCACACAAAGTATTTAATCATGCACAACCCCCATGACAAGCCAAGCAATTGTTTCATACTTTAATATTCTCAAACTCTTTCAACTTTCACGCAATACATGAGCGTGAGCCATGGACATAGCACTATAAGTGGAATAGAATGGTGGTTGTGGAGAAGACAAAAAGGAGAAGATAGTCTCACATCAACTAGGCGTATCAACGGGCTATGGAGATGCCCATTAATAGATATCAATGTGAGTGAGTAGGGATTGCCATGCAATGGATCCACTAGAGCTATAAATATATGAAAGCTCAACAAAAGAAACTAAGTGGGTGTGCATCCAACTTGCTTGCTCACGGAGACCTAGGGCACTTTTGAGGAAGCCCATCATTGGAATATACAAGCCAAGTTCTATAATAAAAAATTCTCACTAGTATATGAAAGTGACAACATAGGAGACTCTCTATCATGAAGATTATGGTGCTACTTTGAAGCACAAGTGTGGAAAAAGAGATAGTAGCATTGTCCCTTCTCTCTTTTTCTCTCATTTCATTTTTTTCTTCTTTTTTTCTTTTTTTCTTTTTTTTCTTTGGCTTTTCTTTTTTCTTTTTGGCCTTTCTCTTTTTTTTTCTCTTTTTTTGTAAAGTCCGAAGTCTCATCCCGACTTGTGGGGGAATCATAGTCTTCGTCATCCTTTCCTCACTAGGACAATGCTCTAATAATGAAGTTCATCACACTTTTATGGATTTACAACTCAAAGCTAGAACAAGATATGACTCTATATGAATGCCTCCGGCGGTGTACCGGGATATGCAATGAATCAAGAGCGACATGTATGAAGATTATGAAGGTGGCCTTGCCACAAATACGATGTCAACTACATGATCATGCAAAGAGCAATATGACAAAAGTAATGCGTGTCATATGAACGGAACGGTGGAAAGTTGCATGGCAATATATCTCGGAATGGCTATGGAAATGCCATAGTAGGTAGGTATGGTGGCAGTTTTGAGGAAGGTATATGGTGGGTGTATGGTACCGGTGAAAGTTGTGCGGTACAAGAGAGGCTAGCAATGGTGGAAGGATGAGAGTGCGTATAATCCATGGACTCAACATTAGTCAAAGAAACTCATATACTTGTTGCAAAAATCTAGAAGTCATCAAAAACCAAAGCACTACGCGCATGCTCCTAGGGGGATAGATTGGTAGGAAAAGACCATCGCTCGTCCCCGATCGCCACTCATAAGGAAGACACTCAATAAATAAAATTGTGCTCCAACTTCATCACAAAGCGGTTCACCATACGTGCATGCTACGTGAATCACAACCCTTAACACAAGTATTTTTCATAATCACCTCAACTAGCATGACTTTAATATCACTACCTCCATATCTCAAAACAATTAACAAGCATCAAATTGATCATAGCATCCAATTCACTTTCTATGATAGTTTTTATTATACCCAACTTGGATGCTCATCATTCTAGGACCAACTTTATAACCATAGCAAATACCATGCTGTTCTAAAAGACTCTAAAAAAGATATAAGTGAAGCATGAGAGACTAGCAATTTCTTCAAAATTAAGACACCACCGTGCTCTAAAAGATATAAGTGATGCACTAGAGCAAATGACAAACTACTCCGAAAGATATAAGTGAAGATCAATGAGTAGTCGAATAATTGTGCAACTATGTGAAGCTCTCTAACAATAAAGAATTTCAGATCTTGGTATTGTTTTCAAACAGCAAGCAAAACAAAATAAAATGACATTGCAAGGATAGCACAACTCATGTGAAGAAGCAAAAACTTAGGCTCAACCGATACTAACCGATAGTTGTTGAAGAAGAAAGGTGGGATGCCTAACGGGGCATCCCCAAGCTTAGATGCTTGAGACTTCTTGGAATAATATCTTGGGGTGCCTTGGGCATCCCCAAGCTTGAACTTTTGTGTCTCCTTAATACCTCTCATATCATGGTTTCTCTTTTTATCAAAAGCTTCATTCACACCAAACTCAACAAGAACTCGTGAGATAGGTTAGTATAAACCAATGCAAAACCTTATCATTTTCTACTGTAACAAATCACTAAAATTATTATTCAACATTGCATACTAAATGCCTCTGCATATTTAATACTCCTATCCTCAAATAGAATCATTAAACAAGCAAACATATGCAAACAACGCAAACATAACAGCAATCTGTCAAAACAGTACAGTCTGTAAAGAATACAATAGTATCAATACTTCCCTAACTCCAAAAATTACGAACCAAAATTCCCACTGTAGTAAATTTATCAGAGCTCATTATGCAAAAAGTTTCAACATTATATCATTCTCTGACTTTTCTAGAGAATTTTTGCAACAACGGTAAACTTTCTGTTTTCAAACAGCAACATGTATACTAGCAAAATAAGCATGTCAAAGGCTGTCCTTGACTTTTTTTATTGAAACTAAAGATGCAAAACATTAATCTAAATAACAGAAAGCAAATACTAACAAAAGAAAATGACGCTCCAAGAAAAACACATATCATGTGGTGAATAAAAATATAGCTCCAAGTAAAGTTACCGATGAACGAAGACGAAAGAGGGGTTGCCTTCCGGGGCATCCCCAAGCTTAGGCTCTTGGTTGTCCTTAGTCCATAGTCCATCGAATCTTTACCCAAAACTTGAAAACTTCACAACACAAAACTCAACAGAAAACTTGTAAGCTCCGTTAGTATAAGAAAATAAAACCACCACTTAGGTACTGAAATGAACTCATTCTAAATTCATATTGGTGTAATATATACTGTATTCTAACTTATCTGTGGTTCATACCCTCCGATACTACTCATAGATTCATCAAAATAAGCAAACAACACACGAAAAACAGAATCTGTCAAAAACAGAACAGTCTGTAGTAATCTGTATCAAACGTATACTTCTGGAACTCCAAAAATCCTACCAAATTAGGAAGACCTAAGTAATTTGTGTGCAAATCCATAGCAAAAAGAATCAGATCAGAAGCAGGTTTATGTGAAGTAAAAAAACTAATTTACTGGGTGCAAAAGTTTCTGATTCTCAGCAGGATCAACACAACTATCACCGTAAGCTATCCTAAAGGTCTTACTTGGCACTTTATTGAAACAAAGGATATAAAACATGATTAGTACAGTAGCATAATTATGTGGAGACACAAAAACAGTAAGGATAGATATTGGGTAGTCTCCCAACAAGCACTTTTCTTTAATGCCTTTCTAGCTAGGCATGATGATGACAATGATGCTCACATAAAAGATAATAATTGAAACATAATGGGAGCATCATGAAGCGTATGACTAGCACATTTAAGTCTAACCCACTTCCTATGCATAGGGATTTTGTGAGTAAACAACTTATGGGAACAATAATCAACAAGCATAGGAAGGTAAAACAAGCATAAGTTCAAAACTTGAAGCACATAGAGAGGAAACTTGACATTATTGCAATTCCTACAAGCATATATTCCTCCCTCATAATAATTTTCAGTAGCATCATGAATGAATTCAATAATATAACCAGCACCTAAAGCATTCTTTTCATGATCTACTTGCATAGAGAATTTACTACTCTCCACATAAGCAAAATTCTTCTTATTCAGAATAGTGGGAGTATCATAAGAGACTTGAACACTAAAAATTGTTTCCACATTAAAAGAGTAATGTTCAGAAAAAGGATAATCATAATCATGACAAGATTTGTAAATATAATCATCACTACATTTTATAGCAGAAGTTTCATCACAATAATCATCATAAGTAGCAACTTCGTTCTCATCATAATCGATTGAAACCTCTCCCAAGATAGTGGAATCACTAAATAAAGTTGACACTCTTCCAAATCCACTTTCGTATTCATCACAATAAAATTCAACATCCTCCAAAATAGTGGGATCACTACTTCCTAAAGTTGACACTCTTCCAAACCCACTTTCATCAATATAATCATCATAGGTAGGAGGCATGCTATCATCAAAATAAATTTTCTCATCAAAGCTTGGGGGACAAAATATATCATATTAATCAAACATAGCTTCCCCAAGCTTGTGGCTTTGCATATTATTAGCATCATGGATATTCAAGGAATTCATACTAACAACATTGCAATCATGCTCATCATACAAAGATTTAGTATCAAACATTCTATAGATTTCTTCTTCTAGCAATTGAGCACAATTTTCCTTTCCATCATACTCACGAAAGATAATAAAAAGACGAAGCGTAAGAGACAAACTTAACTCCATTTTTTTGTAGTTTTCTTTTATAAACTAAACTAGTGATAAAACAAGAAACAAAAAGATTCGATTGCAAGATCTAAAGATATACCTTCAAGCACTCACCTCCCCGGCAACGGCGCCAGAAAAGAGCTTGATGTCTACTACACAACCTTCTTCTTGTAGACGTTGTTGGGCCTGCAAGTGCACAGGTTTGTAGGACAGTAGCAAATTTCCCTCAAGTGGATGACCTAAGGTTTATCAATCCGTAGGAGGCGTAGGATGAAGATGGTCTCTCTTAAACAACCCTGCAACCAAATAACAAAGAGTCTCTTGTGTCCCCAACACACCCAATACAATTGTAAATTGTATAGGTGCACTAGTTCGGCGAAGAGATGGTGATACAAGTGCAATATGGATGGTAGATAAAGGTTTTTGTAATCTGAAATTATAAAAATAGCAAGGTAACTAATGACAAAAGTGAGCGTAAACGGTATTGCAATGATAGGAAACAAGGCATATGGTTCATACTTTCACTAGTGCAAGTTCTCTCAACAATAATAACATAGATAGATCATATAACAATCCCTCAACATGCAACAAAGAGTCACTCCAAAGCCACTAATAGCGAAGAACAAATATAGAGATTATGGTAGGGTACGAAACCACCTCAAAGTTATTCTTTCGGATCGATCTATTAAAGAGTTCGTACTAGAATAACACCTTAAGACACAAATCAACCAAAACCCTAATGTCACCTAGATACTCCATTGTCACCTCAAGTATCCGTGGGCATGATTATACGATATGCGTCACACAAACTCAGATTCATCTATTCAACCAACACAAAGTACTTCAAAGAGTGCCCCAAAGTTTCTACCGGAGAGTCAAGAATGTGTGCCAACCCCTATGCATAGGTTCATGGACGGAACCCGCAAGTTGGTCACCAAAACATACATCAAGTGGCACATGATATGCCATTGTCACCACAAATAAACACGGCAAGACATACATCAAGTGTTCTCATAAAAGACTCAATCTATTAAGATAACTTCAAAGGGGAAACTCAATTCATCACAAGAGAGTAGAGGGGGAGAAACATCATAAGATCCAACTACAATAGCAGAGCTCGGGATACATCAAGATCATGCCGTAGAGGGAACACGAAAGAGAACACGAGAGAGAGAGAGAGATCAAACACATAGCTACTGGTACATACCCTCAGCCTCGAGGGTGAACTACTCCTTCCTCGTCATGGAGAGCGCCGGGATGATGAAGATGGCCACCGGTGATGGATTCCCCTCCGGCAGGGTGCCGGAACGGGCTCCCGAGAGGTTTTTGGTGGCTACAGAGGCTTGCGGCGGCAGAACTCCCGATCTATCTTGATTTCTGATGTTTTTAGGGTACATAGGTATATATAGGCGAAAGAAGTCGGTCGGGAGGTGCTCGAGGGGTCCACGAGACATGGGGCCACGCTATCTCCTATCTCCTGGGCTCCTTGAGGGTCTCTTGACTTGATCTCCAAGTCTCCAAGATGATATTCTTCCAATCACGATGCCGAAGGTTTCATTCCGTTTCGCCTCTGTTTGATATTCCTTTTCTTCGAAATACTGAAACAGGCAATAAAACAACAATATGGGCTGGGCCTCCGGTTAGTAGGTTAGTCCCAAAAATGATATAAAAGTGTAAAATAAAGCCCATAAACATCCAAAAAGGGGTAATATAATAGCATGTAACAATCAAAAATTATAGATACGTTGGAGACGTATCAGGCGGCAAAACCGACGACCACGCCTCTCACCGAATCGCTCGAATCCATGCGACGACAGTCGCACCATAGATCTAGCGAGCGAAGGGTGTTATTCCTCCTCGACGGACGACCTGATGCGCCAGGAGAGTAGCGCGGATCCGGCGTTGATGGAGTTGAGAAGCAAGGTCAACGTGACCATCTCCTCGGTAAGCAGCTCCCCCCATGGCCATTTCGGTTTACACCATTTTTTTGTGTGTAATGATGATGGACTGGATTACTGCTATCTGTAGCGAGCAGAGCGAGCGCTAGTCCCCTTGTCCCATCGTCATCCGACGCCACATATCTCTCATCTCCTGTCCGCTCCGCCTTGCCGTCGCCATGAACTGAACCAAGCACGTGCTCAAGTAAGTCAGGCGGGTGCCCGGCCCTTTCCATTTGACGCCGCAATCATGTTTCAACGCCGCAGCCTCTGCCGTCTATCGAACACGCGGCTTTGATGATTTCTTTGCAACCGCCCACCCCAGGTTGATGGAGATTTGTGATGAGAGGGAGACAGCCTACCCCAAGCTCTGTCTCGGCAATGCACGGACGACAGCCACAAATCCAGTTATTACTTGCATGCCTGGCTGCTCATCATGAGTAAGCTCCTCCTTAACCACCCCACCCCCCATGTATCAAATATCTCATGCCCCATACATAAAATATCTGATGCAGACATATCTGCTTATTGTTTGAATATTATATGGTACGTCTGTATCATGTTCACCCTATCATAATTCAGTATTTGTAAAAGTAGTCAAAGCTACCTGTTATTATGTGATATAGTATTTGTACATGCAGTTGTCTACAAAATACTTGGTCAGATCTTCCACAAGATTTTCAGTTGGATTAAACATTATATTTTGATCTGACTTGTAATTAACAAAATTAGCAAACTGCTTTCTTCAACGTTTGGGAACAAGGTTCAGTAGTTAGGTTCTCAGTCTAGTCTAATTCTGTAAGGCAAGAAGAGGATATAATTTATATTTGTGGTCATGATACATGATTATTATATTTTTCTTTCAAGATGTGTCAACCTCATGCAACAATAATATGAGCATGATACAGAATTGTTTCTTTCTTATTGTGTTACATTTCTGTTAATGTTGGCAGTTTGCATAAGTCAGATTTTGCGCCCTTTTGAAAAATATAATTTTCTTTAATTACTTTGCTATTCAAGTTAAATTGTTTCCAAAAAATACATGCATACTATTTGGTTGTACAATGCTATTTGGTTGTATAATCTGGTTGTATATGTATAATGGTAAAATTTCATATCCAAAAATTACATTTCCAAAAAACACAAAAAGAAAATATGTGTTTTAAATGATTTAATTAAATTTGTTAATCAAGCTTATTTGTTGTGCCCCAATCGTACATATGCTAGCTTCCTCCGTATCTACAGTAGACATGTTGACCTTTTAAATTCTAGAAATCTATGTATAACAATGCTATTTTAAAATCTGTCAATTTAAATCTATTGATCATCTGCCTATCAATAAAACTAATCAAAAAATTTCTGTGTGTGAGCCGAGATGTGTGTCATGCGGTGTTGAGAACGAGCACTGAGAGCATAGAGATGGAGCCGGGGGACGACAATTACAACTCCTACAGCACCAATATGTTAAAAGGCATGGGAGCAGGTACGTGAGAACAAAATATCGACTTAAATGACCGGTTCACATTTATTTCATACAGTCGCGTGTCTTGGTAACTATTGATAACCATTTCATTATTTGTCTATGCTATGTGAGGGTGTAATGATGATGGAGTACTTTTACTGCTATGTGTGTTGAAGTCCAGTTAGGGTGCGTTTGGGAGTGAAGTATTTTGGTTTTTTTGACTAAGCCGGAATCCGTTAGCACACACTGATTAATCCTTCCAACATGTTGCTTAGGCGAAGCTAAGTTAGCAGATGCTAATTTATTTGGCCATGAAGTAGTTATCTGAAAAAAAACTGTAGGAAAACAATACCAGCAAAACACTTCGGTGGACTTGACAGTACTCAGAAAATGTATGTTTTTTAGCATCCAGAGTATTTGTTTCCCACAAATCAAAAAATAGTGGTTTCACAGTAATTCAATTCTTACTAAAATTATACTGCCAAACTATGCCTTGCTCACTCAAAAAATTGACCAGTTGAATTTTTTGTTGTTTTGTTTGGAAGATCTATGGTAGTCTGAACAATACTGAACTTAACTATGAATCATGATGATTTTTGCGCGAGGGTCTAAAACGTACATGTGATGCTAGTTCTGCTTTGTTATTAAAAGAACACTCTTAAATATTGCATTGAGAGACAATCACCCAGTTTTGGTCAGTTTAAAAAAAATATAATTGGTGTTGCTATTGTACATAACTCAAAGTCTATTATATCAATTGCAAGTTTTTCTTAAAGTACTGCATTTTGACATGCATAAATTATCTCTCGAGATAAGCTTCTTCAGTTTACTAATTATTTTTTTCCTACTAACTGTGATTTTCATTAAGGGACTAAACAGAGCAAAGGGAAGAAAGAGAATGGATCAATATTGGAGAAGTTGAGTGCATGAAATAATCTGTTGATCTTCTTGTAATTTAAAACCATTTAACCTTTTACCAGCAAAAAAATTAAGTTTACATTTGATGATTGCCATGTGTAAATAAAATAAATATACTTTCTAACTGACATTTTGAATGGTTACATAAACTTTGCTGATTCCACACTACTGTATCTCTTACTGAAAGTTTACATTGCCTACTTTTTTCACATGATTGTGAAAATTTAGTTTGCTAGCAATTGATATGTGTATTAAGTACGACCTGGTAATACTATCATCATCAATATTTGTTCTTCCCTGTGACCCATGTGAATCAGCATGAAACATCTCTTCGGAATATGACTCTGTTACAAATAAAATTCGTTTTTGATTGTAAAAAATTCAAACAATTGTCTCTCTTTGAACATTTTCTAAATATTTTATATTTTCCAATAGGAAAACTTAACGGGTGTTTTCAGCTATTACTTGTAGCTATTTACATACATGCAAGTGCCTAGTGAAGACATGTACATACCATAACAGTTTTACATTTCTCGTGGCAGATATTCCCAAGGCCTACATATTATGGCTGACAGCTACTTCATGGAATCATTAAGATGGACTTAGAAGACAGGCATGGATAAAACAATGAGGTCATAAAATGGAAAAGGAATCTCTGTTAAATTGTTATACTTACTTAGCTTGTTGTTAAACATAGGACTGTTCACTAAATTATTGAACCGTATTCCAACATATAAAGTATTTAAGATTATGAATTTTAATTTGCATTGCAAAATTAGGCAGTGAGAACTGTTCATCGGTACAAAAGCTAGGGGTGTGGCACAATTGTAATCTAAATAATAGACTCATAGGCTAAAATATGTGTATAAACAATTTATAAGTAGTTCCAGCCCACTACAAACAATTTAATTGGGTATGATTTTTATATAAGCTTGCATAATCTGCAATGGTGTTCTTTATCTGGGATTTGATGGTATAACTAAACATATAAAAACTATTAATCTAATAAATAACACGCTATTATATAAGAGAAAGATCCAGAAATTGACATACCGAGAGGAACTCCAATTCTTGATGGTTCTTGCTTACACAACGTAGTCCTCGGAAATCATCCTCCTGGTCTGGGCGAAGGGACAGTAAGGAGGGAGAGGAGGGATAGCATAGTATTTTAATGTTAACATATATATAGTATGCCATGCGGAGGACATCTGGGTATCAGATCATTCCTTGATCCAGTCACGCCGTTAATATTTCTGTATGGCAAGGATCTGTTTCCTTTTCATATCAAATACACACCTATTAATAATTTAGAAAAGATGTCAGAGATTTTAACTTACCAAAAAATTAAATTACTT
Organism: Triticum dicoccoides; assembly: GCF_002162155.2. Classification (NCBI taxonomy): domain Eukaryota; kingdom Viridiplantae; phylum Streptophyta; class Magnoliopsida; order Poales; family Poaceae; genus Triticum; species Triticum dicoccoides. The sequence continues at coordinate 756,335,769 of NC_041393.1, read as the reverse complement.
ATCATTAATTCAATGCCAATTTGCTTCTTTCCGACTATAAAATCTCTGCATAATATTTTCAAGATATACACAATTAATAAACATATTGATATGTTTTTCCATCAATAAAGAGTTTACAAAGTACGTAATAATAATCTTACTTGTGCCAGAAAAATAGGAGGAATACAAAATCGATGTAAATCAGCTAACAAATCTTGAGATTACTCTTTTTTATATAACACCAATTGAGATGCATATTGCTTTATTTTTCATCGTATGAATCATTCGTTAGTGCCTCTTTTAATTTAATTTTACTTACCCCATATGTCTATTCTGTTTAGATAAAGTTCATACATAGAACACATCATATTTTGAATTATATTATATTAGAAGAAGATGTGACTGGGGTAGTTATCATACAAGTAAGCGAGATCAAATCGATAAATAAATAGTATTAAATTATGGTAAATTGACAATCCAACTGTCATAAATGGGGTACTCAGGTAGTTCTCACCATCATTTGTCCCATCAAAATTATCTGCAACAACGTCATTACAGGAAATCACAATCGGGATATAGCTTGACATGTATAGCAAGTTTTATAGTCAAACATTTACCTCTAGGTACACCTGACGATGTCATATGTTCCGCAGATTTGCTTTGTGGATTCCCCATACGTACCTACAAGCAAAGATTTCATACTATTAACAATGGCTTGTGAACTGAAGTTGTCTACCATCTGCATTATCTTATTTTGTTATGTTTCCTACCATTTTAGCAGGTATACAACAGTCCTGGTCCCCATATTGGGAGGTTTTCTGTAAACAGTCATGTTCTGAGGGAAAAGTACTTCCAGCCCCTAAATTGTTTGATGCATTATGTGGTTTCATGCACTTTAGTTCGTGAACTTGGAGACAACTTTAATTATTGTTTGATATAATGGAGTATGCTTATTGGACATGCTGCTTCTTGGCCGTGCAAAGTTAGCAGAACAAGCAGCACACCCAGCAATCCAAGTATGTAAAAGCAACACACTCAGTTATGCAAACATGTACACTAACCGGATCTTGCTGGAATGGGTCATGAAAATGTACAACAACTTGCGTAAACAGCTCCTAAGCGATTCTGTTGCAAATTTTAGAAATGGTGTCTGGCATACCATGCTCCAGGAAAGGAAGTCGTGTGCTTGATGTATATGTACACTAAGATTGCCGACATTGAGCAATCCAAGTAAGTACAAGCAACCAACTCAAATATGCAATTTCAGAGCGGGTGTTTGGCCTACCATGCTCCAGCAAAGATAGACATTATCGAGTATGAACTTGAGATTCTGTATGTATTTTTTGAACATAGGTACTGAGCGATTATTGAGTATAAACTTGCAATACGTACAGCAGAAGTTGGATCCTGGGCGCGTCCAGAAGGGGATCGCCGTGCGAGCCTGGGCGTGATCGCCTGCGTCTCGTGTTTGCCGGCGTCACGTAGACGGGATCGCGGCCCCGTCTCCTGAATCGATCCCACAGCAGATTGCCGCCTCCTGAGATGATTTTGTGTATGACCTTGTGTATGAACTATTGTGTATGAACTTGCATTACGTACTACTGAAAGGGGAGCAGCGCCGGTTGAGACCCTGTGCGTGTCCAGAAGGGGGTCGCCGTCGGATCGGGGTCGTGATCGCCGGAGTTTCTTAATCAGGATCGCGGCCCCGTCTCCTCGCCCGATCCCACAGCAGATAGCCGCCTCCTGTAAGCGCGACGGCGAAGGTTTCGATCAGCCGCGACACAGGGATGGATCGGCCGCGGAGGGGTGGATCGGGTGTGCGATCGGGTGTGCGAAGGTCTGGTTGGCAGCGGAGATCGATCTGCTGTGGGCACGAGGGATCGATCCCAGGGTTTTTTTGGCACCGATTTATTTTGATGGAGGGCAGCGAGTAAGCATAGGTGGGAGGATAACAAAAAAAAATGGCGGTGGGAGGATGACAAAAATAAACCAGCGAAAATAAACCGCACGGACTATTCACCAACTGCTCCATTAGGAGTAGAGATTGGTGTAATATCTACTGTACTCCAACTTTTCCATGGTTGATACCCCCGATACTACCCATAGATTCATCAAAATAAGCAAACAACACACAGAAAACAGAATCTGTCAAAAATAGAACAGTCTATAGCAATCCGTAACTCTCGAATACTTCTGTAACTCCAAAAATTATGAAAAATTAGGATAACCTGAGCAATTTTGTGCACCAATCCATAGCAAAAATAATCAGATCAAAATCATGTTTCAATAAAATTCTGGAAATTATTTACTGGGCGCAAAAGTTTCTATTTTTCAGCAGGATCAATACAACTATCACCGTAAGCTATCCTAAAGGTTTAACTTGGCACAAACACTAAATAAAACACAAAACCACATCCAACCATAGGCTAGATGAATTATTTATTGCAAAACAACAAGGAAAAATATTGGGTTGTCTCCCAACAAGAGCTTTTCTTTAAAGCCTTTTAGCTAGACATTGAGATTTCAATTATGCTCACATGAAAGACAAGAATTGAAGCGCAAAGAGAGCATCATACAACATGTGACAAATACATCTAAGTATAACATACTTCCTATGTATAGCCATTTTATAAGCAAACAAATTATCAAGGCAAGCAAAAACTAGCATATGCAAGGAAGAAGAAAGAGACGATAGCAATCTCAACATGAAGAGAGGTAATTTAGTAAGATGAAAATTTCTACAACATATTTTCCTCTCTCATAATAATTACATGTAGGATCATAAGAAAATTCAACAATATTACTATCACAAAACATATTCTCAACATGATCCACATTCATGCGAAGTTGACACTCTTCAAAAATAGTGGGATCAACATTAACTAAAGTCATGACCTCTCCAAACCCACTTTTATCAAAAATTTCATAAGATTGAACATTCTCCAAGTATGTGGGATCTAAAGTTGACACTCTTCCAAACCCACTTTCTACATTATTGCAAACATTATTATTAATCTCGTATTCATCACGGGGCTTAAATAAATTTTCAAGGTCATAAGAAGAATCACCCCAATCATGATCATTCCAGCAAGTAGTGGACATAGAAAAACTAGCATCCCCAAGCTTAGGGTTTTGCATAATATTAGCACAACTGACATTAACAAAATTTGTAATAACATCATTGCAATCATGTTTTTTATTCAAGAAGCTATAGCGAATCTCTTCATAAATTTCTTCATCATAATTTTCAGATTCATGAATTTCAAGCAAAACTTCATAAAGATAATCTAGTGCACACAACTCACTAGAAACCGGTTCAACATAATTGGATCTCTTAAAAAGATTGGCAAGTGGATGAGGATCCATAAACTCTTAGCAAGCGAAGATGCAAGCAAAAAGAAAGCACATGGTAACACAAGCGAACAAAAGATCAAACGAAAGAAAGGCGAAGAAAAGGCAAATCTTTTTGAAAATCATTTTAGAAGTGGGGGAGAGTAAAACGAGAGGCGAATGGCAAATAATGTATTGCAAGAGATGAGAGTTTATGATGGGTACTTGGTATGGCTTGACTTGGCGTAGATCTCCCCGGCAACGACGCCAGAAATTCTTCCTGCTACCTCTTGAGCTTGCGTTGGTTTTTCCCTTGAAGAGGAAAGGGTGATGAAGCAAAGTAGAGTAAGTATTTCCCTCAGTTTGAGAACCAAGGTATCAATCTAGTACGATACAACTCACAAATCACCAAATACCTGCACAATCAATCAAACAAACTTGCACCCAACGTGATAAAGGGGTTGTCAATGCCTTCACGGTTACTTGCAAAAGTGAGATCTAATAGAGATAGATAAATGGTGAAGTAAATATTTTTGGTATTTTGGTTTATAGATCGGAAAGTAAAAGATTGCAAAATAGTAGATCAAAAACCTATTTGATGGAAAAGAGAACTTATATGATGGAAAAGAGACCCGGGGGCCATAGGTTTCACTAGTGGCTTCTCTCAAGATAGCAAATAATATGGTGGGTGAACAAATTACTGCCGAGCAATTGATAGAAGAGCGCATAATTATGACGATATCTAAGGCAATGATCATGAATATAAGCATCACGTATGTGTCAAGTAGATCGACTGCTGCCTGCATCTACTACGATTACTCCACACATCGACCGCTATCCAGCATGCATTTAGAGTATTAAGTTCATAAAGAACGGAGTAACGCATTAAGTAAGATGACATGATGTAGAGGAATTAACTCAAGCAATATGATGAAAACCCCATCTTTTTATCCTCGATGGCAACAATACAATATGTGCCTTTCTGCCCCTACTGTCACTAGGAAAGGACACCGCAAGATTGAACCCAAAGCTAAGCACTTCTCCCATTGCAAGAAAAAACCAATCTAGTAGGCCAAACTAAACCGATAATTCAAAGAGACTTGCAAAGATATCAAATCATGCATATAAGAATTCAGAGATGATTCAAATAACATTCATAGATAATTTGATCATAAATCCACAATTCATCGGACCTCGGCAAACACACCACAAAAGAGTATTACATCGAATAGATCTCCAAGAACATCGAGGAGAACATGGTATTGAAAATCAAAGAGAGAGAAGAAGCCATCTAGCTACTAGCTATGGACCTGTAGGTCTGTGGTAAACTACTCACGCTTCATCGGAAGGGCAATGGTGTTCATGTAGAAGCCCTCCGTGATCGAATGCCCCTCTAGCAGGACGCCGAAAAAGGTCCCTAGATGGGACCTCATGGGTATAGAAGCTTGTGGCAGTGGAAAAGTGTTTTCGTGGCTCCCCCTTATGGTTTTGGGGTATAAGAGTATATATGGGCGAAAGAATTAGGTCAGGAGACCCACGAGGGGCCCACAAGACAGGGGAACGCGCCCTCCATGTGGCCTCCTCGTGGCTCCTCCAACTTCATCTCCAAGTCTCCTGGTTTGCTTCTGGTCCAAGAAAGATCATCGCAAAAGTTTTATTCCGTTTGGACTTCGTTTGGTATTCCTTTTCTGCAAACTCAAAAACAGGCAAAAAAACAGAAACTGGCATTGGCTCTAGGTTAATAAGTTAGTCCCAAAAATAAGCTGTCCGGATACCCCCTAATCCAGGACTCTAGCCCTAGGGTTAGAACACTACTTACGATCTCAAGGTAGATCAAGCTTGTACTCGATACATCTCCCTCAATATAAACAAGAGCATGACGTAGGGTTTTGCCTCCATCAAGAGGGCCCGAACCTAGGTAAACATCGTCTCCTCTGTCCCTGTTACCATCGATCCGAGACCCACAGCTCGGGACCCCTATCAGGGGAATGATTCTGAGCTACGGGAAATCCTCGAAAACCTTGGTTCGAACTCTTGGTACTTGGCTCAGGACTACGAGGCTACGAGCTAGGCGTGAGGCATGACAAAAACACAGTGTGCTACCTAGGTATGGGCCACCGTGCGGTGTAAAACCCTACTCCTGCTTGGTGGAATTGCTTGTGGACAGTGCTCTTGGAGCTACAAGATGAGCCGGAGCTCTTGGGGGTCAACAATGGCGCAATGACTCAATCCTTTGCTACGGTGGCTGCTCTGCACCTTTTATAGGTGCCTGGGGCCTCTTCCCCGAAAATATGAGCAGAAAAGGGCTACCACAGGGCGGCAATTTTGAAAGGGGACATAAGTCGGTGCTTATCCTGACAAAAAGCGGTCTTCACCTGCTGAAGGTGCTATCCATGATGCGCATGGGCTCCACAATGACCTCCGTCCTGCCGCGTCACCGTCCTGATCTTCTTTCACCAAAGCGGAAGGCTTTGGGACTTGCTTTGGGGGCAGGCAGACGCAACTGGTCCCTTAGCACCAAAAGGAAAACTACCCCGGCCGCACAGGCTGGCGCCTACCACAACCACGTCACCCCATGTAATGGGCACGCAACCCGTGCTGCATGGACTCCTTGTGAGACCCTTGCTGTGGTGGTGGTTCTGATGAAGTCCTTCGTCGGGAAGCCCCTCGTGGGGCAAGGCCCTCACAAGGCTGCTGGCTTCACGGCGCCTGCTGGTGGGTGCTACCTCTTGAGCTTGCGTTGGTTTTTACCTTGAAGAGGAAAGGGTGATGCAACAAAGTAGAGTAAGTATTTCCCTCAGTTTGAGAACCAAGGTATCAATCCAGTAGGAGACAACGCACAAATCACCGAATACCTGCAAAATCAATCAAACAAACATAAACCCAAAACGATAAAGGGGTTGTCAATCCCTTCACGGTTACTTGCAAAAGTGAGATCTGATAGAGATAGATAAATGGTAAAATAAATACTTTTGGTATTTTTGGTTTATAGATCGGAAAGTTAAAGATTGCAAAATAGTAGATCGGAAACTTATATGATGGAAAAGAGACCCGGGGGCCATAGGTTTCACTAGTGGCTTCTCTCAAGATAGCAAATAATACGGTGGGTGAACAAATTACTGCCGAGCAATTGATAGATGAGCGCATAATTATGATGATATCTAAGGCAATCATCATGAACATAAGCATCACCTCCGTGTCAAGTAGACCGACTCCTGCCTGCATCTACTACTATTACTCCACACATCGACCGCTATCCAGCATGCATCTAGAGTATTAAGTTCATAAAGAACGGAGTAACGCATTAAGTAAGATGACATGATGTAGAAGAATTAACTCAAGCAATATGATGAAAACCCCATCTTTTTATCCTCGATGGCAATAATACAATATGTGCCTTGCTGCCCCTACTGTCACTTGGAAAGGACACTTCAAGATTGAACCCAAAGCTAAGCACTTATCCCACAAGAAAAACAAATCTAGTAAGCCAAACTAAACCAATAATTCAAAGAGACTTGCAAAGATATCAAATCATGCATATAAGAATTCAGAGAAGATTCAAATAATATTCATAGATAATCTGATCATAAATCCACAATTCATCGGACCTCGGCAAACACACCGCAAAAGTGTATTAGATCAAATAGATCTCCAAGAACATCGAGGAGAACATGGTATTGAAAATCAAAGAGAGAGAAGAAGCCATCTAGCTACTAGCTATGGACCCGTAGGTCTGTGGTAAACTACCCACGCTTCATCTGAAGGGCAATGGTGTTGATGTACAAGCCCTCCATGATCGAATCCCCTCCGACAGGACGCCGGAAAAGGTCCCTAGATGTGATCTCATGGGTACAGAAGGTTGCGGCGCTGGAAAAGTGTTTTCGTGGCTCCCCCTGATGGTTTTGGGGTATAAGAGTATATATGGGCGAAAGAATTAGGTTACGAGACCCACGAGGGGCCCACAAGACAGGGGAAACACCCTACCCTCCTGGGCGCGCCCTCCACCCTTGTGGCCGCCTCGTGTCTCCTCCGACTTCATCTCCAAGTCTTTTGGTTTGCTTCTGGTCCAAGAAAGATCATCGCGAAAGTTTTATTCCGTTTGGACTCTGTTTGGTATTCCTTTTCTGCAAAACTCAAAAACAGGCAAAAACAGAAACTGGCACAGGGCTCTAGGTTAATAAGTTAGTCCCAAAAATAATATAAAATAGCATATTAATGCGTATAAAACATGCAAAACAGATAATATAATAGCACGTAAGAATAAAAAATTATAGATACGTTGGAGACGTATCAAGCATCCCCAAGCTTAATTCCTGCTTGTCCTGGAGTAGGTAAACGATAAAAACAGAATTTTTGATGAGGAATGCTACCCAACATATTTATCAATGTAATCTTTTTTATTGTGACATGAATGTTCAGATACATAAGATTCAAAACAAAAGTTTAATGTTGACATAAAAACAATAATACTTCAAGCATACTAATAAAGCAATCATGTCTTCTCAAAATAACATGGCCAAAGAAAGCTATCCCTAGAAAATCATATAGTCTGGCTATGTTCCATCTTCATCACACAAAATATTTAAATCATGCACAACCCTGATGACAAGCCAAGCAATTGTTTCATACTTTTGATGTTCTCAAACTTTTTCAACTTTCACGCAATACATGAGTGTGAGCCATGGATATAGCACTATGGTGGAAGAGAATATGGTAGTTGTGGAGAAGACAAAAAGAGAGATATTCTCACATCAACTAGGCGTATCAACGGGCTATGGAGATGCCCAGTAATAGATAGCAATGTGAGTGAGTAGGGATTGCCATGCAATAGATGCACTAGAGCTATAAGTGTATGAAAGCTCAAAAAGAAACTAAGTGGGTGTGCATCCAACTCGCTTGCTCACCAAGACCTAGGGCAATTTGAGGAAGCCCATCATTGGAATATACAAACCAAGTTCTATAATGAAAAATTCCCACCAGTATAAGAAAGTGATATCATAGGAGACTCTCTATCATGAAGATCATGGTGCTACTTTGAAGCACAAGTGTGGAAAAAGGATAGTAACATTGCCCCTTCTCTCTTTTTCTCTCATTTACTTTTTCTTTATTTTTTTGGGCCTTTATCATTTTTTGGCCTCTTTTTTTTTCTTTTTTTCTTTTTCATCTGGAGTCTCATCCCGACTTGTGGGGGAATCATAGCCTCCATCATCCTTTCCTCACATGGTAAAATGCTCTAATAATGAAGATTATCACACTTTTATTTACTTACAACTTCAGAATTACAACTCCATATTTAGAACAAAATATGGCTCTATATGAATGCCTCCGGCGGTGTAACGGGATGTACAATGAATCAAGAGCGAAATGTATGAAAGAATTATGAAAGGTGGCTTTGCCACAAATACGATGTCAACTACATGATCATGCAAAGCAATATGACAATGATGAAGTGTGTCATAATAAACGAAACGATGGAAAGTTGCATGGCAATATATCTTGGAATGGCTATGAAAAGGCCATAATAGGTAGGTATGGTGGCTGTTTTGGGGAAGGTATATGGTGGGTGTCTGGTACCGGCGAAAGTTGCGCGACACAAGAGAGGCCATCAATGGTGGAAGGGTGTGAGTGCGTATAATCCATGGACTCAACATTAGTCATAAAGAACTCACATACTTGTTGCAAAAATATAGTAGCTATCGAAATGAATTACTATGCGCATGCTCCTAGGGGGATAGCTAGATTGGTAGGAAAAGACCATCGCTCGTCCCCGATTGCCACTCAAAAAGAAGACAATCAAAAAATAAATCATGCTCCGACTTCATCACATAACGGTTCACCATACGTGCATGCTACGAGAATCACAAACTTTAACATAAGTATCTCTCAAATTCACAACTACTCACTAGCATGGCTCTAATATCACCATCTTCATATCTCAAAACAATCATGAAGAATCAAACTTCTCATAGTATTCGATGCACTTTATATGAAAGTTTTTATTATATCCTTCTTGGATGCCTATCATATTAGGACTAAATTTATAACCAAAGAAAATTACCACACTTTCCTAAAGACTCTCAAAATAATATAAGTGAAGCATGAGACTTCATCAATATCTATAAAATAAAACCACCGTCGTGCTCTAAAAAGATATAAGTGAAGCACTAGAGCAAAATTGCCTAGCTCAAAAGATATATGTGAAGCACATAGAGTAATCTAATAAATCACGATTCATGCGTGTCTCTCTCGAAATGTGTGTACAACAAGGATGATTGTGGCAAACTAAAAAGCAAAGACTCAAATCATACAAGACGCTCCAAGCAAAAGACATATCATGTGGTGATTAAAAATATAGCCTCTAGTAAAGTTACCGATAGACGAAGACGAAAGAGGGGTTGCCTTCCGGGGCATCCCCAAGCTTAGACTCTTGGTTGTCCTTGAATATTACCTTGGGGTGCCTTGGGCATCCCAAGCTTAGGCTCTTGCCACTCCTTACTTTATAGTCCATCAAATCCTTACCCAAAACTTGAAAACTTCACAACACAAAACTCAACAGAAAATCTCATAAGCTCCGTTAGTATAAGAAAATAAATCACCACTTTAAGGTATTGTTGAAAACTCATTCTTTATTTATACTAGTAGAGTGCCCATGCGTTGCCACGGGCTCTTGACATATGACACGTATAAACAATATAACACAAACATAATAATTTAAGAAATTCAGCCGTCTTTGCAATGTAGAATGATAACAAGAAGTAAAATAATGACATGTCCATGAAAAACTGAGCGATATTTGATCTTAAAATGTAGTACCAAGATATCAATATCTAGATGATGCGCTTAAGAATTTCTTTCACAATATCAGGAAAGTTGCCTTTATCTTCATTACCCCGATGTTTCAGCAAGTATAATAAAAATTTCTTCCTCATCTCGTACCCATCCTGCACAAACATTTATGTCCTTAGTATGAAACTTTCACGCAGAATGTTTTACGTCATCAATAAACAATACGCACCGTGCAAACTGGCTTGACCAATTCTTTACCGTTCCACCACAACATAAAATGAAAAACAAAATAGCCAGCCACATTCCCGCAATTTATTATATTAATAATATAAATAATATAGTGATTAGAAAAATAAATATTTTTATTATGAATTCATTACCCGTGTATACTCATAGGAACACAAAGTGGAAATAAATGTTACCATTTAGATATATCATAATTCCAACCAGGCATCTTGATTTCAAGTGCTTCTTTGAAATCCCTTGCAAAACTTTTTAATTTCAGTGAATGCCTCAAATTTTTATCCTGTGTCGATTGTGATGTTTGAATAGGGTCCATAATATGTAGACGATGTGCCTCTTCGTCGATGACATACAATATGTACTGGCCAATGGATGCATAGGGAAGATAAATCTACAAGTGGAGGTATTAGATACAACAATAAACCATGATAACAAAACGGAAAAAACTTTACTTACCATGTTGCACGATGAGATGTTGTTATCCATCCTAGGCCAGCTATCCAATAATGATGACAACTTCTTAATAGTCTCCTTATCACAAAACTTCTGACCTTGTGTTGACTCTAGCATCATGGAATACGTAAAAATATATAATTGCTTCAACATGGTGATACTAATGGCACATAGAATGAAGAGTAACGATAACTTACACAAAACCTTAGATACATGTAGTGTATAGGAGGGTCTGTGAACAATACAACCTCATCACATGCCAGTATACGCACGGCAGTGTTGAAGCAATCATTGTCCATAGGTTGATCCATGTTAAGTATGCACTGAAGTTTCTTAAGGCTTAAGCCCATTTGATCAGGTGTCGAGATAAGGACCCATTCATCCCTAACAATTGGATGGTAAGAAGAATGATAATAAACATGAGCACAATATTAATGGGAACACATGATACTTACTCCAACAACCCCGCATCATCGACCTTCATTATGTAGTTGCAGAGGCCAGCAAGTAACTCATGTTGGTCTGTGGGCATGAAAGTTACTGGGGCAGAACATTTGTCTTTCACTATGTCATGTGGATTATCCAGGATCTCGACATCAGAATTAGCTAAACTTTCTTCATCGTCAGGTTGATGGTATATGGGACATCCTTTTAGCTTATTAAGCTCCCAATCAAGCAAAATGATAATTAATTTTCGTCGAAAGTGTTTCATATCCTCCTAAAAAATAACAGAAATTGAAATAATATTTCTGAGATAAAAAAAATCAGATAATGTAAAAAACATGAAATACCTGGGTGAACTGGTCAGATAGTGCATTTGATGTCCAATATTCCATATAATTTAGCATAAATAGTCCACATGAGACGCTATAATATATTGAAATAATGCTTTAGAAGTTTACTTAGATAATTATAATAAAGAAACCATTGTAACAAGTGTTTACCCATCAGTTTGTATTGCTTCTTGAAACTGCTCTACGATGGTCCATTTTGTAACGTTGAGATCAGGCCACCTATGATCTTTGTTAAACTCCAGACTATGCTCTGCAAACTTTAGATGCTTCTCGAGTCCTATTAACTAATTTTTTATATGTGATAAGTATTAGGTATTAAGGCAAACAAAACAACGTTTAAGATGAGCAAAAACAATAGATAGTTACCGTAGTAGCAAGGTCATTGCGTTTCATCCGAGAACCAAGTGAGTCCAATACTTGAATCTCACGTTTTTTGGAATTGGCGACTGCTAGATACCAATGGTAGCCCGACATATTAATCGGAATAAATAACTGGTGCAAAAATCATACTGGTCAGAGTGAGCATTAGATATTAATATTAAAGGGATGGCTATAGAGACGACACTAACCATATCTTGATCCAGATAAGAATTAACATGATGTACGATGTGACGATATTTTGATGGATCTATGTCTTTTTCACCATCTTCTTTTATTTGGCCAGATACAAACGTGCTAATAATGTGCACTTTTTCACCTGCCCTGTCTCGTAGATGGTCATGATCAAGCATGCAATATATGTAAGCATTTATCACCTGCAATCAACGTTTCAATTAAATTAACATTTTACGCTATTAAATTTTGTTCATACTATAAATTCAAAGTTTATAAAATTGGTCTTACACCATCATGTAAGAACATATCATCTTTCAAAAGGCATTCTAAATCATCTGTTGATAACCAGGCATCTCCAATGTCCACGAATTTGGTTTTCTTGGGGGCAGACATGAGTGATTCGATGAGTGTAATATCTCTAGGGGTACAAACATAGTCTGTAGACATAATGCAAATGTGAGTCTAGTTAGTTTCCAAAGTGAGCAGATTTAGCTGACTACAATAGGCAATCTCACAAAGAAAATATTGATGATAAATTTTTAAAAAATACCTTGTGGGATAATATTTAGATTGACATCCTTTTTTGGTTTGTTATGATATATCACCGCTTCAACATTATTATTTTGTAAAAATGTAGATGAATTTTGGTCCCCTTTCAACGACGTCCCGACTGAGCCATCAACGGATTTTTTCTATGCATCTCCAAAGTTCATATACATGTCTCCTAATTTCCGAAAGAACAAATAAATTAAAAAATAGACCTTTCGTAATATCATCTATAATATAAATGTATAGGAAGGTTAGTCATATGCACCTCTTCTCGTGGTGATTCAGTGCGGTCTGTCATCGTTACATCAGTGAGTATGTTTGAACCCATCACTTTATATATATACTGAAATATAAATAACTAAATGTCATAACACAACTAATTTATCCGAAATAAAAAAATACATTTAATTATATTACAATATCTAGATGCTTAAATCATTTTACTAACACAACTATTTTCAATGTAATAAAATAATCTTTTCATTATATTATTAAAATGTTCTACTAAAATCAATTTAGTAACACAACTATTTTCTCTATAATGTTCATGGAAACGTAAGTATTCATCTGAAATTGCTTAAATGTTTTTAAATTATTTTTATAGGCTATGCAAAATTGTCCAACAAAATTTAAAAAATGCAAACAAACTAGAAATAACAAAGTATATTTGTTTTTAATCTGATTTTTTTGTTGATACCCTCAGTTTAACATTTTTATCCAAAAATGCAAACAAACCAGAAATAACAAAGCACAAAATTTTATATTTTTATCAACCATGTTTAATGTATATATCCCATCCTTTTTTGGGAAATGTGTAAACTATAAATATATATGTAAACTCTTAATAACAACTACAACTGGACAAATGGGCCGGTCCGGAACGGCACGGCCAGGGCAGGCTTAAACGCGCCAAACTAATTACTTATATAGGACATGAAAAATTAGCCAAAAAAATTACAGAAACTTGCAAACAAAACTTCTACAACAAAGTATTATAATTTTTTCCTATCTCTTTTATTGTCATACAATTAGTATTCAGAATTATTTTTATTAATCATATTTAATAACATATATATATATATTATTTTATATGAGTTTCCTATACATTTAATATATAAGATTTCTTTTAATAAATTAGTACAAATGTCAGGATAGCATTTCTAACGTCGAGCACAATTTGCACGTAAGCATAAAATTAGATATCCAGCACGGCAAAAAAACAGGCAAATGATAAATAGGATTACAATATAAATGGTAAAATGGGCCACCCTAAAAAATTCCTATAAAAGAAATTACCTTTATTATGACATTATTTTCGAGGGAACAATTGTTACCATGTAAAATGGGCCGGCCAGACACGTAACGGCCCGGCCAGGATCACACGGGCCAGGCACACGTGCTGGCCTCACCGGCCCAGCCAAGCCCAAGCTGGATCACAACCCGACCCGACAACCCACAAGACAGGCTACAAAACCCTAGCCGTCTGCCCTCCCCCGCCGCATTGCAACCCTAGCCACACTCAGTTATCCCCTCCACCAACTCACTTCCACACCTACTTTCCTTTCTACTTCTACCCTCCCCCGCCGCATCCCAAGCCTCGACTCCTCCCATCCCCCGCAGCAACGCCGACTGCATCCACCAGTCGCGCAACTCCGACCGCCAGCCGCCGCGCAACTCCGACCGCCAGCCGCCGCACAACTCCGACGGCCAGCCGGGAGACTAAGGCCGCCGAGCGACGGATCTGTCCCATGCGCCGCCGCCGTCCCACCGGATCTATCCCATGCACGTTGAGAGTGTCAACAACTACTTTCCTATCCACTTCTCCCCTCCCCCGCCGCATCCCAACCCTCGACTTCTCCCCTCCCCCGCAGCAACGCCGCCTGCATCGGCCAACCGGCTGCCGCACAACTTCGACCGCCGACGGATCTGTCACACAAACACCTAACCACTCTCCTTCCCCTACCTCACTCCACTCCTGCCGCTCTTGACCCAACAGCGGCGGCATCCTCTCCACTCTCCTTCCCCTCACCCACTGTACTGTCTGTGCTCTTGCCCCCACGGCGGTGATGTCTACTACACAATCTTCTTCTTATAGACGTTGCCGGGCCTGCAAGTGCACAGGTTTGTAGGACAGTAGCAAATTTCTCTCAAGTGGATGACCTAAGGTTTATCAATCCGTAGGAGGCGTAGGATGAAGATGGTCTCTCTTAAACAACCCTGCAACCAAATAACAAAGATTCTCTTGTGTCCCCAACACACCCAATACAATGGTAAATTGTATAGGTGCACTAGTTCGGTGAAGAGATGGTGATACAAGTGCAATATGGATGGTAGGTAAAGGTTTTTGTAATCTGAAATTATCAAAACAGCAAGGTAACTAATGATAAAAGTGAGCGTAAACGGTATTGCAATGATAGCAAACAAGGCATAGGGTTCATACTTTCACTAGTGCAAGTTCTCTCAACAATAATAACATAGATAGATCATATAACAATCCCTCAACATGCAACAAAGAGTCACTCCAAAGCCACTAATAGCAGAGAACAAACGTAGAGATTATGGTAGGGTACGAAACCACCTCAAAGTTATTCTTTCGGATCGATCTATTAAAGAGTTCGTACTAGAATAACACCTTAAGACACAAATCAACCAAAACCCTAATGTCACCTAGATACTCCATTGTCACCTCAAGTATCCGTGGGCATGGTTATACGATATGCATCACACAATCTCAGATTCGTCTATTCAACCAACACAAAGTACTTCAAAGAGTGCGCCAAAGTTTCTACCGGAGAGTCAAGAATGTGTGCCAACCCCTATGCATAGGTTCATGGGCGGAACCCGCAAGTTGGTCATCAAAACATACATCAAGTGGCACATGATATCCCATTGTCACCACAAATAAACATGACAAGACATACATCAAGTGTTCTCATAAAAGACTCAATCCGATAAGATAACTTCAAAAGGGAAACTCAATTCATCACAAGAGAGTAGAGGGGGAGAAACATCATAAGATCCAACTACAATAGCAGAGCTCGGGATACATCAAGATCGTGCCATAGAGGGAACACGAGAGAGAACACGAGAGAGAGAGAGAGAGAGAGAGAGAGAGAGAGAGAGATCAAACACATAGCTACTGGTACATACCCTCAGCCTCGAGGGTGAACTACTCCCTCCTTGTCATGGAGACCGCTGGGATGATGAAGATGGCCACTGGTGATGGATTGCCCGTCCGGCAGGGTGCTGGAACGGGCTCCCGAGAGGTTTTTGGTGGCTACAGGCTTGCGGCGGCGGAACTCCCGATCTATCTTGATTTCTGATGTTTTTAGGGTACGTAGGTATATATAGGCAAAAGAAGTCGGTCGGGAGGTGCTCGAGGGGTCCACGGGATAGGGGGACGCGCCCTGTAGGGGGGGGCTATCTCCTAGGCTCCTCGAGGGTCTTCTGACTTGATCTCCAAGCCTCCAGGATGATATTCTTCCAAAAAATCATGATGCCGAAGGTTTCATTCCGTTTGGACTCCGTTTGATATTCCTTTTCTTCGAAATATTGAAACAGGCAATAAAACAGCAATATGGGCTGGGCCTCCGGTTAGTAGGTTAGTCCCAAAAATGATATAAAAGTGTAAAATAAAGCCCATAAACATCCAAAAAGGGGTAATATAATAGCATGGAACAATAAAAAATTATAGATACGTTAGAGACGTATCAAGCATCCCCAAGCTTAATTCCTGCTCGTCCTCGAGTAGGTAAATGATAAAAATAGAATTTTTGATGTGGAATGCTACCTAGCATGATTCTCAATGTAATTTTCTTTATTGTGGCATGAATGTTCAGATCCAAATGATACAAAATAAAAGTTCATATTAACATGAAAATGGTGATACTTCAAGCATACTAATCAAAGTAATCATGTCTTCTCAAAATAACATGGCTAAAGAAAGTTATCCCTACAAAATCATATAGTCTGGCTGTTTCTCTATCTTCATCACACAAAGTATTTAATCATGCACAACCCCCATGACAAGCCAAGCAATTGTTTCATACTTTAATATTCTCAAACTCTTTCAACTTTCACGCAATACATGAGCGTGAGCCATGGACATAGCACTATAAGTGGAATAGAATGGTGGTTGTGGAGAAGACAAAAAGGAGAAGATAGTCTCACATCAACTAGGCGTATCAACGGGCTATGGAGATGCCCATTAATAGATATCAATGTGAGTGAGTAGGGATTGCCATGCAATGGATCCACTAGAGCTATAAATATATGAAAGCTCAACAAAAGAAACTAAGTGGGTGTGCATCCAACTTGCTTGCTCACGGAGACCTAGGGCACTTTTGAGGAAGCCCATCATTGGAATATACAAGCCAAGTTCTATAATAAAAAATTCCCACTAGTATATGAAAGTGACAACATAGGAGACTCTCTATCATGAAGATTATGGTGCTACTTTGAAGCACAAGTGTGGAAAAAGAGATAGTAGCATTGTCCCTTCTCTCTTTTTCTCTCATTTCATTTTTTTCTTCTTTTTTTCTTTTTTTCGTTTTTTTCTTTGGCTTTTCTTTTTTCTTTTTGGCCTTTCTCTTTTTTTTCTCTTTTTTTGTAAAGTCCGAAGTCTCATCCCGACTTGTGGGGGAATCATAGTCTTCGTCATCCTTTCCTCACTAGGACAATGCTCTAATAATGAAGTTCATCACACTTTTATGGATTTACAACTCAAAGCTAGAACAAGATATGACTCTATATGAATGCCTCCGGCGGTGTACCGGGATATGCAATGAATCAAGAGCGACATGTATGAAGATTATGAAGGTGGCCTTGCCACAAATACGATGTCAACTACATGATCATGCAAAGAGCAATATGACAAAAGTAATGCGTGTCATATGAACGGAACGGTGGAAAGTTGCATGGCAATATATCTCGGAATGGCTATGGAAATGCCATAGTAGGTAGGTATGGTGGCAGTTTTGAGGAAGGTATATGGTGGGTGTATGGTACCGGTGAAAGTTGTGCGGTACAAGAGAGGCTAGCAATGGTGGAAGGATGAGAGTGCGTATAATCCATGGACTCAACATTAGTCAAAGGAACTCATATACTTGTTGCAAAAATCTAGAAGTCATCAAAAACCAAAGCACTACGCGCATGCTCCTAGGGGGATAGATTGGTAGGAAAAGACCATCGCTCGTCCCCGATCGCCACTCATAAGGAAGACACTCAATAAATAAAATTGTGCTCCAACTTCATCACAAAGCGGTTCACCATACGTGCATGCTACGTGAATCACAACCCTTAACACAAGTATTTTTCATAATCACCTCAACTAGCATGACTTTAATATCACTACCTCCATATCTCAAAACAATTAACAAGCATCAAATTGATCATAGCATCCAATTCACTTTCTATGATAGTTTTTATTATACCCAACTTGGATGCTCATCATTCTAGGACCAACTTTATAACCATAGCAAATACCATGCTGTTCTAAAAGACTCTAAAAAAGATATAAGTGAAGCATGAGAGACTAGCAATTTCTTCAAAATTAAGACACCACCGTGCTCTAAAAGATATAAGTGATGCACTAGAGCAAATGACAAACTACTCCGAAAGATATAAGTGAAGATCAATGAGTAGTCGAATAATTGTGCAACTATGTGAAGCTCTCTAACAATAAAGAATTTCAGATCTTGGTATTGTTTTCAAACAGCAAGCAAAACAAAATAAAATGACATTGCAAGGATAGCACAACTCATGTGAAGAAGCAAAAACTTAGGCTCAACCGATACTAACCGATAGTTGTTGAAGAAGAAAGGTGGGATGCCTAACGGGGCATCCCCAAGCTTAGATGCTTGAGACTTCTTGGAATAATATCTTGGGGTGCCTTGGGCATCCCCAAGCTTGAACTTTTGTGTCTCCTTAATACCTCTCATATCATGGTTTCTCTTTTTATCAAAAGCTTCATTCACACCAAACTCAACAAGAACTCGTGAGATAGGTTAGTATAAACCAATGCAAAACCTTATCATTTTCTACTGTAACAAATCACTAAAATTATTATTCAACATTGCATACTAAATGCCTCTGCATATTTAATACTCCTATCCTCAAATAGAATCATTAAACAAGCAAACATATGCAAACAACGCAAACATAACAGCAATCTGTCAAAACAGTACAGTCTGTAAAGAATACAATAGTATCAATACTTCCCTAACTCCAAAAATTATGAACCAAAATTCCCACTGTAGTAAATTTATCAGAGCTCATTATGCAAAAAGTTTCAACATTATATCATTCTCTGACTTTTCTAGAGAATTTTTGCAACAACGGTAAACTTTCTGTTTTCAAACAGCAACATGTATACTAGCAAAATAAGCATGTCAAAGGCTGTCCTTGACTTTTTTTATTGAAACTAAAGATGCAAAACATTAATCTAAATAACAGCAAGCAAATACTAACAAAAGAAAATGACGCTCCAAGAAAAACACATATCATGTGGTGAATAAAAATATAGCTCCAAGTAAAGTTACCGATGAACGAAGACGAAAGAGGGGTTGCCTTCCGGGGCATCCCCAAGCTTAGGATCTTGGTTGTCCTTAGTCCATAGTCCATCGAATCTTTACCCAAAACTTGAAAACTTCACAACACAAAACTCAACAGAAAACTTGTAAGCTCCGTTAGTATAAGAAAATAAAACCACCACTTAGGTACTGAAATGAACTCATTCTAAATTCATATTGGTGTAATATATACTGTATTCTAACTTATCTGTGGTTCATACCCTCCGATACTACTCATAGATTCATCAAAATAAGCAAACAACACACGAAAAACAGAATCTGTCAAAAACAGAACAGTCTGTAGTAATCTGTATCAAACGTATACTTCTGGAACTCCAAAAATCCTACCAAATTAGGAAGACCTAAGTAATTTGTGTGCAAATCCATAGCAAAAAGAATCAGATCAGAAGCAGGTTTGTGTGAAGTAAAAAAACTAATTTACTGGGTGCAAAAGTTTCTGATTCTCAGCAGGATCAACACAACTATCACCGTAAGCTATCCTAAAGGTCTTACTTGGCACTTTATTGAAACAAAGGATATAAAACATGATTAGTACAGTAGCATAATTATGTGGAGACACAAAAACAGTAAGGATAGATATTGGGTAGTCTCCCAACAAGCACTTTTCTTTAATGCCTTTCTAGCTAGGCATGATGATGACAATGATGCTCACATAAAAGATAATAATTGAAACATAATGGGAGCATCATGAAGCGTATGACTAGCACATTTAAGTCTAACCCACTTCCTATGCATAGGGATTTTGTGAGTAAACAACTTATGGGAACAATAATCAACAAGCATAGGAAGGTAAAACAAGCATAAGTTCAAAACTTGAAGCACATAGAGAGGAAACTTGACATTATTGCAATTCCTACAAGCATATATTCCTCCCTCATAATAATTTTCAGTAGCATCATGAATGAATTCAATAATATAACCAGCACCTAAAGCATTCTTTTCATGATCTACTTGCATAGAGAATTTACTACTCTCCACATAAGCAAAATTCTTCTTATTCAGAATAGTGGGAGTATCATAAGAGACTTGAACACTAAAAATTGTTTCCACATTAAAAGAGTAATGTTCAGAAAAAGGATAATCATAATCATGACAAGATTTGTAAATATAATCATCACTACATTTTATAGCAGAAGTTTCATCACAATAATCATCATAAGTAGCAACTTCGTTCTCATCATAATCGATTGAAACCTCTCCCAAGATAGTGGAATCACTAAATAAAGTTGACACTCTTCCAAATCCACTTTCGTATTCATCACAATAAAATTCAACATCCTCCAAAATAGTGGGATCACTACTTCCTAAAGTTGACACTCTTCCAAACCCACTTTCATCAATATAATCATCATAGGTAGGAGGCATGCTATCATCAAAATAAATTTTCTCATCAAAGCTTGGGGGACAAAATATATCATATTCATCAAACATAGCTTCCCCAAGCTTGTGGCTTTGCATATTATTAGCATCATGGATATTCAAGGAATTCATACTAACAACATTGCAATCATGCTCATCATACAAAGATTTAGTATCAAACATTCTATAGATTTCTTCTTCTAGCAATTGAGCACAATTTTCCTTTCCATCATACTCACGAAAGATAATAAAAAGACGAAGCGTAAGAGACAAACTTAACTCCATTTTTTTGTAGTTTTCTTTTATAAACTAAGCTAGTGATAAAACAAGAAACAAAAAGATCCGATTGCAAGATCTAAAGATATACCTTCAAGCACTCACCTCCCCGGCAACGGCGCCAGAAAAGAGCTTGATGTCTACTACACAACCTTCTTCTTGTAGACGTTGTTGGGCCTGCAAGTGCACAGGTTTGTAGGACAGTAGCAAATTTCCCTCAAGTGGATGACCTAAGGTTTATCAATCCGTAGGAGGCGTAGGATGAAGATGGTCTCTCTTAAACAACCCTGCAACCAAATAACAAAGAGTCTCTTGTGTCCCCAACACACCCAATACAATGGTAAATTGTATAGGTGCACTAGTTCGGCGAAGAGATGGTGATACAAGTGCAATATGGATGGTAGATAAAGGTTTTTGTAATCTGAAATTATAAAAATAGCAAGGTAACTAATGACAAAAGTGAGCGTAAACGGTATTGCAATGATAGGAAACAAGGCATATGGTTCATACTTTCACTAGTGCAAGTTCTCCCAACAATAATAACATAGATAGATCATATAACAATCCCTCAACATGCAACAAAGAGTCACTCCAAAGCCACTAATAGCGAAGAACAAACATAGAGATTATGGTAGGGTACGAAACCACCTCAAAGTTATTCTTTCGGATCGATCTATTAAAGAGTTCGTACTAGAATAACACCTTAAGACACAAATCAACCAAAACCCTAATGTCACCTAGATACTCCATTGTCACCTCAAGTATCCGTGGGCATGATTATACGATATGCGTCACACAAACTCAGATTCATCTATTCAACCAACACAAAGTACTTCAAAGAGTGCCCCAAAGTTTCTACTGGAGAGTCAAGAATGTGTGCCAACCCCTATGCATAGGTTCATGGACGGAACCCGCAAGTTGGTCACCAAAACATACATCAAGTGGCACATGATATGCCATTGTCACCACAAATAAACACGGCAAGACATACATCAAGTGTTCTCATAAAAGACTCAATCTGTTAAGATAACTTCAAAGGGGAAACTCAATTCATCACAAGAGAGTAGAGGGGGAGAAACATCATAAGATCCAACTACAATAGCAAAGCTCGGGATACATCAAGATCATGCCGTAGAGGGAACACGAAAGAGAACACGAGAGAGAGAGAGAGAGAGATCAAACACATAGCTACTGGTACATACCCTCAGCCTCGAGGGTGAACTACTCCTTCCTCGTCATGGAGAGCGCCGGGATGATGAAGATGGCCACCGGTGATGGATTCCCCTCCGGCAGGGTGCCGGAACGGGCTCCCGGGAGGTTTTTGGTGGCTACAGAGGCTTGCGGCGGCAGAACTCCTGATCTATCTTGATTTCTGATGTTTTTAGGGTACATAGGTATATATAGGCGAAAGAAGTCGGTCGGGAGGTGCTCGAGGGGTCCACGAGACATGGGGCCACGCTATCTCCTATCTCCTGGGCTCCTTGAGGGTCTCTTGACTTGATCTCCAAGTCTCCAAGATGATATTCTTCCAAAAAATCACGATGCCGAAGGTTTCATTCCGTTTCGCCTCTGTTTGATATTCCTTTTCTTCGAAATACTGAAACAGGCAATAAAACAACAATATGGGCTGGGCCTCCGGTTAGTAGGTTAGTCCCAAAAATGATATAAAAGTGTAAAATAAAGCCCATAAACATCCAAAAAGGGGTAATATAATAGCATGTAACAATCAAAAATTATAGATACGTTGGAGACGTATCAGGCGGCAAAACCGACGACCACGACTCTCACCGAATCGCTCGAATCCATGCGACGACAGTCGCACCATAGATCTAGCGAGCGAAGGGTGTTATTCCTCCTCGACGGACGACCTGATGCGCCAGGAGAGTAGCGCGGATCCGGCGTTGATGGAGTTGAGAAGCAAGGTCAACGTGACCATCTCCTCGGTAAGCAGCTCCCCCCATGGCCATTTCGGTTTACACCATTTTTTTGTGTGTAATGATGATGGACTGGATTACTGCTATCTGTAGCGAGCAGAGCGAGCGCTAGTCCCCTTGTTCCATCGTCATCCGACGCCACATATCTCTCATCTCCTGTCCGCTCCGCCTTGCCGTCTCCATGAACTGAACCAAGCACGTTCTCAAGTAGGTCAGGCGGGTGCCCGACCCTTTCCATTTGACGCCGCAATCATGTTTCAACGCCGCAGCCTCTGCCGTCTATCGAACACGCGGCTTTGATGATTTCTTTGCAACCGCCCACCCCAGGTTGATGGAGATTTGTGATGAGAGGGAGACAGCCTACCCCAAGCTCTGTCTCGGCAATGCACGGACGACAGCCACAAATCCAGTTATTACTTGCATGCCTGGCTGCTCATCATGAGTAAGCTCCTCCTTAACCACCCCACCCCCATGTATCAAATATCTCATGCCCCATACATAAAATATCTCATGCAGACATATCTGCTTATTGTTTGAATATTATATGGTACGTCTGTATCATGTTCACCCTATCATAATTCAGTATTTGTAAAAGTAGTCAAAGCTACCTGTTATTATGTGATATAGTATTTGTACATGCAGTTGTCTACAAAATACTTGGTCAGATCTTCCACAAGATTTTCAGTTGGATTAAACATTATATTTTGATCTGACTTGTAATTAACAAAATTAGCAAACTGCTTTCTTCAACGTTTGGGAACAAGGTTCAGTAGTTAGGTTCTCAGTCTAGTCTAATTCTGTGAGGCAAGAAGAGGATATAATTTATATTTGTGGTCATGATACATGATTATTATATTTTTCTTTCAAGATGTGTCAACCTCATGCAACAATAATATGAGCATGATACAGAATTGTTTCTTTCTTATTGTGTTACATTTCTGTTAATGTTGGCAGTTTGCATAAGTCAGATTTTGCGCCCTTTTGAAAAATATAATTTTCTTTAATTACTTTGCTATTCAAGTTAAATTGTTTCCAAAAAATACATGCATACTATTTGGTTGTACAATGCTATTTGGTTGTATAATCTGGTTGTATATGTATAATGGTAAAATTTCATATCCAAAAATTACATTTCCAAAAAACACAAAAAGAAAATATGTGTTTTAAATGATTTAATTAAATTTGTTAATCAAGCTTATTTGTTGTGCCCCAATCGTACATATGCTAGCTTCCTCCGTATCTACAGTAGACATGTTGACCTTTTAAATTCTTGAAATCTATGTATAACAATGCTATTTTAAAATCTGTCAATTTAAATATCTATTGATCATCTGCCTATCAATAAAACTAATCAAAAAATTTCTGTGTGTGAGCCGAGATGTGTGTCATGCGGTGTTGAGAACGAGCACTGAGAGCATAGAGATGGAGCCGGGGGACGACAATTACAACTCCTACAGCACCAATATGTTAAAAGGCATGGGAGCAGGTACGTGAGAACAAAATATCGACTTAAATGACCGGTTCACATTTATTTCATACAGTCGCGTGTCTTGGTAACTATTGATAACCATTTCATTATTTGTCTATGCTATGTGAGGGTGTAATGATGATGGAGTACTTTTACTGCTATGTGTGTTGAAGTCCAGTTAGGGTGCGTTTGGGAGTGAAGTATTTTGGTTTTTTTGACTAAGCCGGAATCCGTTAGCACACACTGATTAATCCTTCCAACATGTTGCTTAGGCGAAGCTAAGTTAGCAGATGCTAATTTATTTGGCCATGAAGTAGTTATCTGAAAAAAAACTGTAGGAAAACAATACCAGCAAAACACTTCGGTGGACTTGACAGTACTCAGAAAATGTACGTTTTTTAGCATCCAGAGTATTTGTTTCCCACAAATCAAAAAATAGTGGTTTCACAGTAATTCAATTCTTACTAAAATTATACTGCCAAACTATGCCTTGCTCACTCAAAAAGTTGACCAGTTGAATTTTTTGTTGTTTTGTTTGGAAGATCTATGGTAGTCTGAACAATACTGAACTTAACTATGAATCATGATGATTTTTGCGCGAGGGTCTAAAACGTACATGTGATGCTAGTTCTGCTTTGTTATTAAAAGAACACTCTTAAATATTGCATTGAGAGACAATCACCCAGTTTTGGTCAGTTTAAAAAAAATATAATTGGTGTTGCTATTGTACATAACTCAAAGTCTATTATATCAATTGCAAGTTTTTCTTAAAGTACTACATTTTGACATGCATAAATTATCTCTCGAGATAAGCTTCTTCAGTTTACTAATTATTTTTTTCCTACTAACTGTGATTTTCATTAAGGGACTAAACAGAGCAAAGGGAAGAAAGAGAATGGATCAATATTGGAGAAGTTGAGTGCACGAAATAATCTGTTGATCTTCTTGTAATTTAAAACCATTTAACCTTTTACCAGCAAAAAAAATTAAGTTTACATTTGATGATTGCCATGTGTAAATAAAATAAATATACTTTCTAACTGACATTTTGAATGGTTACATAAACTTTGCTGATTCCACACTACTGTATCTCTTACTGAAAGTTTACATTGCCTACTTTTTTCACATGATTGTGAAAATTTAGTTTGCTAGCAATTGATATGTGTATTAAGTACGATCTGGTAATACTATCATCATCAATATTTGTTCTTCCCTGTGACCCATGTGAATCAGCATGAAACATCTCTTCGGAATATGACTCTGTTACAAATAAAATTCGTTTTTGATTGTAAAAAATTCAAACAATTGTCTCTCTTTGAACATTTTCTAAATATTTTATATTTTCCAATAGGAAAACTTAACAGGTGTTTTCAGCTATTACTTGTAGCTATTTACATACATGCAAGTGCCTAGTGAAGACATGTACATACCATAACAGTTTTACATTTCTTGTGGCAGATATTCCCAAGGCCTACATATTATGGCTGACAGCTACTTCATGGAATCATTAAGATGGACTTAGAAGACAGGCATGGATAAAACAATGAGGTCATAAAATAGAAAAGGAATCTCTGTTAAATTGTTATGCTTACTTAGCTTGTTGTTAAACATAGGACTGTTCACTAAATTATTGAACCGTATTCCAACATATAAAGTATTTAAGATTATGAATTTTAATTTGCATTGCAAAATTAGGCAGTGAGAACTGTTCATCGGTACAAAAGCTAGGGGTGTGGCACAATTGTAATCTAAATAATAGACTCATAGGCTAAAATATGTGTATAAACAATTTATAAGTAGTTCCAGCCCACTACAAACAATTTAATTGGGTATGATTTTTATATAAGCTTGCATAATCTGCAATGGTGTTCTTTATCTGGGATTTGATGGTATAACTAAACATATAAAAACTATTAATCTAATAAATAACACGCTATTATATAAGAGAAAGATCCAGAAATTGACATACCGAGAGGAACTCCAATTCTTGATGGTTCTTGCTTACACAACGTAGTCCTCGGAAATCATCCTCCTGGTCTGGGCGAAGGGACAGTAAGGAGGGAGAGGAGGGATAGCATAGTATTTTAATGTTAACATATATATAGTATGCCATGCGGAGGACATCTGGGTATCAGATCATTCCTTGATCCAGTCACGCCGTTAATATTTCTGTATGGCAAGGATCTGTTTCCTTTTCATATCAAATACACACCTATTAATAATTTAGAAAAGATGTCAGAGATTTTAACTTACCAAAAAATTAAATTACTTATCATTAATTCAATGCCAATTTGCTTCTTTCCGACTATAAAATCTCTGCATAATATTTTCAAGATATACACAATTAATAAACATATTGATATGTTTTTCCATCAATAAAGAGTTTACAAAGTACGTAATAATAATCTTACTTGTGCCAGAAAAATAGGAGGAATACAAAATCGATGTAAATCAGCTAACAAATCTTGAGATTATCTTTTTTATATAACACCAATTGAGATGCATATTGCTTTATTTTTCATCCTATGAATCATTCGTTAGTGCCTCTTTTAATTTAATTTTACTTACCCCATATGTCTATTCTGTTTAGATAAAGTTCATACATAGAACACATCATATTTTGAATTATATTATATTAGAAGAAGATGTGACTGGGGTAGTTATCATACAAGTAAGCGAGATCAAATCGATAAATAAATAGTATTAAATCATGGTAAATTGACAATCCAACTGTCATAAATGGGGTACTCAGGTAGTTCTCACCATCATTTGTCCCATCAAAATTATCTGCAACAACGTCATTACAGGAAATCACAATCGGGATATAGCTTGACATGTATAGCAAGTTTTATAGTCAAACATTTACCTCTAGGTACACCTGACGATGTCATATGTTCCGCAGATTTGCTTTGTGGATTCCCCATACGTACCTACAAGCAAAGATTTCATACTATTAACAATGGCTTGTGAACTGAAGTTGTCTACCATCTGCATTATCTTATTTTGTTATGTTTCCTACCATTTTAGCAGGTATACAACAGTCCTGGTCCCCATATTGGGAGGTTTTCTGTAAACAGTCATGTTCTGAGGGAAAAGTACTTCCAGCCCCTAAATTGTTTGATGCATTATGTGGTTTCATGCACTTTAGTTCGTGAACTTGGAGACAACTTTAATTATTGTTTGATATAATGGAGTATGCTTATTGGACATGCTGCTTCTTGGCCGTGCAAAGTTAGCAGAACAAGCAGCACACCCAGCAATCCAAGTATGTAAAAGCAACACACTCAGTTATGCAAACATGTACACTAACCGGATCTTGCTGGAATGGGTCATGAAAATGTACAACAACTTGCGTAAACAGCTCCTAAGCGATTCTGTTGCAAATTTCAGAAATGGTGTCTGGCATACCATGCTCCAGGAAAGGAAGTCGTGTGCTTGATGTATATGTACACTAAGATTGCCGACATTGAGCAATCCAAGTAAGTACAAGCAACCAACTCAAATATGCAATTTCAGAGCGGGTGTTTGGCCTACCATGCTCCAGCAAAGATAGTCATTATCGAGTATGAACTTGAGATTCTGTATGTATTTTTTGAACATAGGTACTGAGCGATTATTGAGTATAAACTTGCAATACGTACAGCAGAAGTTGGATCCTGGGCGCGTCCAGAAGGGGATCGCCGTGCGAGCCTGGGCGTGATCGCCTGCGTCTCGTGTTCGCCGGCGTCACGTAGACGGGATCGCGGCCCCGTCTCCTGAAGCGATCCCACAGCAGATTGCCGCCTCCTGAGATGATTTTGTGTATGACCTTGTGTATGAACTATTGTGTATGAACTTGCATTACGTACTACTGAAAGGGGAGCAGCGCCGGTTGAGACCCTGTGCGTGTCCAGAAGAGGGTCGCCGTCGGATCGGGGTCGTGATCGCCGGAGTTTCTTAATCAGGATCGCGGCCCCGTCTCCTCGCCCGATCCCACAGCAGATAGCCGCCTCCTGTAAGCGCGACGGCGAAGGTTTCGATCAGCCGCGACACAGGGATGGATCGGCCGCGGAGGGGTGGATCGGGTGTGCGATCGGGTGTGCGAAGGTCTGGTTGGCAGCGGAGATCGATCTGCTGTGGGCACGAGGGATCGATCCCAGGGTTTTTTTGGCACCGATTTATTTTGATGGAGGGTAGCGAGTAAGCATAGGTGGGAGGATAACGAAAAAAAATGGCGGTGGGAGGATGACAAAAATAAACCAGCGAAAATAAACCGCACGGACTATTCACCAACTGCTCCATTAGGAGTAGAGATTGGTGTAATATCTATTGTACTCCAACTTTTCCATGGTTGATACCCCCGATACTACCCATAGATTCATCAAAATAAGCAAACAACACACAGAAAACAGAATCTGTCAAAAATAGAACAGTCTATAGCAATCCGTAACTCTCGAATACTTCTGTAACCCCAAAAATTATGAAAAATTAGGATAACCTGAGCAATTTTGTGCACCAATCCATAGAAAAAATAATCAGATCAAAATCATGTTTCAATAAAATTCTGGAAATTATTTACTGGGCGCAAAAGTTTCTGTTTTTCAGCAGGATCAATACAACTATCACCGTAAGCTATCCTAAAGGTTTAACTTGGCACAAACACTAAATAAAACACAAAACCACATCCAACCATAGGCTAGATGAATTATTTATTGAAAAACAACAAGGAAAAATATTGGGTTGTCTCCCAACAAGAGCTTTTCTTTAAAGCCTTTTAGCTAGACATTGAGATTTCAATTATGCTCACATGAAAGACAAGAATTGAAGCGCAAAGAGAGCATCATACAACATGTGACAAATACATCTAAGTATAACATACTTCCTATGTATAGCCATTTTATAAGCAAACAAATTATCAAGGCAAGCAAAAACTAGCATATGCAAGGAAGAAGAAAGAGACGATAGCAATCTCAACATGAAGAGAGGTAATTTAGTAAGATGAAAATTTCTACAACATATTTTCCTCTCTCATAATAATTACATGTAGGATCATAAGAAAATTCAACAATATTACTATCACAAAACATATTCTCAACATGATCCACATTCATGCGAAGTTGACACTCTTCAAAAATAGTGGGATCAACATTAACTAAAGTCATGACCTCTCCAAACCCACTTTTATCAAAAATTTCATAAGATTGAACATTCTCCAAGTATGTGGGATCTAAAGTTGACACTCTTCCAAACCCACTTTCTACATTATTGCAAACATTATTATTAATCTCGTATTCATCACGGGGCTTAAATAAATTTTCAAGGTCATAAGAAGAATCACCCCAATCATGATCATTCCAGCAAGTAGTGGACATAGAAAAACTAGCATCCCCAAGCTTGGGGTTTTGCATAATATTAGCACAACTGACATTAACAAAATTTGTAATAACATCATTGCAATCATGTTTTTTATTCAAGAAGCTATAGCGAATCTCTTCATAAATTTCTTCATCATAATTTTCAGGTTCATGAATTTCAAGCAAAACTTCATAAAGATAATCTGGTGCACACAACTCACTAGAAACCGGTTCAACATAATTGGATCTCTTAAAAAGATTGGCAAGTGGATGAGGATCCATAAACTCTTAGCAAGCGAAGATCCAAGCAAAAAGAAAGCACATGGTAACACAAGCGAACAAAAGATCAAACGAAAGAAAGGCGAAGAAAAGACAAATCTTTTTGAAAATCATTTTAGAAGTGGGGGAGAGTAAAACGAGAGGCGAATGGCAAATAATGTATTGCAAGAGATGAGAGTTTATGATGGATACTTGGTATGGCTTGACTTGGCGTAGATCTCCCCGGCAATGATGCCAGAAATTCTTCCTGCTACCTCTTGAGCTTGCGTTGGTTTTTCCCTTGAAGAGGAAAGGGTGATGAAGCAAAGTAGAGTAAGTATTTCCCTCAGTTTGAGAACCAAGGTATCGATCTAGTACGATACAACGCACAAATCACCAAATACCTGCACAATCAATCAAACAAACTTGCACCCAACGTGATAAAGGGGTTGTCAATGCCTTCACGGTTACTTGCAAAAGTGAGATCTAATAGAGATAGATAAACGGTGAAGTAAATATTTTTGGTATTTTGGTTTATAGATCGGAAAGTAAAAGATTGCAAAATAGTAGATCAAAAACCTATTTGATGGAAAAGAGAACTTATATGATGGAAAAGAGACCCGGGGGCCATAGGTTTCACTAGTGGCTTCTCTCAAGATTGCAAATAATATGGTGGGTGAACAAATTACTGTCGAGCAATTGATAGAAGAGCGCATAATTATGACGATATCTAAGGCAATGATCATGGATATAAGCATCACGTCTGTGTCAAGTAGATCGACTGCTGCCTGCATCTACTACGATTACTCCACACATCGACCGCTATCCAGCATGCATTTAGAGTATTAAGTTCATAAAGAACGGAGTAACGCATTAAGTAAGATGACATGATGTAGAGGAATTAACTCAAGCAATATGATGAAAACCCCATCTTTTTATCCTCGATGGCAACAATACAATATGTGCCTTTCTGCCCCTACTGTCACTAGGAAAGGACACCGCAAGATTGAACCCAAAGCTAAGCACTTCTCCCATTGCAAGAAAAAACCAATCTAGTAGGCCAAACTAAACCGATAATTCAAAGAGACTTGCAAAGATATCAAATCATGCATATAAGAATTCAGAGATGATTCAAATAACATTCATAGATAATTTGATCATAAATCCACAATTCATCGGACCTCGGCAAACACACCACAAAAGAGTATTACATCGAATAGATCTCCAAGAACATCGAGGAGAACATGGTATTGAAAATCAAAGAGAGAGAAGAAGCCATCTAGCTACTAGCTATGGACCTGTAGGTCTGTGGTAAACTACTCACGCTTCATCGGAAGGGCAATGGTGTTCATGTAGAAGCCCTCCGTGATCGAATGCCCCTCTAGCAGGACGCCGAAAAAGGTCCCTAGATGGGACCTCATGGGTATAGAAGCTTGTGGCAGTGGAAAAGTGTTTTCGTGGCTCCCCCTTATGGTTTTGGGGTATAAGAGTATATATGGGCGAAAGAATTAGGTCAGGAGACCCACGAGGGGCCCACAAGACAGGGGAACGCGCCCTCCATGTGGCCTCCTCGTGGCTCCTCCAACTTCATCTCCAAGTCTCCTGGTTTGCTTCTGGTCCAAGAAAGATCATCGCAAAAGTTTTATTCCGTTTGGACTTCGTTTGGTATTCCTTTTCTGCAAACTCAAAAACAGGCAAAAAACAGAAACTGGCACTGGCTCTAGGTTAATAAGTAGTCCCAAAAATAATATAAAATAGCATATTAATGCATATAAAACATGCAAAACAGATAATATAATAGCATGGAACAATAAAAAATTATAGATATGTTGGAGACTTATCAGTGGGCCGCCTCCTGAGTATGGCCAAGGGGCCCTTCCTGGGCCGTAGGCAGATGGCCCATGGTACCCTGGTTCCCACATGGACGATAGTAGCCCCCGGATCCGCGGTGCACAAATTTAGCCCGTTGAGGAATGAAGCGACGTGGGCCTAAGACTGTAGGGCTCAGGCAGGGATGCGTTGCAGCACGATGGGACGGGGATGCCCCCACGTCCCCATGACGTCTCGGTAACCGCGGCTTTGCCGTAAAACTGCCCGCGCGGGCGCGGATGCCATCATTGCCTTCTCGCACACCTCGCCTCCCTTGCGTGCTACTCCCCTGCTCCTTCCTCCTGCATCCAATCTGTTCCAGCCTTCCTTCGCCACCATGACTCCCAAGGAAGTTCGTCGCTGCGGAAGGTGTTGGGGATATAACCCCGTGATATGACCCCCCCTAGTGGGCCGAGCCGTCCAGGTGGTGGCTGATAGGAAGGACTCAAGATGGGCCAAGGCACCTAGGTGCAAGACCAATAGGGCGGCTCATAGAGTGAGCCGGCTTAGGGCCCAACATCCGAAGATGGCGACTCATAGTCCTGAAGTACAAGTTGCCAGGAGTTTCCTTACTTAGGAAGAAAGACAAATCAGAAACGTACTTGGTCACATATCTCGTAGTACGACCCGGACCATTGTAAGCCCTGGGCCTCGGCCTGTATTTAAAGGCATGTCCCAGAGGCAGATAGGACTAAGTTACAATCGATCAATAGCTAGGTCAAGAGAATCCACTCCCTTGTATTGATCCCTAAAGCAATAAGCAAACAAGCAGGAAGTAGGCTATTACTTTGATCGTGAGGGGCCGAACCTGGGTAAATCTGTGTCTCCCGATTCCGATCAACCCCAACAAGCTAATCATCTAGTTGTGATGGCCTCAAGACTAAGTTCTCACACTAGGACATCTACCGTGACAAAACCACGACAGTTAGTGCCCATCGTGGGGCCAGTGCAAGGTGGTTTCGAGTTCTTGAAGGGCTCTTTCCCACAGATCGAGGGATACGCCGTCGGCAGGATGAGGAAGAGTCGCCGTGGCAAGCTCTCCATCGATGACGCTGGCTGGGGCCCTGAACTGACTCAATCGAGTATGGGTACCGGGTCCCCTTCGGCGGAATCCACGTCTTCATCAGCAAGATCGGTGGATATGAGCCTGAGCCAGACATCTGCACTGACCTTGTTGAGCCGGCTAGACGCATGGAACCCATCTGGATCCAAGCCAGCTGGAAGCATGTCTTCGTTGGTTTCACACAAGGTGTGGAACTTGTGGAAAATTCCGCGTCTGGAGGAGTGACTCTCATCAACTTGGATGGTGAGTCCTCGACCGGAGAGACGAAGTCAATCTTCCAGCTTCAAGACGGTAGGCTTGGGGGCTGTTCTGATGACGACATTATTTCGGAACCTACGAGCCGCTGTGTCAAGCCGCCATCTTCATGGCGGGGATGGTGCCGACTCGCAATTCTTTGGCGGCCGAGGCAACGCAGCAGCTGACCCTTCAGCATCCGTCTTAGCCAGGCCTCTGGATCAATTTCCGTCTGAGCTGGTGACTACCCTGACAACCTTGATGGCAACCGAGGTCACTACGAAAAACTAGGCGGAATGCAATGCGGAGATTGCAAAACTTCAGGAACAGATGACCAAGGCCCAGGAGGATATCAACACTGAAAACACCCGGATGGCTATGTTGCAGGCTCAAGTTAATGCAGAGGCGGAACGCTTAAAAATAGAGGCTTGGCGTCTAAACCTCGATCAGAATGCTTCCAATGCAGTTTATCAGAGGAGATACTCGAGCCGCTTACCTCTGAGTTATGAGCCTGCATGCTTGTTCAACAAGCCAGGGGAAGGACCAAGTACTCTGGGAGCACCGGTTATACCCCAATTAACTTCGGATGCGGCTAGAAATAGGGTGATCGTCAACCTCATCAGCTAGAGCCGGCTCAGAGGGATGGGCCGGTCCAAGACACTACTAGGGAAATGCTTATACACAGGAGCTTAGTAGTACCGCTGGAAAATAGTCACCGCTGCTGCTAGTTAGCAGTAGCGCTGATCCAGGGAAGCGCTACTACTCTATCTATAGCAGTAGCGCTGGAAAACAAAAATGCGCTACTACTATATGGGGCCAGACAAGCCCACCCATGGTAGCTGTAGTACCAGCGATGTACATAATCCAGAGCTACTACTAATAGTTTAGTAGTAGTGCTGTATTTTACTATGCCGCTACTGCTAATGGGCCCCACTTAGTAGTAGCGCTTCTCCGGGAAAGCGCTGCTACTAAGTACGATAGTAGCAGCGCGTTTTGGTAAGCAGCGTACTGCTAGTTCCGGCTGGTGCCACCTTTTCACCCCCCTCCTCTCCCCCACTTTGCCCCCTCTACTCCTCCTTTCCCCTCTCCACTCTCCACCATTGTTGCTCTTCTTCTCTCTTCCTCCTACCTCTCTTATCTGCTCATTAATGTCCCCCTCCACCATAACTCTCCTTCATAAATGGCCTCTCTCACATCTCTGTTTGTCCTACCTCTCTTTCCCCATTAATGCCCCGTCCACCCTAACTCCCTCTCCATTAGTTAGCTAGCTAGATTCACCTCTCCTCCCCAACAGCTAGATCTAGCTAGCTATTTCGCCATCCACGCTGGCTCTCTCAATCGGTCTCTCTCATCATCTAATTAACCGCACGTGTGCTCTCTCTCGATCGGTCTCTCTCGAGAGATATATAGGTGAGTAAAAAAAGTTGTTCGATTCAAGAATGGGAATATGTGTGTGAATGAGAATATGTGTGTTTGGGATATATATGGAGAGATTTGTGCGAGTGTGACATGCCCTTGAGTTGCTTATGTTTTTCCGAAATGTCAATTTATTTCTGTTTCGGTGAATTTCGAGCAAACTCAATATGTCCTATTTTTAGGCAAGGTCATGCCAAAATTTTACTCCCTCCATTCCAAAATAGATGACTCAACTTTGTACTAAATTTAGTGCAAAGTTGAGTCATCTATTTTGGAACGGAGGGAGTATATGACTTTGAAGCATGCATGCATTATTTATTTTATAACCCTTTTTCTTGTTATACCGTGCAGTCGGTCATGAAGGTGAGTGGATGGAAGGTGGAGCCATACATGCAATCCGCGGTGGTGGACATGTATGCAAATAATCGGACTACGATTCACTATAAAAAAATACACTTCCGTGATGATACGTGTTTGTCACAGTAGGTCGCATTTTTTGTCATGCATGTACATCCATGAAAAATTTATGACATAATCAAGATAGTCATACCTGTGCTGTCGTAGAAGTGTTCCATGACATTACCAAAATTATCATCACAGAAGTGTCCACTTCCATGACGATAAATCGCGCGTCACAGAAGTGCTTTCGTCAAGGGTGACCGACATGTGGCATCCACCGTAACGGAACACCGTTAAGCTATTGGGTCGGGTTTTGGATCCGATAACCCGTTAACAGCCCCGACCAATGGGAAATTTCCATGTGTAAAATTCTTATTGGCCGGACGAAACACGTGTCAGCTCGTTAGTGGGTCAGATGGGCGCCTATGATATGTCGACACGTTCCACGGCCCACCACTGGCCCATTTAGCTTACAAAGCCGACCCGTTTGACTTGGTCAAAAGTTAACAGGCTGGCCCATGAAAAGCCTGTTAACAGTCTCTTCGCAAATAGCCCATTTATCGGCCCGTTAACTCACGACCCGTTAGGCACTAAAGGAAATCGGCCCAACAACTTCATGTGGACCATCAAATATAACACCAGCCCATTTCACTTTCGGCCCATGTATGGCCCATGACGTCTTTCGGCCCATATGAGGCCTTCATATCTTTCGGCCCTTTACAGGCCCACGGTGACTCTAGGCCATAATGAACAGTAATTTTCTTTGTACCCATTAACGGCCCGTGATTTACATGGGCCGTTTCCAGCCCGTGTTAGCTTTCGGCCTATTGACGACCCATATGTTCTTGGGCTCCTTTTCGGCCCTCGATTACTTCCGGTCCGTTACTGGCATGTTCCCCTAATGGGCCAAATTTGGCCCATGGCAAGAGTCGGCCCGTTACTGGCATGTTCCCCAAATGGGCCAAATTCGGCCCATGGCAAGAGTCGGCCCATTACTGGCCTGTTACCCTAATGGGCCAAATTCAGCCCATGGCAAGAGTCGGCCCATTTCTGGCTAGCCCGTCCTATATTCTGGCCCATTAACGACCCGTTATGCCTATGACAGAATTAAGCTTCTGCAGTCCTACGGCCTTTTAACGGCCCGTTACCGTGCCTGGCCGATACCAATTACGCCCGATTACGGCCCATGTAGACCCATTTATCCGACGGCCCGAGGCCCACCGATTACAGGCCCATTTATCGACGGCCCAAGGTCCACCGATTACAGGCCCATTTATCGATGGCCCGTAGGAGACCCATGGATCCTACGACCCGTATATGGCCCATGGGTAGTTGCGGCCACTAGCAAACTAGGGAAAAAGAAGACTAGGAAATTAATAAGGCCGAAACTAACGCTAGGCTATTAAGGCGATTGCATAGATTACATCCACTCGGCATCAAAGATCGCCACCAGTGCAAATATAGGGAACACCCTACACTATACAAAAATGGCTTGCTGTTTTCTTTAGCCGGTGGCTGCACGTTAAGAATAAATTTTGTATGGAACCAAAACAAATTACAACTATATAACAAAAGGAAGGTTGGCATAAAACTTAACAGTCTAGAAGATAAATGCACCACCAGAAGTTCAGAAGCTCGGTTCATTTGACCTGACTGTTACGTTTTCATGCTGTATTGTCTGATGGAGCACCATAACCCTCGCGTTCATTTCCCCTAGGCTCCTGAACAACGTAGCAAATGTCTGATAGTCTGGTTTCAAAACCATGCATATCTTGACGACATTGAGCAATGTTTCTCGTTGTTTCACAAAGGGCCTCTGTTAGGGAATGGACTTGTGTCTGGAGCGCAGATACAACATTGCTTTGAGCTTGCATATCTTGATTATGAGGCAGTTTGGACGATATTGCCTTAACAACCAACCCAGTATTACGCAGGAACGTGCTTTTTGCACTGTTAGTGGATAGGTATTGACCCACTGCAGCAAGAGCTGACATTGCGGTTATAGTTGCCTCGCCACCTTTAGAAGGTGGCGGTCCACCATTTTCTCCATAGCTCACTGAAAAGTTGAGGTTTTACATTAGTAGTACCAGAACAGAAGATATTAAGGAGGCAGCAAAACCAAACAAAATAGCTTTGGTCTATATACAGAACTTATTCTGGTGAACCCATGTAAAATATTAGCTGTATTTTATTGCAAAGTACATAATAAAACCAGGTTCCAAACATATGACCATGTACCATCGCTAATGTATTGTCTATTTCTTCACATTGTATTGAGGGCTAAGGATAAAGAGACGAAGTTTACAATACGGTAAGCATAGTATAACATCATCCATATCACAAAACAACTGAGAACAGACAAAGATGCAATTGTAACGTTGTGTGGGCAAGTCCAGCACGGAACTAGATTACAGGTAAAGATCAAAGGAACATCACTCCTCCCTTTTAAACCTTGTAAGGTGCAATGATACGCTAAGACAATTGTGTATAAAATTGAAAAGAGTAATAGACATTGGCTGCAAACCATGCAGTTCAAGGCACAAGTCAGAGTAAGTAGTAGTTAAAAGGCATGAGGATTAAGGACTTACAACAGCGGCTTTGACCGGTGTAGTCATGCCCTTCTTCTTGCTGGTGTGACAATCCTTGAAGATTTCCACTGCATTTGGTTCAGGTACTTTTTGGTCCTTGCGGGCTTTCCTCTGCATTTCGAACAAGTCAATATAGATCTGATAATATGGTACAACAAAAAGAGTGAAACAACAGCTAATTACAAGAGCCTCGCAGTGTGCAATATAGCTACGAGATCCTATCGTCTGTTGGAATTTCACTTTCGTACAGTTGGCCTTGTTCTTTGAACAGTTCACCTACAAGAAGATAGATTTGCATGGCACATGCGTCAATAGGACTTCAACACGTGATCTGATCACATATATATAATGTACCTGATACTTGGGATCAGATCAGTGTTTAACAAGGCCCCTCCAGTCTTCATCCGATATATTTTCCACTGGAGATGTTTGGGAAAGTTCACTGTTAGCCTTGCCTTCAAAGTGAGTTTTCCTCAAGTTATACCGATACTGTCACAGAGCAGACTTGAAAACATGGGTGCAAGCATGTCTGGTTGCATCATCTTGGCTACCCAACTTGAACCTCATCTGTTGAAAATTATGGGAGTCTCATTATCAGCAACCTAGAAAGTATGGTACAGAGCAAGACGATATTACTAGTTTCCATACATAACCATACTTACAGATAAATGGTCGAGGAAGGTGTTGAACTGGGTTTCGTCTTTGTCATTCCTGTGCTGAATCCATGTTGGGAGGATACGTACATGACACCTAACGGCAACCGCTGCCTCTGATACTAACTTGGCTGACTCTATAGCATCACGTGGCCTTTTTAAACCTGCCTCAAAACGGATATCCATTCTTCCTCCTCTATATTTAGTTAACCTATCGAGCATTATCCCTGATGTTTGTTTCCTCTTGCACCTAGGTGCTAGTCCAACAACGAACATAGGAAGTGTTAGTGTACATCAAACTGTGAGACTACATATAAAGAAGCATGCAACTGTAACTTGACTCCAGCAACTACCTTCTTGCTGTTGAAACTCACAAGGTTCATCTGATATTGCCAACTCGTCTTGTGTCAAGAGTGCTTGGGAAGTAGTGTCAGGTGGCAAGGGAGCTTGGGAACGTGCTGCTAGCTCAGTTGACGCACGAGTATGTCGTGCAGCGGGTAGTACTGTGGTAGGTGTTGCAAGAACTAGGGCTATCTCTGCTTGTTTGGTGGCAGCTATTTGTTTTTGTTTGGCTTTTTTGCAGCTTGTGTAGCATGGGATGCCGTGTTTGTAGAATTTTCGGCTGGACTTTCACTTTCTATTGCACCATCAGTACCAGCAGAATCTGCAGGATTCATCCGCTTCTCATTCCCTGCTATTCTGTGTTTCTTCCTCTTTCTCCGTGCCATGTTAAGTCAAGCCGACAAGAAAAACGAATAACAATTTTGCTCTTCAAAACAAATTGATGTGTGATGCAGACAAACTGAACTTTGATGTTAGACAACCACATGATAGGAGGATGTAATATGTATGAAAAACATGACGGAAGAGATAACCAGAACTATGATGTGTAAACTAAGAAGAAGACATTTCACCAAATTAGAAGCAATGCAATGGAAGGTAGACACCATATGAAAGATGCTACAAATATCGCCCTGCCAAGTTAACAGTGTCTCAGCATAAATGGCGTTTAAACAAATGTGAAGCAGTACAAGAAATAAATCATATGCAAGATGCAAACAACATCACACTACCATGTTAGAGGTCTCTCGTCATTAGTGCCATTGCATATTCACAGCATTGCATATTCACAGCTTATGATGTGTAAACTAAGGAGAAGGCATTTCAACAAATTAGAAGCAATGAAAGCTAGACACCATATGAAAGATGCAACGAATATCACTCTACCAAGTTAAAACTGTCTCGTCATATGTGCCATTTCAACAAATTAGTAGTACAAGCTAGAAAAGAATGTGAGATGTAACCTATATCACACTCCGAAGTCAAACGTGTCTTATGATAAGTGATTGTTGCAGGTTACACAACAGTAGTAATTTGATGTAAGAACATGGTGTGATAGACAGATATTGTATGTTCTAGAAACAGGAACACGTGTCTTATTCAAGTATAATGTGTAAAGTAAGTAGATGGAATTCAACAAAATTAGAAGCAATACAAGCTAGACATCACACATAACATGCAACCACATATAACAGTGCCAAGTTAGAGGGAGCACCAGTGATGCTGCACTAGGGGAGACGTGCTCATCATAAACACAGCTTTGTTGAGTGTCTATGCATGTGTTGTCTTGGAAATCATCTTGGGGGTGTGGAGGAGTAGAAACTGTAGAGGCCCTCCATTTGGAAGGAGCACCTTTATCTGTTGCCTTGCTAACTTCCTTCCGCTTTATTGATTTTGAATTGTCAAGTAAAACCGACAAGAAAAAGCAATAAAATTCTCTCTTCAGAACTCATTCATGCATGATACTGACAATCACTACTTCGATGTAAGGCAAACACATGATACCAGGATGGAATATGTACGAAAAACAGGACGGCATGGCATGTTCACAACTGCTTGTGTAAACTAAGCAGAAACCATTCCAGCAAATAAGAAGCAATGCAAGCTAGACACCACATGAAAGATGCAACCAATATGACTCTGCCAAGTTAAAAGTGTCCCATCATAATTGGAATTTCAACAAGTTAGAAGCAGTGCATGCTATAAATCATATGAAAGATGCAACTAATATCGCACTGCATATACTAAAGGTGTCTCGTCATATTGATTGATGCGGGATACAAAAAAAATAATAGTTTTATGTAAGGACATGCTTAATAGACAGATTTACTATGTACTAAATACAGGAAGGCATGTCACATTAACAGGTATAATGTCACATTTACAGGAGTATAAGCTAAGCAGACTAGCACATGTAGTTTAACCAGATTGGAAGAATTACAATCTAGACACCATATGCAACATGCAACCACATACCACGCTGCCAAGTTAGAGCAAGCACCTGCGATGCTAGTGTAGGGGAAATGCTGTTATCAACTACAGAGCTACGTTCACTATCTTCATCTAGTATTTCTGTTTCTTGAGAATCATGACGGGAGGCTGACGCTGCATTCTTTAAATGAGGAGTAGTCCCCTTGCCTGCCTGCCTCGTCATAACTGATTGATGAGGGATACACAAGAACATTAGTTTGATGTAAGAACATGGTTAATACACAGATGTACTAGTATGTACCAAAAACAGAAAGACATGTCATATTCAAAGGTATAATGTGTAAGCTAAGTAGACGCAATTTAACCAAATT
The DNA here is from genome assembly GCF_002162155.2 of Triticum dicoccoides. Classification (NCBI taxonomy): domain Eukaryota; kingdom Viridiplantae; phylum Streptophyta; class Magnoliopsida; order Poales; family Poaceae; genus Triticum; species Triticum dicoccoides. Next base: position 756,294,998 of record NC_041393.1, on the reverse strand, counting down.
GGAAGAAATACAAGCTAGACATCCGGCTGGAGTGGTGAACATGATCATCTAGGACCTGAGAGCCTGGTGGGAGGCGGGCTGCTTCGCCACCATCGCGGCTTTTTAGCTGGCTTCCAGGTGATGCCTGTCTTTGCTGGGCTTGTCACTGGCTCGGCCAGTGCCCTGACTAGCTATTTGTCTTCTGGTGCTCATGGGATGGTGGTTCATGTAAAAATATCTTTCCTTATCTTAATAAAGACCGACTTCGGCCTTTCGAATACAAGCTAGACACCATATGGAACATGCAACCACATATGACACCGCGAAGTTAAAGCAAGCACCTGGGATGGTGGTTCATTGTGAGCGAGGTCATCAACTCCAGAGCAACGTTTACCGTCTCCATCTACTAACACTGCACCCTTTAAAGCGTTGTAACGTGACGCGCCTAGCCGCGTAGGAAGCTGGCACGACTTGTCTCTTTTCTTTTTGCCTTCGCTTTCGGCAGACTCTGAAATACCCTTGCATAAAAACACAATAGTGAGAGTATGGATGAAGTGTGTGCAGAACTAGTGCACTGTAAAAGTAGCAGATAGCAGGTGGCTGAAAAATAAATGACAGGAGACATATGATAGCTCTACAACATTGCATGGCAAACAAAATTAGATTCTACTCCGTATGATTTTGTAATATATGAGCACAGGAAATGCAGGTACTCCTCCAACACACCACCACATGTGGTCATATCTAAGATAACAGTCAACTGAAAATAAATAGGTCAGTCGATTTTTTTAATGAACTGTCTGATCTATAAGGAACGGGCAGATGGCCTTCGTCTACCTCCCGCCAGTTACTGTTGACGATCTTTCTCGATCCGCCAGCGACCACCGGCCCAGACCCGTGCCTCAGCAACCCCACCCTCCCATCGACCTCACACCACTGCCATGCTTGGCAGCGCCCCCAAGCCATCCCTTTAATCCCGGCCGACCTCCAGATCCGGCGCCAGTAGCTCTAGGCCGCAGACGTCCCTAAGATAAACACCAAGGCGCTGCTTCCCCGGCGTAATAGTCGTACTAGCGCCTGTTACGCCGGGGAATGCTTCCGTTAATTGGGAATCAACTGGCCAGAAATTGAAATTCAGGGGGGCGACGGACCTCTAGCTAAGGTGAAATAGTATATGAGGAGAAACCTTGTGCATCGCGAGTTACTAGGAACATCTAGTATCAAGAAGAAGCGGTCAACTAGTGTCTTCTGTGGGATGAATACCGTGCAAGCAGAGACGTAAGATTTGCATGAATAAGGGAAGAGGAGTACCTTCTTCGGTTGCCGGTGTGGTCACCTCCACATGTCGCGCCGATCTTCTTCTTTTTACCGGGGAAACCGATGTTCTGGAGGGTGCAGGCTTGGACGAACCCATGGCCAGATTGTTGACTGTGTTGCCATGGCCGTATGTCGGCGGAGGGGAAGCATATCTGAGGTGGCGAAGGACGGCGTAGCAGGAACAACTCCGGTGCGGTGTGGAGGGTGGCGAAGTTGGAGCGGCAGTGGTGAGGCGCAGGACGGCGTGGTTGAACTGGCTCGGGTATGGACGGCTCGGCCTCGGCTTCAACTACTAGCCGTGGAGGGCGTTGCGGTTGAGGTTGCGGTGGACGACGACGTCGGGGTATCGGCTCCGGCGTGATTGAGGAGGGCGGCGGTTGATGGGTGGGATGGGGTGGTGGACGGAGGACGCCGGGGTTTCGCGGCTGGTGGAGAGGTAGTTTTGGCGCCCACAGAGTACGAATGGGGAATAGGACGGGTGGGGGGAACCATGTTTCGGTCTGGGACACACTTGTTTTTGGCTTTTCTGAATAGAAGATGGGACACGCTTGTTTGAAATTTGGGGAAAGTACAAACTTTGCCCCCCTCTTGAATTTAGGACCTACTGCGGGTCGGGGGTAGGATGGTAATCCCAGGTGTCCCAAATAGTGGGCAGGAGCGATTTTCGGCCGCGCGCATGTGTGCTTAGGCGGCCATTGTGTATGAATGTTTTTCAGAGGCGGTTGTGTGGTGTCTAGATGAAGCTACAAACCTACCCCGGTTTAGACCTTTGGATGTCGGGCCGGTAGGTTTCACAGGTCGGAGTTATTAGAAAAGTAATTTCCTTGTACTACCAAACATTGGTCTCACACGGTTTCGGGCGAGTAGAGGCTCTTTTGGCGCTTCATTCAAAATTTTGAAACACAAGCATTCACGTTTAGAGTACTCTTGAACTATGAGGATTGACTTACATAGACAATGTTATATTTGACCTTGTTTGTTTGAAAACCTCATTAAATTATCCGCTTCCTTTTGAAATTTTGACACTTCAAAATCCTATAACTACGATTATTTTGGAATGGAGGAGCTAAATTTGAATCTATTTTGTACACGACTACATATTCTGTTATGTACAAAATCAGATCAAAGATTGGTACCCCCATAGTTTAGGTATGGTTCACAAATGCCATGATATCAAATTCAAATAATTGAATGGACTTCATGTTGAATTCGATTTTTTTAAACCACCTTAGGTTGAATTCAAATGTATGCTAGTTCATAGGTAGCTATTTATAAATGTCCATTGTGTAACTTTCGTATGTATAATGTGCTTTACACACACAACATGAACTATACTCACGTTTATATTCGATTGCTAAAGCGATGCATTGTCTGGAGTTCAAAATACTAACTATGTGGATCAATTGTGTTGAATAATAACATAGACATGCTCAAATTCGATAGAATCTAGATGTCTGATGGATCAATGACCGCTCCTTACGCGAATTGCAAATATCATGATCCCATCCTAATATTTGGATACAATTTATATCTTTAATCAATGTGTAGAGCAGTCTTTTACGTGTAGTTTCACTCTCCATCGGAGGTCTTTCACACATGCTCACACACTCTCTCCCGAGGTGTCTTTCTCGCACACATGCTCTAGATATACCCCCTCCCTCTCCTAACCATTTACAACTGTTTTCACTAACCTTTATCACAAGCACTCTTCCTCTCGCAAACATACACACACACAATCCTCATCGACCCTTTCTATATACATGGACCTGCCTACGTGTCTCATGTACGCACATTATCTTTACGCCTGTCTCTCACGCATTATCTCACACCTCTCTTCCTAATCGACGAGTATGATTCTAGAAGGGCATTCTGTAGGATGCCCCTTAAATTTAGGTTGAATGAATAGTAATATCAGAGATAAAGGGGTTACCTTAGTCCGAGAACCTAGGGTTACAAATCCTAGCCGGCTTTGTCAGTGGACACAGAGTACTTCACAATTCTGCTATGTTTGTCTTGTACGACTAGTCATCCATGGGTCTTCCTAAATGTGTCATGGGCCGACCAATGTGGCGCAGGACGGAACCGGACGAAGGGCCTCACCTCGACCCACCGGACCTCACGCGGTGGCACACCCTCTGCCCTCACGTCTCATTATCTTCTCACACCCACACATACCAACACAAACACCACACACACAAAAAATTTCTCCTGGTGCCTCTATTCCCTCCCCCCTTGCATATACACACTCAAGGGAATGGAATCTACTGTCGTGACGTCATATTCGTCTCTCTCTCTCTAGACCACTCTCATTTCTTGTGCTATCTCTCCCACGCCCCCCCCGTCGGCCCCTCTATCCATGCCTCTCTCGAATACGTAATACACACACATACCTCTCTAGGCCTCGCCAAATGCATCAACTACACATTCACACATGTTACATCACGTACCCCATTGATCTAAAAAGCCCTCTCTTCACGTTTATTTCACATACAACATTCCTTTTGAATAAAGTGTGGCCAAAATTTATTTTAGAGTTTCTACATATATACAATATTACAAAGTTATATGGAGGAGTACGAACGCTAATTTGCATTGCATGGTTCCCACAATGATATTTATTCCGCACTGTGAATTTGTATATTTTATAGTATATACAAAGTTAGTCATAATAAAGAGAAACGAAGAGCATATCTCTCTCCATCGCATACCCCCCTGTACGCCCCTTTCACGTATGCACACAAAACTATCTCCAGGTCCTCTAAAAGTAAGACCCCAGAAAATTCATGCATGTTTCATCTTTCTCTCGTGATATATGCAATGACGATCATTGTATTTGAAGCGAAAGCATGATACATACATTGGACTTCATAATCCACTCATTATGGTCACCGTTTATGTTTAGTGGTTATTATACAGTCACGTGCTCACCGTACAACTTTGTATTTGCTCATAACATGACTAGTTGACCAGTTAAACGCTCCACGTGGCACCTCTAGTGTTGCATCACATTATCTCACTAACATCGTGCCCACCTGTCGACTTGTATCTACTCTACATCTACACTATTATAAAATACACAAAATACACTCTTATAAAAAACAGAGTTGGTTATGATGGTGTGCCTGCCATCCTACAATATAGGCCGTCCGATTTATATCTGACAGATAGGAAAGAAACTATGGAAATTTTGCAAAAAGGTACCCACACACCTCTCCACATTTGCAAATAAGGCCTTCCCTCGTTCATCCTTTTCTCTCACAAGATAAACAAGTCATACAAATGCATCTTGATGTTACGTACAACGCACGGGCATCTTGCTAGTAAGAATAAAAACAAATGACAAAAAAATATTTTGATGGTGGTTCAAAGTCATGACCGCGGGCACAACGGACAAGGTGGCCTTGTATTGGTATGCTGAGCCGTCTATTTTAACACACAGGAGCTGGTGTGGTGATTATACACACACGCACGCATGCACATGAACTCCATCCATGCAACACTCACACAAAGACATGCACCCACGCACGCACGCAACACTCACAAGTACACACGCAGCCATGCACGCACGCAACACTCACATGCACACACGCATGCATGCATGCACACACCAGTACACCACACGACCAACACACACTCTCACGCTCAAGTGCTCAACCTACACGTACATGCGCACACATCAGGCCTTGATAGACACATACACAACCAGGTGATTCCCGCGCACGGGTTGGAGCCTTGTCGCGCCTGCGTAAATTTGTGTTTATCTGACCTTTTCCCTATGCGAACTGACAGGTGGGACCCACAAGGAACATGGTCAATTTAACTAGTCAACATGGCGCCACGCAGACTATTTGGCCGGTCAATAGAGTGCAATCTGATGCTGAACTGCGAGCAAGTGACCGGATAATCACCGCAAAACGTATATAGTGACCGTAATCAGCTTATTCTGAAGTTCGGTGACCATATTACGCTTTTCTCTCTGTAGGCCCTCCAAAACTACGTCTCTACACATTCTCGCATGTTACATCTAAAAACTATGCAATACATCACTACTACTACACTCTAACACAATAAATCATATGTGTTTTTAGTTTTACTAGATATCATATTGTTACTTATAATTATTCAGTTTGCATACATTAAAATTGCCTTCGAAACGTATGGCCAGTATCATCTACCGCGCGGGAAAAATCCCGCCCTTTCCTGCTTAATCAGGTTTGTATCGATGGATCGTGCGAAACAGCAAAACTATAGTACTATACAGTACAAGTTACAGTTCACTGGGCCATCGTGTCGTCTACTCCTCCGTCGTAAGAGTGGAGCGCTCGCTTTCATAAATCTTCTAGTCCCTTCCGCCGACATGTGGGACATCAAGCTACCGGGTCCACGTGCCATACCGGAATACAGTGCAGAGCAGCCGGGGTGAAGCACCCCAGTCATGGCGCCGGTGTAGTAATGAGCAATGAGGCGTCAAATCACAAAACTACACCTTTCCCGCAGTTAAGTTGGAGGGACGAAGTAATAATGCTAAAAAAAGAAGTTGGAGGGACGAAGCAACCATCATTTCACTCGTTGCTGAATCCGCTTCTCCCTCATCTTCTTCAACTTAACCACGTGTTGCTTCTGCCGTTGTTCTGCCTCATGTGGGATGCGGATCATCTTGGTAAAGCACTGACACGTGGGACCGCATGTTAGCAAACCGCCAGGACAACGTCCTCCGAAAATAAGAAACCTCCCCCGCCATCCGCGCGGAAAAATCACCTCCTTTTTACTAATCTTTGATTCTATAATTTTTTAGATCAATATAATTGAGATTTGTATAGATAGCACACAGGAGCAAAACCAAGTGGTACGGTTAAGGGCATCCACAATGTGTAGCCAAATGTGAAAATAGCTTTTGGCATCGTGGGAACCATTGTGGACGGTGTTGCCAAAGCCAAAAAGATGGAACCGAAGCTCCTTGATTGATTGATTGAAGGAATAGAAAAATGCAACGTCTCTCCTCTTTCTCCCAGGCTTGGACGCATGTAGTACAGTATAGAGCACATAGTCTACTCCCCTGTCCCTTCTATCACAAATCACAAAGCAGTGAGGCGTCAAATCACAAAGCACGGACGAAGCAACTATCATTTCACTCTTCGCTGACTCCGCTTCTCCATCGTCTTCTTCGAGAAACCATCTCACCTCACTAGTACTCCTAGTAGTAGTACTAGTAAAGGACTTCCTGGATGCAAATAAGGCGGTTGTCTCGGCTTGCAGGCGGCACTTGCGAACGACTTACCGTGGTCTCCCTCAATGGTGTTCTCCGTCGAACGCACTTCGCCAAACCACAAAAAAAGTCGTCGACGTCACCGCAATGGGCAAGGAATTCAAATATAGTTACTACCTCCATTTTTTTGTACACAAGGCGAGTATATCAAAATTACAATTTGCAAAGGGCCACTAACACTAATCGAGGCAAAATTGATGGGGTTAGCAACCAAGGACATTAACATCCCCTGCATGCATGCGGAAGTGAGAAGGTTCGTTTGCATGGCGCTGCATTAATCAAGCGATGAGGAGTGAGATGGTTAGCTCTTTGGTCTTTCGAGAGAAAAATACGCATTAATTGACACGTGAAACGAGGATTTGTATCGATAAAATCCCGCGAAGGAAAACCCCGCCTTTCTTTTTTAACACTAGTACTCCTAGTACGTACGTACTTATCCTGTTTGGGTCTGGGCCTTGCATTGCCAAACTTCGCCACACATTTTTGCCAAGCTTGCCTAAAGTTTTCAAAATGAGAAGGAGGTACACTTGCGCACGGCTGTCGCAGTCGCACCGCACCCTCACACGATCGCTCATGCACGCCATCGTCGCACCGCACCCTCACATAGTCGCTCCTGCACGCCGCAAACCCAACCAAGGGAACGCACCCTCACTGACACGTGCTGTCGCATGTGAACAAACCAAACTCAGCCATCCTATCGCTGACACATAATTTTCGTTCATAGAGTATGTTTATCCAACTGCATGTTGGGGAGTATCCGTACGGCCCGTGCGGTGGTCTCTTGGGGAAGAAGAAGAGGTGAGGAAGAAGGAAAGAAGGGTTAGGAGACGTAGGATATTCATCCAACCGCCTGAAATGGTAGACTGACCCAAGTCAGGCGACTTGCATAACAAATAGTATGTTTTTACACAGCAAAAGATCCATAAAAACAACAACATAAAGAAAAACTATCACTGCTCGTGGAAAGAGACGGCCTTGTCGTCTTTAGCTGCCAGCGTGAACCAGCCGTCGCTGCCGACGTGTGTCTCCGCATCGTGGTTGTCCTCGGCCTCCATCTACTCGTTCAAGCGGAGCGTGCGGGCGCTCTACACGGACGAGAGCACAACCCGGTTCAAGTCGAGGACGTCCGGTTTCGCCTGCAGGAGGGCCTCAATGGCAGCGACATCTGCGCGCTCCGCGTCGAGTCGAGCCTCCGCCACCTGGTTTAAGTCCAGGACTTCCGGTTCCGCCTGCAGGAGGGCGTCGATGAGAGCGGCATCCGTGCGCTCTGCGTCGAGTTGAGCCTCTGCCGCCTGGTTCATGTCCAGGACGTCCGGTTCCGCCTGTAGGAGGGCCTCGATGGCAGCGGCATCCGTGCGCTCCGCCTCAAGTTGAGCCTCCGCCGCCCGGTTCACATCCATGACATCCGGTTCCGCCTGCAGGAGAGCCTCGATGGCGGCGGCATGCGCGCGCTCCATGTTGAGTTGAGCCTCTGCCTCCCGGTCCTCCTTTAGTATCGTCATGTTGAACCACTGGTCCGCCTGCACTATGGGGGACTCGGACGCCGGCACGAAGTCGACGTCCATCATCTCATACCCATCGGGGGCCTTCTGCGCCGCGACCTCCGCAGTGAACATTGGATCGGCTTCCTCCTCCTCGTAGCTTGGCTCCAGAGAACTCGGGGTTTGGCCCGCCGCAAAGCGAGCTTGGAAACGGAGGTCTGTGGCGCCGATCGCCGCCGCGATTTCTGCGCGACGCTCCGGCGTCAGCATCTTGTAGTAAGTGATCTTGCAGCGCACCATGGCTTTTCGGCGAACTAGGGGACGCTTGATGCGGGCTAGGGGATCGAAAGGTGGGGGAATGGGCTGGAGATTTGGTGTGGTTTTAGGGCAGTGGCTGGCGTAGGCCGAGCAGCGAAGGTTCTATGTGAATAGTGGTTCCGGTGATGACCGGTCAATCAGTTTTGACTATACATCGCTCTTGTCGCGTTCGCGTTGCAGCCTGGCACACTGGACCCTCCACGTTGCTCACCGAATGGAACACGCTTCGTCTTGTGTTTTCGCTCGCTTGTGGGACCGCAGTTGAGAGCAAACCGACGTCCCTCCCCCTCCCCCGCCCGCGTCATTTATTATACCACCACTCCCTCCGTTTTATGCGGAGTAAATAAAAACAGAGGGAGTATACTACGGATGAGGATCCCCTGACGTGGCCGAACCCATTGAGTAACTGACATGCGGGGCCTAGCAAGCATGGGGTCCGCCAGTAAGTGACTGAAAGGGAGGGTAAGGCAGGGATACCTACGTCAGAGGATCCACTTCCACTATACTACTTTGACCAAATGTTAGAGTAATAATATATAACATGCAACTTACACAAATGTTAGAGTAATAATATATGACATGCAACTTACACAAAGCATATGGTCAATTTCATATGTGAAAGGAGTTTCCAATGATATAATTTTCACATTATACATCTCATGTACTCCCTCCGTCTAGGTGTGTAAGTCATCTTACGAAAACCAAATAATCCCAAAACACGTAGGCGTGGTGCATTAACTTCTACCTCGTTTCTTGTTTCTTGACATATGAACCAATAAGAGATGAGGGTGTGCATGATTTTAATGACCTGAGACTATCAAACATGACATGCAGTGGTTAGTTCATTGCATGCACAGCCTCCGGTGCACAGCCTCCGTTTTCCTCCGTTTTCCTCTCCTCCTTGGTCACGGTGCACAGCCTAAGATGACTTACTCACCTATGTGAAAGGAGTACTATTAATCTTGTCAATAGTCAAATTGGAAACCATCTCGAGTACAAATCTAGGAGTACGTACGAATCTAACAATATTGATTGGGCGTTGTTGAATGTTGATACCTTTTTTAGCATAGTAGAGATACTTTGACTACACATAAAACTTATATGTAAAGTAGAAAGGATAGGAGGGAGTATATTGTACATTCAAAAACGAAATGAACATTGAATACCCTTTATATATGATTTGCGCATGCTATGATCACTGGTTCAAAATTTTGAATCTGCCTTAGGTATCACGTGCCCCCACTCGTTCCCTCTCGATTTCAACTCGGGAGCCGGAGATCTATTGAAAGAGGACTAGGGTGGGTACATGCGAATGATACTCGGCGGAATATTCAAATGAGGCATGCGGGAGGATGGACTCGACTGGAGGGCGACATGATCGATGGAGAAGAGGGTTGGAGAGGAATGAGAAATAAGCAAACGCCACATGACTACACTTGAACGGCTCAAATAAACAATAAGTTGTCTCGCTTGGCCTACATAGTGAAAGGCCTAATGCGCAATGCGGAGCACTGACACTCGAATATGGCCGGGAAAACAGGGAAACCGACATGCGGGGCACACCTGTCAGGACAACGTAGCGCAGACTAGTCCAATGGAGGAGCTGGCCCACGACCTCCTCGCCACCGACAACCGTTCATGTGGGTTGTTGGGGCCAACAACGGGGCGCAGCTCCAGCATCGCCTCTGGACACGGCGACCGCAGTGAGCGACACGCTCATATCGTCGATAGACACGGTCGGTTTCAGTGTGCCGAGGGTGGCGTTAGTGCTGTGGCATGACCAACGGTATGTTTGGTTTGTGCCCAAGGTTGCCCCATCAAAGCATTGGGTAGCCAAAATTTTGGTTGAGGTATTGGTTGCCCATGATTTGACATTGGCAAGAAAAATGAACTAGAGTTGGCTAGAGTTCATTGGCATGCCAAAGAAATGGCAACCATCCAAAAAAGACCAATCTTTGGGTCATGACCAAAATTTTGGTAAGGTGCACTTTGGCCACAATCCAAACACACCCTAACACTCGGCTCGTCGAGGATGCACGGGGCACCGCGACGCGTCCACGGAGTGGTGTAGCGCGGCCAACTACATCCTCTGGACCTGAGACCATGCCGGGTCGTCTTGCTTTTTTAATGACATGCGGGGATCACATTTGAGCAAAGGGCATCTCCAACGTTGCCACGACCGCAGCTGACTACCATGGCACACCAAAGCCCTCGTCCCTCGCACCGTCGCACGGTGCGTTCCCAGCCGGCGCCAGCTGCCCACATTCATGGCGTCCGTTCGTATGTCGTCGTTAAGAGGCTCGGTGCCCGAGGAACCAACTCCGGCGACTTAATGACGCACCCGGACGCTTGGCTTCACCGGAATGCGTTACTTAAAGCGGCAACGCCCAACTAACCTCCACACATAGCGCATCGTCCTCCTACCTGGCACCACATCTGCCATGACTGCAAGTGCGAACGCTCTGCGGGAGAGCTTGTCTTTGGGGATGAAGCTCGAGGTCGCCGCCCTTGCTCAAGTCGCCTCTCGCGATGCAATAGCGGCGTAGCCGGACGCGGACGCGATCGCACAAGCGGTGGCCACGCTGGCGGCCGACGACGGGAGCACCGTCAGCCACGCATCCTACTTGCCGCTGTCCAACGCCCGGCACCGCCGAGGTTGGGGACTCCTCCGAGGATGAGTAGGGCATGGCAGGCGGCAGGGTATGGTGTGCCAACTGGCCGGTCCGTATCCCGTGTTCTACTCTTCCTTGCTGGAGACCGCACCTTCACTTCACGGGTCTTGAACCCCGCCCCCGTACATAGAGATCGCAGATGGAGGATGTCGGTCGCCGCCGTAGAATAGGTTTAGGGTTGGGTTTCTTTTATTTTTCTGTCCTATAAAAGTTCGAAATGTAATGAAAATCTGCCGTGTTTGCATTAATCTCGGCCGGTGTATATGAACTCTCACAATAATATACATATTGTAGGAGTACTAGCAAGATGCCCGTGCGTTGCACGGAAGATCAAGATCTTGTGGGAGAAAAGGATGAACGAGGGAAAGCCTTATCTGCAAGTGTGGAGAGGAGTGCGGGTAAATTGTCATAGTTTCCTTCCTATCCGTTAGATATAGATCGGACGGCCTATATTGCAGGATGACAGGCACACCATCATCACCAACTTTGCTTTTTATTGAACCGAGACAAATCTAAAAAACCCAACTAAGCCAACCCCCCAGCATATCGCGCGGGAAAAGACCCGGGCGCACCATTTTAGTCGGGATTACCGGATTACTAGTAGTAGTATCGATGGATCGCACGAAGCAACATTTTTTTTGAGGGGGCGAAGCACCTAGTTTAAAAGGAAAAAAGGTGGTACACTCACAACACTCCTGTCGCGGTCGCATTGCACCCCACACACGTTCGGTCCTGCACATGGCTCACGCAAACGGAATGCACTTCGGCTTGCCTCTTCACTGACACGTGGGACTGCACTTGGAGAAACTGACCATGCGCCAAACTCCCCCCGCCCACCGCGCGAAAATCCTCCCCCCCCCACAAAAATTCCCCCCAAATTCGATTCAACCGCCCTTCGGCCAAATATTC
>NC_041393.1:756266139-756282637 GCF_002162155.2 Triticum dicoccoides | reverse complement strand
TCCACTCCATTCGCTCCGCCAAAGCCGCCCCCCCGCCGCACCGATACGTCGGCGCCGCGGTTCGTCGAGGGGACGCACGGCGATCCTCTCGCTCCCACAATATGTTCTCGTAGACTATCGTCCTCTAGCCGCGCCGCCACCTCTGGCTACGTTCTTGTGGAGGCGCACGACGGTCAGCGCCGCCACCGCTGGCGACGTTCGTGTGGAGACATACGGCGGTCAGCTTCTCCCACGATACGCGCATTCTAGACTGAGGCCCCGTTCATGTCGGTGTAGCGCTGAATGTTAGCTGATAGACGCTGTTAATCTCACTATTTGCCAAAGTAGTTTACTGTCAATATGCTCTGCTTAAAAAGCTTCCTTGCCCTGTTCTGCACTCAATCTGCTTAGCTGAGATGGCATGCCTAGGCCGATTAGTTGCTAAAATATCCTGCCATATATTTATTGTGACGTAGATTGCCATGGTCTAGTAGACAATCTGTTAGGTGAAATAGCTCTACACCGTTTTATACTCGATCTTTGTTGCTGCGATGGCCTTCGATAGTTCGATGGCTGTGTGCTCGGCTTCATGACTGCGGAAACATCCTGCCATAATTTAGCACTCAAATCTGTTTGCTGAATTAGCTTTACATATATTTCGTTACTCAGATCTACTTGTCCAAATATATTGCCATAGCTTTAGACATCGACCTAGGTATTTTTTTTCTGGTATTCATAAAAAAGCATATATGTTTTTCCTGTAATATATAGTAGAAGAACTAATTTGTATGTCTAACAGATGGACAGGACTTGGATAACTTCTGCTCAAAGATTCTCCGCTGCATATGTCAAGGGGGTTGAAAACTTCATGAACTTTATCAGAGTTGAGTACGGTGTTCCAAAATCAGATGTGCTCTGCCCGTGTAGCAGTTGTATTAATTCAGTTACAAGACCCAATCAACTGTGCAAAATCATCTACACTTGTATGGGATTTCGGTCACATATACTAGGTGGGTTCATCATGGTGAAGCTGTGAACGTCAATGTTATTGACTACGTGGAAGCAGCAGATCACCATCTTGATCTACCTGATGCTCAGGTGGAAGAGGAGGAGGAGGTGGTGGTGGCGGAGCCAGTGAGTTTGACCAACATTGAAACAATGCTACGAAATGCTTGTGCATTCCGTGAACTTTCACCTGCAGAAGAAAAACGGTGGGCCCGGATGTTGGAACAATGCAAAGTTGCGGTCACCCCAGGAAATAAGCTGTCAGTATTCTCAGCTATGGTCACCTTTCTTCAGGTGAAGACATCTGAGCGGATGACCAACAAATCATTCGATGTGATGTTGGCTGCTTTTCGCAAATCTTTCCCAGATGCGTCTGAGCTGCCACACACCTACAGTAAAATGAAGAATTTCCTTCGTGCAGTTGGAATTGGATATGATATGATCCATGTTTGTAAGAATAATTGTGTTCTGTTCTGGAAGGATTATGCCAACTTAAGTGAATGCCCGAAATGCAAATCATCAAGATGGAAAGATGGCGATGCTGTGAAGAGGGTTCCTCATAATGTTCTGAGACATTTTCCAATTACACCAAGATTGCAGAGGTTATTTCATGATGCTGAAACAAGAGAGGATGTACTGTGGCATTCTAGGAACCAGGAGTACAGAGATCAGAATGTAATGAGCCATCCATCTCATGGTAGTGAGTGGAAAAGCTTCATTGATAAACACAAAGAGTTTGCTGCTGACCCGAGAAACATTAGACTTGGCTTAGCTTCAGATGGATTTAACCCATTTTGCCACCAGAGCACCACATATAGCATGTGGCCAGTGCTTGTTATCCCTTACAACATGCCTCCAAATGTCTGCACCAAAGAATCAAACTACATGATGGCCTTTCTCATCCCAGGTCCAAAAAGTCCTGGAAAGGATTTTGATTTGTTCATGGAGCCTCTTGTGGAGGAACTTCAACAGCTATGGAAGGGTGTTCTCACTCGAGACCTATATAGCAGCCCACCAGCTGATTTCTTTCTGCGTGCTGCTGTAATTTGGTGCATCCATGATTATCCGGCTTTGGGCACTATGTCAGGGCGAACGACACATGGTTACAATGCATGTGTTCGCTGTGACAGGAATCCGCTGTCATACGCAATACTTAGCAAGATCTGTTACATTGGACACTGCCGTTTCCTTGCCAAGGACAAGCCGCATCCTAGAAAATACCGAAGACATGTGTTCAATGCAAAGCATGAAAACCGTGATGCGCCAAAGAGGCTCACCGCCGATGAGTTGCAACTGGAATTAGAGAAGGTCAGGCATATTACACCAAGAAACCATCCTGGTAATGGTAGCGGGAAAAGGAAGCGTGGCACGGTAGAAGAGAGATTATTGTTTACCCGCAGGTCCACTTTGTGGGACTTGGAGTATTGGAAAGATTTGGATCTGCGGCATAATCTTGATGTGATGCACATCGAGAAAAATATATGTGACAGCATTATCGGCACACTTCTTAACATTGAAGGCAAGATGAAAGATACCTTAAAATCTAGGATTGATTTGACACACCTGGGTATGAGAAAGGATTTGCAGGTGCAAGATGAAGGTAAACCACGAGATATGCACCAGCTGTGTACGTCTTGGACAAGGTAAAAAGAAAAGAATTCTGCGAGGTCCTGTCACGTGTAAGATTCCCACATGGATTTGCTTCCAACCCTGAAAGGAGAGTCAGTGCAGATGGAAACAAGGTACAAGGGTTGAAAACTCATGACTGCCACGTCCTACTCCAAAGGGTTTTACCTGTTATCCTTAGAGGATTGGGCCGCCCTGACTTATATAGAGCAGTTGCAGAGTTTGGACAATTCTTCAGGGAACTCTGCAGTAGAAATATCAGGATAGATGCTTTAGAGCGTCTTAGAGACAAGATACCAACTATCCTATACGACCTTGAGAAGATATATCCTCCAACCTTCTTTGATGTGATGGTGCATTTGGCTGTTCATCTACCTGATGAGGCACTACTTAGAGGTCCAGTACAGTATGGCTGGATGTACCAACTTGAAAGGCGGCTAGGCACTTTCAAGGGCTATGTTAGGAACAGAGCTAGACCCGAGGGTTCCATTGCAGAGGCCTACATTGCTACATAAGCGTTGACATTATGCTCAAAATACATTGAAACAGCTGATCAGCTTAGCAAAGAGGTGGGTGAAGACAATCCCGGGCTCAATGTTTTCGATTATTCTGTTCGAGTTACAGGGAAGAGTTGACAAGAGGACAAACCTAAAGATTTGGACAAAATGGTTTGGTATGTGCTGAATAACTGTCCTGAGATACTACCTTATATCAAGTAAGTGCAGTACTGTAGCTTATACATCGTAATCTACTAAACTTGCAGCACAATCTTATATATTTAGATGTTTGACGTGATCACTATGTTGTGCAGCATCTACAAAGAGGAGTTACTGCCGCAAAATCCAAGAAACATTGACAAACTGGTTATGGCAGGATTTACGAAATGGTTCAAGAACCATGTAAGCTTTTGAAGTGCACTGTCAGTTTTTTTAATATATTGAGTACATAAGATGATCAGCTTGTCTATTTTCTAACCATAGGTTAAGAAGATGCGGGAGGATGGGCAGGCAGTTAATGATGCCCTTTACTCACTAGCAATGGGTCCTGATACTCGGGTAAGACATCATGAATCTTGCATTGTTGGAGATGTGCGCTACAACACCGTTGCACGAGACGAAGGCAGGAGGACACAAAACAGTGCCTTCATGAGCACGGATACGTATGACAAAGAGACAACTGAAATGTATGCTAACATAACAGACATTGTTCAGTTGCAGTATATCTCCAGTTTCGAGGATCATCGGTGTGTGGTTCTATTGTGCTGTCGTTGGTATAACCTGTTTTCCAGGATCGCAAAACCCAGAGCTGATGATTATTTCAAATCCGTCAATGTCAAGGTGGCGTACCAGACCAACGAGCCTGTTATTTTGGCAAATCAAGCAACACAAATATTTTTCTTGGAAGACACATTTGGACGTAGCAATGACTGGAGAGTATTGCAAAGGTTTGAGCAGAGGAATTCGTTTAATGAAGTTGCACAACAAGATGATGCTTACACTGCTCCTGATGTACAAGATAACACACATGTTCCTAATATCTTTCAGAACCATCACGTCAATGACGTCGGCGAAAAGATTGCCTGTCGTGCTGTGGACATACAAGAGTTGATCAAGAAGAAGCCAACGTTTGAGGACGTTGAGGACGACGAAGAAGATGACACCATGGGGAATTACGATTCAGACTGATACACATGGCGAACATGTTGACGCTGCTGCTGCGGATGACGATTACATTGCTTTTGTCGTATTTGCCTGTCAGAAGATGTTTTTTATCTACTATGTGAAATTGTGTTTGCTATGACAACTGAAACCTGATGAACATGTTGTTTAGTATTTTGCTGAGAACATCACTGTTATGTATGCTGATTTGTGTTTGGTGATTGTATGACAAGTAAAACATGATGACATTGTTGTTTAGTTGTACTCATATTTGGCTGTGAAACTTGAATTTGATGACATAGTTTGCTGTTGGACTGCAATTTTCTCGACGTCTTTGAATGAGAACAAAGCTGACCCAATAGGGCCTCTGCTATTTATTTATTTATATGAGCAAAAGGGGATACCCCCTAATTTTCGTTAATAGAAATCATTAGATGTTCACAACACTATGCCCAGCCTGCTACACAGGTTTCATTCATTACTAGTTTCAGCAAAGTACTCATGTCGTAGCCACTGTTGCATCATGAGTGCTACATACACTACAAATAAAGAGACAATCATCCTACAGAGCACATCGATTTTGCCCATTATCTTCACAAGCTCTTTCATCTCCTCATTGTTGTCAAGGCCGTTCATTAGCTGTTGCTTGGCCATGATCAGAGGAACTGCATCTTTAACCTTCTGCTCTACATCTTCCTCTTCTGCCGTTCCTTAAGTTACTTGTCCAACACCCCAACCTGCTGGTATTTGGATTCCTCAGCTAACCAAATAATCAGCGTAGTTGCATTCCCCCACATCAGCAACTTCCCAGAAATACAAATCACACGAATCTTCCCTTTTCTGCACGAATCAAATTGGAAGATCATCAACCAAACTATTAAAAAAATTAGCAACTGAAAGCAGCAGAACAACACTTAAACATATTATTACCCCATGATTTGGGCATTGGTAGAAGACTCGGCCAGGGTTGCAGATTGTGGTTGAGACGCGACGGATGACTCTGCGTGATTTGCAGCAGTGGCACCACACCAACGCAGTGGGTTGTGATGAGCAATCAACTGCAGTGCGCGTGCCAGCGGGGCTGTGATGAGACCCACAGGCGATGGTACGGGTGGCGACTTGGCGCATATCTGGTTGTCGCCTGCTGAAGAGCAGGTGGAGGAGCAGCCAGCGGACATAGTTGCTGCGGCCAGAGCTTCTGATGCTAGGCAGAGTAAGTAGAGAAGAGGAGAAGCGAACGTTGGATATGTCAGTTTCATTACTTGCGGAGTAGCATAGCACCATATATAGTCATAGTCTAGGTTTGGATTCAAACCAGCTACAGGAGCACGTGTTTCTTTTTTCTAAAACTCGGCAACGTCTCTTTACTGGTACACTAGCTTGTTCTGTACGCTTCCCAAGTCTTTGATTTTCATTCCCTTTTTTTGCGAGGAAGGAAGGAGGACAAAATTGAGAGTTCCTCAGACTCGAACCCAAGACCTCTCGGTTGAAAACCAAGGGTGCTAGTCACTTATGTGGTGAACGTTCCCTGTGAGGAGGACGGCAGACGAACGCATTTCCTCGCAGTTTTCTTCCTATATATAAAAAAGTATGCTAATTGGTGCCTGCTAAGTCAAAAAACGATTGTGCCAACCTTGATCGTTTGATTGACATTCAACGTCTATCGCATTTCTTCAGTCTCTTCTTCCTCGAGCCGCCAAAGCCAAACCAGCACCGGCGGGACCGCCTGCTCCCGCCTCCCACGGTTGGCTGTGATCTTCCCCGGCTCCTGTTCGTTCCCGTCCGAGGCCTCACCATCGTCCTCCGCCTTGGTTCGCTCATCGTGGCGCCGCCCTCCGGTGTTGTAGACATGGTCAACAACCGAGAGGAATAAGGAGATGACTGTACATGGTGAGGATAACAGTAGGGACCCAGCAGCGTGCGTAGTAATTTTGTTTTTTCGGGACGGAGACGGGTATCAACTGGGTTGTGCGGGACCCGTGGCCCATCTAGCCCAGGCTTTTATTTCATATGTTTAGCACATGACCAGCCCAGTTTGTTTTTTTCCTTTCTGAAAAATGGCTAGCCAACTATTTTGGTTTTTGCAGAATAACCAACATAGGCCTACTTGCTTTTCTACGCCCTGCTGGGCCGGAAATCTTTCAAGACGAGGAGGGATGCATTTTGCCCAGAAATGGGCTATAAGTAATAAGAAATGGGCTATAAGTAATAAGAAATGGGCTATAAGTAATAAGAAATGGGCTATAAGTAATAATAAATGGGCTGTAAAATGAAAAAAAATACAGCAAACAGGCAATTAGTTCCCAAATACTGTTTTCTTTCAGATTTTGATATTTTCAATTTCATTGTTTTTGTGCGGGTAAAATTTCATTGAATTTAAATTAAGGTATATTTAGATTTATAATTAATTTGAATCTGGCTAGAAATTTCGGGCTGTATGCTGTTTGGGACAGATTTGGAGGCTCACTTGTAGGTCTACTAGGTTGACGTGTACTTTGGCTTTGTCAACTTAGTCCACAAACGATTCTAGGAGCAGTGACCGTTGGATGTTAGTCCAACGGCCGTGCTGCTTCTTCAATATCTGATCTTCTTACTCCAGTCGCCCAAACCAGCTCCGGTGGGACTGCCTGTTCCCGCCTCCCGTGGCCGGTTGTGCTGCCGCACAGGCCGCCCCGCCGCACCCTACTTCATTGCTGGCTAGGCCTTTCCTCTACTCACCCACACCTCCTGTTATTTTCCGGCGACGGCAGCCGGACCAGTAAACCCTCGTACTCCCCACCACGTGGGCAACCATTGCCGAGTCTTCCCCGGCTCCGTGTCATTCCCTTCCTAGGCCTCGCCGTCGTCCACCGCCATGGTGCTCTCGGCGCGGCCTGGTCAACATGGTCAACGAACGACATCCATCGGCCGTGGACTGTACGCGCAAAATAATGATTCCTCCACCTGACAGCTGGGACCCACCGGAAGGGCCTCTGTATTTCATGAAAAAACGTTCCCCCCGCTAACATGTCGGACCCACCAGCTATATCTTCACACGCAAGGAAGTATCTCCTTATTATGCACAAAAAAATGAATACCCACCCTGCTAGATGGGACCCACCATAGTGGGAGGATGACTTGTGGGCCAACTAAGTTGATGGGGACGGAGGGCTTTGTCAACTTAGTCAATATGAACGATTCTAGCTCCAGTGACCATACGATGTCCATCCAATGGCCATAGTGCTTCTTCAACCTCTGGTCTTCTTGCTCCAGCCGCCCAAAGCAGCGCCGGTCGTGCCGCGTGCTCCTGCCTCTCGTGGCCGGCTGTGATGCCGCAGAGGCCTCACCGCCCCCTACTACTCCCACCGCTGGCCCAGCGTATCCCTCTACTCACCCACACCCCCTGTTATTCTGCGGCGACGACAGCCTCATGCCGCAGCTGAACCAGTTAACCCTTGTACTCCTCTCTGCGCGGGCTACCACTGCTGCGTCTTCCCCGGCTCCGCGTCATCCCCTTTCTAGGCCTCGCCGTCATCCAGACCACCGCCCTGGTGCTCTCGGCGGCGCGTGGTCAACATGGTCAACGACGGACTTCCATCGGAAGAGTACTGTACGTGGAGAGGCTGACAGCTGGATCCAGGCGGCCGCAAGGAAGTGCCTCCTTATTACGCGCAAAATAATTATTCCTCCACCTGACAGCAGGGACCCACCAGACGGGCCACCTTATTTCGCGAAAAAATGTTTCCCCCCTGACTGCTTGGACCCACCGGACGAGCCAGCGTATTTCGCGAAAAAATCGTTCCCCGTGCTGTCTGCTCGGACCCACCGGAAGTGCCTCCTTATTACGCACAAAAAAATGAATACTCCCCTTGCTAGCTGGGACCCACCATGGTGGGAGGCTGACTTGTGGGCCTACTAAGTTGACTGGGACGGGGGCCTTTGTCAACTTTAGTCAATATGGACGATTCTAGCTCCAGTGACCGTATGATGTCCATCCAACGGCCGTAGTGCTTCTTCAACCTCTGGTCTTCTTGCTCCAGCCGCCCAAAGCAGCACCGGTCGTGCCGCATGCTCCTGCCTCCCGTGGCCGGCTGTGCTGTCGCGGAGGCCTCACCGCCCCTACTATTCCCACCGCTGGCCAGGCCCTGCGGCGACAGCAGCCTCACACCGCAGCCGAACCAGTGAACCCTCGTACTCCTCTCCACGCGGGCTTCCACTGCCGCGTCTTCCCCGGCTCCCAGGCGTCCCCTTCCTAGGCCTCGCCGTTGTCCACCGCCCTGGTGCTGTTGGCGCGGCGTGGTCAACATGGTCAAGGAACGACTTCCATCGAACATGGACTGTACGGAGGCTGACAGCTGGGTCCACGGCCGCAGCAAGGAAGTGGCTCCTTATTACGCGGAAAATAATGATTCCTCCACCTGACAGCTAGGACCCACCGAACGGGCCACTGTATTTCGCAAAAAAACGTTTCCCCCTGACTGCTGGGACCCACCAGCTACATCTTCGCACGCAAGGAAGTGCGTCCGGGCAAAAAAACAAAACGATTCGCCCCCCTGACCGCTGGGACCCACCAGCGACACCTTCGCACGCAAGGAAGTGCGTCCGGGCAAAAAAAAACGATTCGCCCCCCTGACTGCTGGGACCCACCAGCTACATCTTCGCACGCAAGGAAGTGCGTGCAGGCAAAAAAAATGATTCGCCCCCCTAACTGCTGGGACCCACCAGCTACATCTTCGAGGCAAGGAAGTGCTTGTCAGTCGGGACCCACCTGGTCGAAGCGTACGTAGCATTGTCATTCTGGTCGCGAATGTGTACGTACATACTGGTCGTTGTAGAGGCGCGCACATGTCATAGTAGAGGCACGCACGTAGCATGTATACGTGCGTACAACGGCGAGGGCGCAAGAAAGAAAATACGGCCACGTACGTACATACGGGCAGGGTCTCGAACGCCTACTCACGCATACGTACGGCCAGGGCTTGTGTACATGGCTGGGTCGGAATGGAGAAACAACGTCGTCGTCGTGTTCATGGGGAGGCAACGGAATGCGTCATGTTCATCGAGAGGCAAAGGAACGCGTGGGAGCCAACCGGCTTGGACGGAACAGGCGATGGAAATGAGGCCTGGCGTACCGCACAACGGAGGAAATGGACCTTCTATGCTCGGAACGTGGTCCTGTTGATCGGGAGGGGTGTGGCGTACCACAAAACGGCGGAAACGGACCTCCTACGGTCGAAACGGGGGTCCTGTTGATCGGCAGCAGTGTGGCGTACCGCAAAACGGAGGAAACGGACATCCTACGATCGAAACGGGGGTCTTGTTGATCGGGAGGGGTGTGGCGTACCGCAAAACGGACAAAACAGACTTGTGTTGGAGCGCTACGGTCGAATCAGGGGTCCTGTTCATCGGGAGGGGTGTGGCGTACCGCAAAATGGGACTCCACGGGATACTGTTCATCTCCACCGTCGACCTCCTCCAGCCTCCACGGGTTACCGTCGACCTCCTCCAGCCTCCACGGGCTCCTGTTCATCCAGCCTCCACCGCGCGCTACTGCACCGGCTAGTGTTCAACCACCCCTCCACCGTCTACTGTTCATCCAGCCCTCCACTGTCTACTGTTCATCCAGCCCTTCCCACCACAGGGTCCTGTTCAACCACCCCTCCACGGCCACCCCTCCACCGTCTACTGTTCATCCAGCCCTCCACACCACGGGGTCCTGTTCATCCAGAGGCAATGCCACCGCTCACTATACATCCAACCCCCCTCCCCCCGCAACGCTCACTGTTCATCCAATCGATCGGCTTCAGTTAGCAGCAGTAGCAAAGGAATCGCTCCATCGGGTTCAGTTAACAGCCATCGATCGATCGCTCGGGTTCAGTAACGCGTAGCCTGCTATGCAATCGGTCGGGTTCAGTTAGAACCCAACGCCTCGCTCAGGTTCAGTTAGAGCCAACGCCTCGCACATGTACGAGAGAAACGCGCATCGCTCGGCCCCCGACCTCCCACCGTAACCGGCAACTCCCCAAAATTTTCCTCCCCCTCGCTTCTACCACGGTTTTTTCCGTCATGGACGGCCCAAAGAATGTCATGCAGCTGCGTCTCCGGCCCGCCCAGGACGAAAAGCCCATTTTCTGTCATGATATTTTGTCATAGAAGTCGGAGCCCACCACATCTATGATGATACCGGTTTTTGTCACAATTATCGTCATAGAAGTGTCATATGAATCACAGAAAAAAATTTCGTTCGGCCCAAAATGTCACGGATGTGTCTTTTTTTTGTAGTGATTAGATGTCCGTGTGCAATATTCAAGGAAGCAGTCCTTTTGGACCCTTTTGATCGTGACACTTTGAAGGCACACCTCCTGATGAATGGTTTCATGGATGGCTATACTCAGTGGATAAGTGAAGAAAATGATGATGATGAGGACTTCCACATGGCAGGAAATAACGACATGGGGCTAGGCGAAGAGATGACCGATCGACATGAAGACGATGGCGTCAGACATGGAGGCGGGGAAGAGTCCGGGAATGACGTCGTCGGAGAAGAATCCGGACACGGCGAAGAAGAGTCCGCACATGGCAGAGAAGAGGCGGCGGTCACACTGCAGTCTTTGACGCTACTATGTGCAGTCGTGCAGGACTCTCATCTTGAAGACTTCCTTCGCAAGAGTAGGACTAGCGGGAGAGTTGCTTCTAGAGAGGAGGCGAAGCTGGCATAACTTGAAGTAGACTCGAGGACTCCATTGTATGACAGTTGCGATCCCGAGGTGACCCGCTTGAGTTTCATGCTCGAACTTCTAAAGATGAATGCCAAAAACAAATGGACAAACAAAAGCCTCGATGAGCATTTGAAGTATCCACATAATAAATTTCTTCCTGAGGGGAACTCGTGTCCTACTAGTGTCAAGGAGGCCAAGAAAATCACTTGTCCTTTTGATTTGTCGCACATTAGGTACCACGCATGCATCAACAATTGCATCATTTATTGGGGGGAGCTAGCGGAAAAAACCAGCTATCCAGTATGCAATGCTTCTCGATACAAGAGGGCAGGAACGAAAGCTCCTCAGAAAGTTGTATGGTACTTTCCGATCACTCCCCGTCTGCAGTGGTATTTCGTAGATCCTAAGGAAGCAAACACTACTAGGGAAAAGCCTATCCACAGAATCTTAGCAGCAGCATGGCTCAAAAAGGAGCGCTGCTGCTAATTAGTAGTAGCGCGTGTGCGGGAAACTCGCTACTGATAAGTTTTTAGCAGTAGCGCGCTCTGTGTAAACCGTGCCGCTACAAATATCGACCGGTGGTGTTCACCTAACTCCATTTAGCAGTAGTGCGGTGGCTCGAACCGCGCTACTGCTACGGATGTAGTAGTAGCGCGCTTTTAGTGAGATCGCTGCTGCTAAATTTCAAATTGGCACACTTTTTTGTCCCTGTTGGCAGTAGCACCGTCGCCCAAAGCGCGCTGCTGCTAATTCCTTAGCAGCAGCACGTTTTAGCTCGCGCACTACTGCTAACCCGCACCAACCCACCACCTTTTCCCCACCCGTCCCCCCTCCCCCTCCTCTCTTCCCTTCCCTACCTCCCCCACATGCTCCCACTCTCACTCTTCTTCTTCCTCAATACTTCTCCCCCATTACTCTCTCTCTTCTATCCACCTTTCTCTCTCTTCATTACTCCTACCTAACTACACCACCTCCATTAATGCATCTCCTTTCTCTTTTTCCTTTCCCCTCCACTAGTTGAAGTTGTCTCCTTCCAAATTAGGTAGCTAGGTAGATGTAGGATTTAGTTAAGTCATCTATTTACCCCCTAACTAGATCTATCTTTTTCAAGAAGAGCTTTGTGCACTTTTGATCTCCCTACAACATCATCTCCACCGTGTGCTCGATCTCGATCGAGATAGGGGTGATGAAAATGTCATGCTTTTGCAAAATGGAAATATGTTTATGTGTGTGTGATATGTTTGTGGAAATTGTGTGTGTGGCATGAGTTGACGCCAAATTGTGCTTTTGAGTTGCCTATGTTTTGCCAAAATGTCGATCTATTTCTGTTTCGGCGAATTCCGGGCAAACTCTAGATCCATATATGTCTTATTTTTAGGGAAGGTCATGCCAAATTTTTGTATGACTTTGATGCATGCATGCATTTTTATAATCAATTTGTTTATTATTACCGTGCAGATTTGACGATGGTCAGTGGAACGATGGTGGACAGGTGGTTGCGGTCGGCGGTGCAGGACATGAAAGAAAATAACCGGACAGAGGTTTTATGTCCGTGTCGAAAATGCAAAGGAATAGTTTGGCTCGACCCCCATGACGATGGTCGTGTCGAAGCGCACCTGCTCATGACTGGTTTCATGGATGGCTATACCGGTGGATAATTGAAGATGAGGATGACGATGTTGAGGATGCCGATGGGGCAGGCAATGATGACACGGGGCAAGACGAAGAGATGATCAATAATGGCAGCGGGGAAGAGGCCGGACATGGCGGTGGAGAAGGGGCCGGACGTGGCGGAGGAGAAGAGGCCGGACATGGCAGCGGAGAGAACGACATGGACTCCATGCAGCAGAGTTCGTCGGTACTAAGTTCAATCGTGCGGGACCCTCATGTTCAAGCATTGCTTCGCAAGGAGACGAGTACTGAGAGAGCTGCTTCTAGAGAGGAGGCTAAGCTGGAGAAACTGGTGGTAGACTCGAACACTCCATTGTATGATGGTTGCAATCCTGAGGTGACCTGCTTGAGTTTCACACTCCAACTCCTGAAGACGAAGCCTAAAAACAAATGGACCAACACTAGCCTCGATGAGCATCTCAAGTACCTAAAGGATGTTCTTCCTGTGGGTAATCTATGTCCTACTAGTGTTGATGAGGCCAAGAAGATCGTGTGCCCTCTTGATCTGCCACACGTTAGATACCATGCATGCATCAACGATTGCATAATTTATCGGAAGGAGCACGCGGAAAAAACAAGCTGTCCGGTGTGCAACGCTTCTCGATACAAGAAGGCCGGGAAGAAATGTCCCCAGAAAGTTGTATGGTACTTACCGATCACTCCCCGTCTCCAGAGGTATTTTGTAGATCCCAAGGAAGCAAAGCTAATGCGCTGGCACGCGGAGAGGAAGAAGCCCGACGATGGAGATGATCCGAAGCTGAGACACGTGAAGGATGGAAGCCAGTGGAGAGCATTGAACAACTTCTATCGGTATTTTGAATGTGATGCAAGGAACATCGTGCTCGGCGCGTGTACTGATGGCATGAATCCGTTTGGCAACCAGAACACCAACCATAGCACATGGCCCGTGTTTGTATGGATGTACAACCTCCCCCCTGGTTGTGCATGAAATCGAAGTACATTCACATGAGCATGCTTATTCAAGGGCCAAAACAACCAGGAAATAATATTAATTTGTATCTGGGGCTACTTCAAGAGGAGTTAGACACGTTATGGAAAACACCGGCCAAGACATGGGACGCCAGCAAAGGTGAGTATTTCAACATGAGAGCCGCGCTGATCACGACAGTGCAGGACTATCTCGGTTACGGATATGTGGCAGGCCAGGTGTGCCATGGATATTGCGGATGCACGTGGTGCATGGATGATACAATGTCTCAGCAGCTAACGTCAAGGAAAGATGGCGGGTCTGGGAAAATCGTGTACGTGGGGCATCGAAGATGGCTTGAACAGGACGACCCGTGGAGAAACCATGGAGATCTATTCAATGGTCACGCTGAGCATCGAGGACCTCCACGTAAGCAGAGCGGTGCTGAAATCATGAGCTGTTGAAAAACTGGAAGGAGTGCCCTGCGCCGGGAAAGACGATGAGGAAGGCGCCGGAGCCGCTGCTGAAGGTATGGAAGACGAGGTCTGTGTTCTGGGACTTGGAGTACTGGCACAAACTCGATACACCTCATTGCCTTGATCAAATGCATATCTGTAAGAATGTCCTTGAGAGCTTGCTCGCAACACTGATGAACATGCCGGATAAGACCAAGGATGGGCCGAAGGCAAGAAAAGACTTGCAAGATTTGAAAATCAGGGAAGATCTGCACATGCCGCCCCGTAAAATGTCAGACGAGACAGAGACGGAGACAGAGGCACGGGAGAAGAAGGGCAAGAAAATAAAGAAAGAGGATTATTGCCCCCCTTCTTGCTTCACCTTAAGTCAGGCTGAGATCAATCAATTCTTTAAGTGCCTTACCGGAGTCAAACTTAGTTCCGGTTACTGTGGCAAGATAAGCAGATATCTAGACACGGACTGTCATGTGATGATGACGCAGATACTACCTGTTGCCCTTAGAGGGATAATGGACAAGCATGTCCGTGACACGCTTATTGGTCTCTGCAACTTTTTCGACGTCATCTCTCGAAAGTCGATCAGTGTGAAGCAGCTCCAAAGGCTACAGGAAGAGGTCGTTGTGATACTGAATGAGCTTGAGATGTACTTCCTGCCCGCGTTCTTTGACGTGATGGTGCATCTGTGTGTCCATATTGTGGATGACATAATAGACCTGGGGCCGTCATTCCTGCACAACATGATGCCGTTTGAGAGGATGAATGGGATCATCAAAGGATTCATTCGTAACATGTCCCATCCGGATGGAAGCATCGTCCAAGGCTATTTGGCACAAGAGTGCATCTCTTTCTGTGAGAATTTTCTATATGGCACAGACCAGCCGCCTGGTGTTAGTGTTGGTTTGCCCGTTAACAAGCACGATGGGAGGCTCGAAGGAGATGGTCACTGCAACGGTCGCAGGGAACTGCACGTGGCATACTTAGATCAACGCAGCGACTTTGACAGAGCAAACTTGGTAGTGCTACAACACCTAGACAAGGTAGATCCTTTCGTGTCACTGCACAAAGAAATTATCGCAAAGAAGTATCATTACCGGGGGGTATGCAGGACGGACGCTGAAGTTACTAGAGAGCACAAATCCACTTTCCTGCATTGGTTCAAAGAGCATATTATTGCTAATCCCCCGGAGGAGGGCTCTAAGGACGGATTGCTCATATACGTCTTAGCACATGGCCCCTCGCCCAACCTCCTAACCTATCAGGCATATGATATCAACGGATACACGTTCTACACGGAGGCCAAAGATATGGACAGTGATGATCAAAACTCAGGGGGGACGATGGAAGGCATGACCCGTAGCGACAACGGCGCAACTAAACGATTTTATGTAACGGCCGAGGAGATCTGGGAGCTTGACTACTCTAGACTGCACAACACGATGATGTTCCGTGTCATATGGGCTAAGAATGTCGAAAGAGAAAGCCGGATTTTAACTACCATGACTATACCCGACGCCAAGAGCGCTACCGTGAATGCTATCGAAAAAACGAGCCATGGGTACACGCTAAGCACGTGACACAATGCTTCTTCATAACTGACCCGCGCAATCCCAGCCGTGTTGTCGTGAGGAGAGGCAAAAGGAACATCATTGGAATGGATGGAGTCGCCAACGAGGAAGACTATGATCAGTACGGCAACCCAATGAGGGAAGAT
This sequence comes from Triticum dicoccoides, assembly GCF_002162155.2. Taxonomy (NCBI): domain Eukaryota; kingdom Viridiplantae; phylum Streptophyta; class Magnoliopsida; order Poales; family Poaceae; genus Triticum; species Triticum dicoccoides. The sequence continues at coordinate 756,266,885 of NC_041393.1, read as the reverse complement.
GACGATGATGATGACGTATACGTTAAAAGAAGAATCAATACTATATTACCTAAGAAAAATCGTACTCCATGGAAAAGGCAAAGTCACAATGAGGGGCTCAATTATTTTTCGATGAACAAGAAGGGAAAGAAGCTGACTCAAAAATGAAAATGTCAGCACTGAGGAAACTTATGTTATCGGTCAAATGATGTAATATATATATAAGTTCCTATTTTGTATACACACTTAGCCATTATTATGCATGGGTCCAATGATGTGTAATATATATGTTCCTATTTTGCATACATATTTAACCGTCAAATGATGCAATATATATCGCCCTCCCTTCGTTCACTGCCCTCGGGAAATAAAAGTGGGATAAAATAAAGGAAAAGAAAAAGGAAAACTGGCAGTAGCGAAGGTAGTAGCAGCGCGTTTTGCCTAAACCGCTACAGCCACTGAAGTTAGTAGTAGTGAATTTCGTATAAAGCGCTACAGCTACTGAAGGTAGTAGCAGCGCGTTTTGTCCAAATGCGCTACTGCTACGTCCACTTAACCCAAAATTCTCACTCGCCCTACTTCATCCCGCCTTTCCCCCCAATCTCCACTCTCTGTTCCCCTGTCGCACCGCCGTGCCCGACCCGGCCCCGGCGCTCGCCCCCGACTCTGGCGTCGGCGCTATCCCCCGACCCCGGCGCTCACCCCCGACCCGGCCCTCGCCCCCGACCCCGACCCCGGTGCTCGCCCCCAACCCGGCCCTCGCCCCC
>NC_041393.1:756256383-756265456 GCF_002162155.2 Triticum dicoccoides | reverse complement strand
CCCGACCCGTCGGCCCTCGCCTCCCTCCTCTCCCCTCCCGGCCGTCGTCGGGCCTGCCTCCTCGCCCTTGCACCCTCTGTAAACCCCCCCTCTCTCTGCTATGGTTCTTCGGTTAATTTACTTAGGTTTTAGTTAGGGCAGTATGTTAATTAGGTTATCTATTTAGTTATGAATTTAGCTAGGTTTCAAAATTAGCTGAATTTATATGCAAATTTGAACTGGACATGTGATATGTGCATATGTCATGTTTTGGACATGTCATGTTTGGAAAAAGATCCGAGTGGCCTATGTTACACCGGAATGTTGATTCATTTCCATTCCGGTGAATTTCAGGCGCTCGATATGTCCATTTTTTAGCAAAGGTCGTGCCGAAATTTCCCGTGAATAAAGGCATGATTTGTGCTACATAGTTGGCCTATCTAGTGCTGACACATAGATTTCTTTTTATGTCATTTCTCATTTATTCATACTTTTAGAAATAAATGAGGACACTTAATCATAGGAAACATGTCGAACAACGAAGAAACTGGGCCTTCTGACCAAGATGCAGACGAGATGGATTATGAGTGTGAACAAGAGTACCTCGACTATTTGATTGCTAAGCAAGGTTTGCAGGTCGGCCTCGATGATGGTACTGACGCCGACATCGACACCGACGGCGCCGGCACCGATGGCGGCACCGAGACCGGTGGGGAAGGTATCGTCGGGGAAGGTACCGGCCCTGATGCCGCTACCGAAAAGAGGAAGCATAAGAAGTAGAGGATACGAAAACCTAACAAACTAGGGATTGGACGACTTGTGATCACAAAGATGGCACCTGGCAAGTTTGAGCCGTTAGAGCCAGAAGAACCTCGCAAGTGCTATGAGAACCAAGTAGGATGCATCCTACGGGAATGCGCGAGCATCAACGACGATGACCTAAGGAGTAAAGAACATTTGACGCAGTTGCTCCTTACAAAGTTGCACAAGAGATTCAAGTTCCCCGACCGCGATGATAACATAGAACAACCGTGGGATGATCCGAAGATGAAAAAGATTAACAATCACGCCATGGGCATGTTTAGCAATGATTTGGCCTCCTGGAAAGGGAGGGTGAAACGAGCTATTGAGGCTGATGAACCCCTGTCCAAGATTCTGGAGGAAAATCCGACACTTACGGAAGAGGAGTTCGAAAAGTTCAAGGACACTTGTGCTACCGAGGCAGCCAAGGCTAAGGCTGCGAAATTCAAGAGCCTTCAGTAAAGGAACACGGGGAAGCATCGCCTCGGAAGCCGTGGCTACCTCGGTAAAAGGCCCATATGGGATTAGGAGGGCGTGGAACGTGAAGCCGCGGGTCTCCCAGACCCCTTCACGAAGTTCACCAACCCCTTGGAGCATGACTTCATCAGGGCCCGCTACAAGTGGGACAAGGAGAAAAAGGTTTTTTACACGGACAAGATCACAAGGAAATTGATTAGACTACTGGAGAAGCAACACCAGCTTGCAGCCGAAAGCCCTACTTCTCCGATGAGGCCCAAGTGGGACACCCCTCTCAACCGGGCCTTGAACGAACTTAAGGGACTCCCTTTGGACCAGCGGCCGCAATATGGTCGTGTGCACGACGCTGGAGACGGCGCCACGTGGAAGGTGTTTTACAACGAGGGCCCGGAGGCCAAGAAGCAGAAAAAGAAGTTTAGTCAGGCGGACATCGACGCGAAGGTGAAGCTTGCGGTCGAGAAAAAGCAGCTGAGGACGCGAAAAAAGCAGCCGAGGACAAATATGAGTTGCTACAGCAGGTAGTCAATGCAGCTGTAACTGCCCGCAGAAATGATTTCGCTACTAACTTGGTTCCAGTTATCATCAACTGGGAGAAGGAAAATCCAGACAAGACGGTACATGATTTCCCGTCACCCAGTTTCGTCGGGAGCAACTCCATGAACAACAACACAATCACACCATCACTTGCTCACGCAACCGGGCCTCCTCTCGCAGCCGCTTCTGCTCATAGCAGCCCGTCCTCAGTCTCAGGCGCGCTAGGTGGGCTTTCGTCTTTGGCTGAGCTCGACGCCGTCACGGTAATTACATGTCGCACCAACATATATATATATATATATATATATATATATATATATATATATATATAATATTCCATTTTTGTTGCCTTTCGGTTGTTTTACGCCACAGACATATGTGTTTGCAGGCGAAAGAAACACCGTGCACCATACTCTACTTTATCAAAGGCCAGAAGGTGGACGTGGGAAAGGGGATGATAATGGACCCCTCTCAATGCACGTTCCACAACCAGCCGATCCCCGCTGGGCACTTCAGGGTTAGCTTGACCAGTGTGAAATCGGGGCACGAGGATTTGCCTCCTCCAGTACAGCATGTGGGAGCGGACGACGAGACCCCGCCGCAGATTGGAAGCTGCAAGAATTCGATGCTGCTATGGCCGAAGAATCTTATTCGTCTAGAGCCGGCCGAGAGCACACCAATAACTACCACACATCAACAAGCATGTGCGGAGACCACCACCCCGCCTACGCAATTACCAGCTCCTGTAGTGCCGAGTGAGAGCGGCGGACGACATGATGAAGGGGGTGCAATAGTACTGGCTGACGTAATTTCTCCTGTAGAATAGAGAATGGATGATGAGACGGAGGTCGGCCCTATGGATTACCTCAATACAAACGTGTATGACTGTGGCATAGATATGATGAGTCAACCATATGACGAATCGGGCTATCAGCTTGCTAATGAGGATATGGATGATATTCCCGGGCAGGGTCGTACCATGGATTGCAAAAAGTCTCTCTTCATGAAATCCTCACAGGACACGCCTGAAGATGCCGCCTCAACACAAGCTCAACTAGCCAGACGCGAGGGTCGTACAGTACTTAGCCAGGGAACACTGGGGCAGGGGTTAAGGAAGGTTCTGGAAGGTGTGCCCAAGAAAAAGGAGAGGAAGAGATCGGGGAAGGTAACTGCCTCCAAACAAGCCAGAGCACATAGCAGCCAGACGATGCATTCTGAAGAGCGTGTACCCGTGAAAGGTGCGGTGATGTCCCATCTCACGGGCGAGCCGATGCTACCATCGAAACCGCTGGAGGCACTATCAAGGGATCTCAGGAGACTGCACGACCATGTGCTGTCGACTGAGAAAAGCCTACTAGCCTCAAAGGATCCAGGATATCCGACATACGCGGCTCGAGTGCCTAAGGGGAAGTGCTACGTCGACACACGGCCCGCGGAGGTGTTCTTCCTGCGGTTTGACCATATCTTTGAGATGTTTCTAACAAGGCGGCTTGATTTTACTATCGTCCGCCTTTTTGCGCTACATATGAGCTCCGTCATGAAGAGTGAAGAAGTCTCGCAAATCTGTGTGGCGGATCCGTACTACATGCATGAGTCTTTCTTGAGTCTCGGCGACTTTGAGCGTGAAACTGCTAGGGAGTACCTCCAAAACTTCATGGTACAGAATAAGGACCGGGAAATTGTCCTCGTGCCTTATCATCCAAAGTAAGTCAGTTCCGGACAACCCTTTCGTACATTTCAATCATTCCTTCTCTCTCATATGGGGAATAATTTGAGGTGTCTTTTTCCCCGCAGCAACGGGCGCGCCGTACTTATCGTTCTTTACCCACAAGTCTCCCACGCCGTGTATTTTGACCCTTCCAGAGGCTACGAGAAAAAAAGACTACACCCACATAATGAATATTCTAGATTATGCTCTCCAAGGCTTCAAATTTAGAGGTGGCCACGTGCAGATCAAGAAAAAAAGGAACAAGAAGATGGGTTTCGCACATAAAAATAACTTCTCCTGCATCCATGTCCCAAAACCAAGCAAGAAGGATGGATTCTACATCGTCCATCTCATGATTCAGTTCAACATGGATCACCAAAAGCTTCACATTAACAGCAGAAATGATGATCATATCCACAAGTGGCTAGAACCTGATGGAGAAGCGGATTATAAACTTAGAGATGACTTCTTTCGCATCCAAAGCGACATTGCGACGATCATCATGAAAGAAGTCGTCGATGAGAAGGGGATGTTCCACCACGGCCCTATATCACGAGCTGACGTCCGAACTCGCATAGGTATGCAACGTCTAGACCTCACGTCATTCAAGAAGCTAGGGTTCATCCTCGATGATATGGAAGGATGGAACTTCTAGTGATTTATGATGCCGATGATGATGATATGTGTCGGTTGAACTTGTATACTTTTTGTAGCGATGAAACTTTGTGATGTCCATGGTCCCTGCCGAACTTGCGTAATGCTACTTTGTTGGTTTGCATACGATGACCTGCGTACCTCTAGTTAATTAATTTGCGTACTGTATGTTGCATCTAGTTGCCAACCCTTTCTTTTTCGGTGTTGCTCTAGTATATTTTGTTGCATATATATGATTGTACATCCTCTTCATGAACATGCATCTCTAACAGGTACCTAGTTTCTGGATGGCGAGATGGAATTGCTATGTCGTGTACAAAGGGAAGGTTCCGGGGGTGTACAACGAGTGGCACGAGTGTCAGGCGCAAGTGAATGGGTTCACGGGCGCCAGCCATAAAGGCTTCAAAAGCAGACAAGAAGGAGAAGCTAGTTACTTGAGGTTCACGCTAGCGCGAGAGAGGACTCGTAACCGCCACCTCATGTACTGCATAGTTCCGCTCTCACTCATAGTGATAGCACTTCTTGCGTATACCTTTGTTTAGATGGATGACGTTGTTGTAGTTGCAAGTATTCGAGACTTGCATGTATCGCTATTTTCGAGATGATGACAAGATATCACTTTGTGTTGGATGATGATTATGATGAGACTATTTGTATGTACATGCTATGGTTACATTTGTGGTCTCGTAGGCATTTGTATGTGTATCATGATGACATTTGTATGTGCTAAAGATTCTTCTATAAAGCCTGTTCAAATACAAAACAAATATGCCAAAAAAACTACCTAAATTAGCAGTAGCGAGTGTATAAAAGTTAGCAGCAGCGCCGCGATAGCAGTAGCGCGTCCAGGCAAAGCGCGCTAGAGCTACTAGCAGTAGCGAGCTTCCGCTAAGAGCGCTGCTGCTACACTTGTGTAGCAGTAGCGCCGATGAGCACGCGCTACTGCTATGTGTTAGCTGTAGCGCCTTATTAGTAGCGCCTATCCCCGCGCTACTGATGCATCTAAAACCCGCGCTGCTGCTAGCCTTTTCCCTAGTAGTGAAAGCTCATGCGCTGGCACGCGGAGAGGAAGAAGCCCGACGATGGAGATGATCCGAGGCTGAGACACCTCGTAGATGGTAGCCAGTGGATAGCATTCAACGCCGTATATGGATTTGTTGCAGAAGATCCAAAGAACATCGTGCTTGGTGCGAGTACCGATGGCATGAATCCATTTGGAAACCAGAACACCAACCACAACACATGGCCAATGTTTGTATGGATGTACAACCTCCCCCCATGGAAGTGCATGAAAACAAAGTACATACACATGTGCATGCTGATTCAAGGGCCGAAACAACCGGGAAATAGTATTAACCTGCATATGGGGCTTCTGCAAGAGGAGCTAGACACGTTATGGAAATCACTGGCATGGACATGGGACGCCAGCAAAGGAGAGTATTTCCATATGAGAGCCGCGTTGATGACGACGGTGCACGGCTGTCTCGATTGCGGGTACACCTCAGGCCAGGTGTGCCATGGATACTGCGGATGCACGAGGTGCATGGATGATACAACGTCTCAGCAGCTTACGTCAACGAAAGATGGCGGGTCCGGGAAAATCGTGTACATGGGGCATCGTAGATGGCTCGAGAAGGATGATCCGTGGAGAAAGCATGGAGATCTATTCAATGGGTTAGCTGAGCTTCGAGGACCTCCACGTAAGAGGAGCGGCGCCAAAATCGACAAGCTGTTGAGAAACCGGGAACAATGCCCCGCGCCGGGAAAGATTAAAAAGGCACCGGAGCTGCTGCTGAAGGTATGGAAAACGAGGTCTGTTTTCTGGGACTTGGAGTACTGGCCCAATCACGACACGCCTCATTGCCTTGATCAAATGCATATCATGAAGAATGTCCTCGAGAGCTTGCTTGGCACACTGATGAACATGCCGAGACCAAGGATGGGTCGAAGGCAAGGAAAGACTTGCAAGATTTGAAGATCAGAAATGATCTCCACGGTAAAAAGTTGATGGAGGAGACAGAGATGGAGACGGAGGAGGGGGAAAGGGGCAGAAAAGTCAACAAGAAGGAGGAGAATTATTGCCCCCCTTCTTGCTTCACCTTAAGTGCGAAGGAGACCGATCAATTTATCAAGTGCCTTATGGGAATCAAAGTCAGTTCTGGTTACCATGGGAAGATAAGCAGATTTCTAGACCCCGAGAAGAAAAGGTTCAGCGGGATGAAGTCTCATGACTGTCACGTGATGATGATGCAGATACTCCCGGTTGCCATTAGAGGGATACTGGACATGCACGTCCGTGACACGCTTACTGGTCTCTGCAACTTCTTCGATGTTATCTCTCGAAAGTCCATAAGTGTGAAGCAGCTCCGAAGGCTACAGGAAAAGATCGTTCTCATACTATGTGAGCTTGAGATGTACTTCTCGCCCGCGTTCTTTGACGTCATGGTGCATCTATGTGTCCACATCGTGGACGACATCATCAACCTCGAGCTGACATTCCTTCATAGCATGATGCCTTTCGAGAGGATGAATGGGGTCATCAAAGGATTCGTTCATAACAAGTCCTGTCCCAAAGGGAGCATCGTCCAGGGGTATCTGACGCATGAGTGCGTCTCCTTTTACGAGAATTATATAAGCGTCGGAGACCCTATTGTTGGTTTGCCCGTCAAGAAGCATGATGGGAAGCTCGAAGGAGATGGTCACAACAACGGCCGGAGGGAATTGCACGTGGACTACTCGGATCAACGAAATGACTTTGGCAGGGCTAACTTAGTAGTGCTACAACACTTAGATGTGGTAGATGATTATGTGGCACGGCACAAAGAAAGCATCGCAAAGAAGTACCATGATAAGGTGATGTTCAAGACGGACGATGAAGTTACTGTAGAGCACAACGCCACTTTCTTGCGTTGGTTCAAAGAGCAAGTTCTTGAAAATCCCCCATGTAGTGACCAGACCTCAAACAGTCTAGTCTGTGTGCATCAGTGTCATCCCTGGATCGGTAATGCTGACATGCATAGTGCTTGATGATTTATAGCAGAGTTTCAATCACACACTTATTACATCGAATGTCTCAAAAGATAACTTATTACAATAATATGGCTTAAAGCCATCTAAAAACGATAACAGCCAAAGGCTTGGAAGATAAAGTGAGTCCATCAACTCCAATGACATAGCTGAGGGAAATACAACGACCTATGGCACCTTACTCGTCGTCTGAAAAGTCTGCAACATGAAATGTTGTAGTCCGAAACGGGTCAGCACATGGAATATGCTGGCAATGTAACACATAGAGTAATCAACAGAATGAATGCTATCACTACATGCATATATGGCTGGTGGAAAGCTCTACGGTTACAGTTTTGCATAAAGCCAATTTTTCCCTACAACAAAGGAATAAGTTGTATTTAACTATCATGGTGGTTGTTAAACATTGAGAAGGTTCCTCCAACTCAATCCCAATTAAACATCATCATTAAACCCAATCAAATTAATTTAGAGTGATGAGATCAACATGATAATACAAGAACCAGATACTCAAGATGTCCATAACCGGGGACACGGATAACCATGATTAGTTTATACACTCTGTAGAGGTTTGCGCACTTTTCCCCACAAGACTCGAACACATCCGTGGTCAAAGACTCGAGACACGGTCTTTCTGAAGCATTAACTCTCTACTCTGGGTAGACAGTACCACCTACAACCCACTACATCTGCTAGTCTACCTCTTCAAGAGCTTCACGCAACTTACTCAACTATGCCAGAGCCCATATTTGCTTGTGGCTGCACGTGGATGTTTCTAGAATGAATAATCTTATAATCCCTTTGAGCCTTGGTGGCGAACCGTAGGATGATCACACGGGTTCTCCGGGATATCCTAGGACAACACTGGATTCTCCAGGTGCCCTGACAACCACTGGGTACTCCACGGTGCCTCAAGCAATCCACCCAGATGTGTATTTAAGTAGCCACCTTAAGATAACCATTAATTAACAATACTCACATCTGTGATGGATACACTCACCCAATCCACGTCTACGAGCATAGCATAGCAATAAGCATAACGTAGAAGTAACTCCCAAAGGTTTGATAATAAACGAGTCAATATGTTCTATCTCATCATCTACTTCCCAAAACCCACATGTTAATCAGATCCTAACCATGCAATGTTTGAGGGTCGATCTAATGCAGTAAAACTGGGTAGTAAAGAGGTATGATCAAAGTGTTACTTGCCTTGCTGATGATCCGCGAAACCTAGAGACTCGTAGTAGCACGCTTCGCACTTCGGGTACTCCATCGCAGACAAACAATAGCATACAATACACACTCAACTAGAAGCACGAGTAAAACTCAAATAAGAGATCTAACCAGAAAGTTCAACTTAAGAACTCTGGTTTGCAAAAAGAATCAAATCAAACGGAGCAACGAAACTCAAACTGCAAAAGAAACAAGATCCGTTTACTAATCTGGACTAAAGTCAAATTTTACAGTACGAAAATCTTGTTCAAGTTTGTTAAACAGAAAGAGGGCTTCTAGATGAAGATCTAGGCGCTTGAATCGTCTGATTCCGATAAACGAGTGAAAAGTTAAACTAAAACGAAAATCAGGGCAGAAATCGCAAACGAAAATAATCGCGAAAAAACCCTGGAAAAGGAAAAACTGACGAACAGGCTAACGAACAAACGTTCGCTGTCTGCGGCTAACGGGTGAACATCGTTCATTAAAACAAACGTATGGACGAACGTTCGCTATTTAACTAAACCGAAAAACGAACCAATCTAACAGAAAAACCGGATCTAGGGTTTTCGAAATAAAATCGATCAGTTTTAAAAAAACCCGGCGGCTACCTCGGCGTTCGTGACGGCGGGCGGTGGCGGGCGGCTCTGGCGGGCGGCGGCGGGGCGATGGCGGCAAGCG
>NC_041393.1:756254693-756255965 GCF_002162155.2 Triticum dicoccoides | reverse complement strand
CTCCCGGCTTTAAAGGCCGGCCGGGCCAGGAGTCCTAGGCGGACACGGCCCGGTAGGTCGGTTTTACTTTTTCTTTTTTTATAATGATTCCGACGCGTAGAAAAAAAAAATACTAAACGGACTCCAAAAATCCTGAAATAAAATTTCCCCCTCCTCTAAAAATGTAGCGGACAAGGTGAACGTTTATTTGGGCTCTAATGCAATTCTGAAAAATGGTTTTTTTCCTAATTCAAATAAAATAGCAATAAAACTTCGAATAAAATTTTTGTTTGATTTTAATATTTACCCTCCAATATTTCTTTATTTTGGAGAAGTCATTTTATCCCCTCTCTTTTATTTTCATATAGGAAATATTCAGAGATAAAATAATTAAAACCAAATGATCCTCTTTTCAAAATTTGAGAAAACTCAAATATGAAAATAACGAAATCCCCAACTCTCTCCGTGGGTCCTTGAGTTGCTTAGAATTTCTAGGATCAACGAAAAGTGCAATAAAATATGATATGCAATGATGATCTAATGTATAACATTCCAAATTAAAAATTTGGGATGTTACACCCCAGAAGAGGGCAGTTCAGACGGATTGCTCATACACGCCTTAGCACATGGCCCCGCGTCCAAGCTCGCAACCTATCAGTCCTATGATATCAATAGGTACACGTTCTACATGGAGGCCAAAGACATGGACAATGATTACCCGAACTCCGGGGTGACAATTCAATGCGTGACCGACGCCAACGGCACAACTGAAAGATTCTACGGAAGGGTCGAAGAGATCTGGGAGCTTGACTATGCTGGAATGCACGACACGACGATGGTCCGTGTCAAATGGGCCATGGACGTCGTAAGAGAAAACAAGTATTTCACCACCTTGTGTATACCCGACGCGAAGAGCACTCCCGTGAACATTAACGTCATCGCCAAAAATGAGCCATGAGTACAAGCTAAGCACGTGACACAATGCTTCTTCATAACCGACCTGGCCAATCCCAGCAGTGTTGTCGTGAGGAGATCCAAAAGGAGAATCGTCGGAATGGATGGAGTCGTCAACGAGGAAGACTACGACCAATACGGCAACCCGATGAGGGAAGATGACGATGACGATGAAGCATACGTGAAAAGAAGAATCAAGACTACATTACCTAAGAAAGATCGTACTCCATGGCTCCGGAAAAGTCACAAGAAGGGGCTCAATACTCGGCAACGAACAAGAAAGAGAAGAAGCTCAATGTGAAACATTGTCGACGCAGATGATCAGAAACCTACATATAT
>NC_041393.1:756253509-756254683 GCF_002162155.2 Triticum dicoccoides | reverse complement strand
ACCCTTGCCCCCTATAAGGCGCGACACGTCCGGGACAGACCCAGCCCCAATCCGACCCACTTCCTACCGCCGGAGGCAGCCATCGCCCGCGACGGCGGCAGCCGGAGCGAGGGAGCCCGCGGCGCCGTGACCCGCCGATGGTGAGTTTGCATCACCGGCACCCAATCAACAGCTGTCACTCCCACCAGGCGCGCCGCCATCTAGCCATGCCGCCGGCCCGACCGCCGCCACCATCGGTCGCCTCGTCCGGCACCGGAGCATCCCTGCGCACCTCCCCACCGCCGGGCGGCGGAGCATCCCCGCGTGCTTCCCCGCCGCCGGGCGCCAGATCCTCCCCGCATGCCTCCCTCCGTCTGGTGCAGGAGCCTCTCCGCTCGCCTACCCACCGCCTGGTACAGGAGCTTCCCCGCGCGCCTTCCCGCCGCCTTGCGCCGGAGATTCGCCTGGGCCGTGATCCACACCTCCTGCCTCCGCCCCTCGACGGACCTCGTCGACATAGCTCCACCACAAGCACGGTCGTCTCCCAAAAAACAATGGCTCCACCTCCCAACTTCTTGCCAATACGCCGCCAACGAAACAAAGATGGAGTCACATGCAGCAAGATGCAGGTGATGAATTCTTCCCACACACATTACTAGCAACACCAAAGTTTTTGAGATCTGGGTTTGAATGAAGATAGGTACCATGTTTCTGTCAATTTATCAGTTCATCAGTTTATCTGTGCTGCTATGCTCTGCCTACATGTTACACTATTGGGTTCATGAGTACAAAATTGTGTGATGCATCTGTGCTGCATCAGTACATAGCAAATGCTTGCATCAGTTCATTTGCACCCCTGCCACTTGATGCGCGATTAGGATGTCGAGGTTGCTGTCAGTGCATCTAATATGCTATCTTCAGTTCAGGTAAAAAAACTTAAAAACATATGCGTCAGTCCAAGTAGAGAGTGACAAAAGGTTCAGCTACCACTGAAAAAGTTGTATGTTTGCTATCTCTAAAAGAGTACAAGTCATGTAGTTGCGTCCGTTCGAAGGATTAACAAAAACTGTTACCGAAAATTAAAAAAAATAACTGCTACACAGTAAGTTCAGTGATACATAAGCTGGCAGTGCTTGTAATGTAGATGCATTGATGCGCGATTAGGATGTCGAGGTTGCTATCAGTGCATCTAATA
>NC_041393.1:756245814-756252782 GCF_002162155.2 Triticum dicoccoides | reverse complement strand
TTGCTATCTCTAAAAGAGTACAAGTCATGTAGTTGCGTCAGTTCGAACGATTAACAAAAACTGTTACCGAAAATTAAAATATATAATTGCTACACAGTAAGTTCAGTGATACATAAGCTGGCAGTGCTTGTAATGTAGATGCATTGATGCGCGATTAGGATGTCGAGGTCGCTGTCAGTGCATCTAATATGCTATCTTCAGTTCAGGTAAAAAAAAACTTAAAAACATATGCGTCAGTCCAAAGTAGATAGTGGCAAAAGGTTCAGCTACCATTGAAAAAGTTGTATGTTTGCTATCTCTAAAGAGTACAAGTCATGTAGTTGCGTCAGTTCAAACGATTAACAAAACTGTTACTGAAAATAACAATATAAAATTGGTACACAATAAGTTCAGTGATACATAGGCTGGCAGTGCTTGTAATGTAGATGCATCGATGCACGATTAGGATGTCGGGGTTACTGTCAGTGCATCTGATATGCTATCTTCAGTTCAAGTAAAAAAACTAAAAAACATATGCGTCAGTCCAGGTATATAGTGATAAGAGTGTGCCACATTTACACAGTAAGTTCAAAGATACATAAACTAGGAGTACTTCTACTGTAGTTGCATAAGTTGTAGAAGAAATAGTACATCAGTACATCCGTGTTTGAGCATCAACGTTCATCAGTTCGGCTGAGAACGAACCAGATTAATCTCAAAACTATTGAATGCTGTTTGCAGAAGCATGCAAGGCGGCGCACGCAGCAGGAATTTCATGAGCCGGACAGATATGGGGCACCACCTGGTTGGGTAACACCAGAAATACCGCCTGGATATTTCAACAGTACAGGCAGATTTGAAGATACACCGCAAACATTAAAAGCATGGGCAAGTTCTTCTATACAACAAAGACCAATATCTAGGAATGCAAGCTTTGCCGCTGATGGGTTGCAACAAGGCCAACAATATCACCAACGACAAATGTTTTCCTTCCCCAGTGCATGCAAAAAGCCAAGGACAGGAAGCCATGGATGGGTTGCAACAAGGCTTCCACCAGTCGCTCCGTCAACATCAATCATCCGTGCTGCAAGAGCAGTTGCGACGGGAAGACCAGGGCAAAAAGACAGAAATTTTGGCCAATCTAGCAGGTTCAAAGGTACAAGATATGAGCCATATAGACAGGAACAACGTTGCAATGAATCTGAGGGGAGACAGCCGTACAACGAAAGACGGAGATCTTCGTCAACGTTGCTCCCTCCAAGAGATGCATTGCTGCATGTGCCAAGGGTGACACCACCGGCACCCATAAACCAGGAAGAACAACAAACACCAGATGCAGCGCAGAGCTATACACATGTAAGTATCCATATAGAAAAGAAAGTAAAACATAAGCACAGTCCATACCATGGTGCTGTGACCACCCCATCTAACATTTTTGTTTGGTCACTGTTGTGTGCAGCCACCTGATATTGAAGCTTATGTTTTGCCAAGGCTAGAGATGAGGTTTGAAACTTTCGAAGAAACTAAGAACTTCTACAACGTATATGCAAAGCACGCTGGTTTTGCTGTCAGGGAAGGCCCCAAGTTTAAGACCAGACCCTACCTTTATTGCACGTGCCATGGAGTTTATGAATCAAAGGTGTCTGAAGCAAATAGACAGTGTAACAAGACGACAGCCAGAACTAACTGTTGGGCTAAAATGAGGCTGAAGAAGGAAAAAGATGGAATATTTGTCGTAAAAGAGATAGTATGGGAACACAACCATAGGCTACAGCTCACCACAGAAATGCTTGTCTTCTTGCACTCCCACAAAAACTTTGACAAAACAATCTTGGAGTACGTCAAGTACCTGCAGTTCAAAGGCATTGAACATGCGCAAATCATGAGCATAGTGGGTGGTGATGACCCTGGTAGCTACTTCCTCGAAATGAATGCCAAAGACCTGATTAACCTGTAAGTACAAACTTGTTCTCCTCCCATAAAACCGTCTCCGTATTTTTTCCTCTGTCAGTACAAACATATCACACAACGCATGCCCTGACACCAGTTCAACATGCATTATTCAAATGAACTTTTGATATGCAGGAAAGCAAAGAATTCAAGGATTGATGATGTGGATGATGTCCTAAAGACTGTCAACTTCTTTAGGGAAATGAAAGCTATAAACAGGGAATTTTTCTGTGACATGCAAGTCAACGAGTCCGACAGAGTTAAGAACATATTCTGGGCGAACGCAAGCTGCCGAGGGGCGTATCAGGACTTCGGAGACTGCGTAACGTTTGACACAACATATAAGACCAACAAGTACCATATGCCACTTGGGGTGTTTGTCGGAACTAACAACCACTTACAGACAACATTCTTTGCTTTTGCCCTGATAAGAGATGAGGATGCAGATTCATTCAAGTGGCTGTTCAAGACATTTTTAAGGTGCATGAGAAGGAAGGCTCCTACATGCATCCTCACAGGTACAACCGCTAAAACCACCCCCAACAACCACCCCCCTTCCAAAAACGAAAAGTAAAGTAACACAAAAAAATGTTGTGTCAGTTCTATTCGTGTATATGCACAACCATCTCTGCTGACCATTCACAGTCTATTTTCTCATTACCAGACCAGTGCCCGGCAATGGCTTTGGCAATCGCAGATGTTTTCAAGAACATAGTACATAAGCTATGCCGCTGACATATTATGAAGAAGTACAGGGAACACCTTGCGTACCTGTATTTCCTGCACGAGGACCTTAAAGATGAATTCACATCAATTCTCAACTGGCCCCTCATGCCAACTGAGTTTGAGGATGCCTGGAAAAGACTCGTGGATAAGTACAACCTCCACGATGATGCCACAATGGTGGGCATGTGGAACGAGCGTGAGAAGTGGATATCAGCCTACTTCAAGGAAATTTTCTGCGCCAAGATGACATCCACACAGCGAAGTGAGAGCATGAACTATGTGCTCAAGAAGAACTACGTTAATGAGAGACATAACCTACACAGGTTTGTCAGTCAGGTAAACTCATGCGTCAAAACCAGGAGGCAGACAGAGAACCAGGAGACAATGGGTAACCGGGTATTTCTCTATCACTTGTCGTGAGACATAAAAATAACATGCTTACTAAAGTAAAAACTTTATTGGAAGTTTTTCCTGTGAGAAAACTAACAATATGATCATCATTCTTGCATCTGCAGAAGGAACAAAACACGCTGAGCTACTATGGGTTTGACACCCAGATGGCAAAGCTGTACACACGAGCTGTGTACAGCGAGATTAGAGATAGGCTGAAACTGAGCACGCTCTTCACGGCGACAGAGACGGAAGAGCCCACAAAGTACCTAGTGCGCTACAACCACCCGCAAAAACTGTCTGTGTGGGCTCAGCACGCGTTCCAGGTAGTGGCAGACCCCGTGGGAGAAACATATGAGTGCGAGTGCAGGCTATGGGACCACACAGGTGAGGAGTGCAAAAAAGATGTTACATACTGTACTACTTTTTTTGCATAAAGTTTTTGTTCGAATGAAATGACAAAAAACATGCACCTCTTCCAAAAACAAATACAGGTCTTTTCTGCATGCATGTCCTGTGCATGATGCAGACAATTAAGGCTGCCAGCGTTCCAGAGAAATACATACTCAGGAGATACACCAAACGCCCGAACATCCAGCCAACATTTGACAGAAATGACTTGAGGACAGTAGCGTCAAACAAGGCATCCCAATACTGCATTGAAAGCTCGCTGCTGACGCTGAACATGAGGGTGCACAGGAAAAGCTTGAGAAGCCAAGAGCAAATGGCAAGGGCGCGGGTCGTCATGGACAAACTTGAACAAGAACTCGACGCCATGCATTCTGCTGAAAATGGAGGTGTCGCGGACAATGAAGCCATTGACCAGGATATTGCTACAATGTTATCCGAGATGAACCATCTGGGATCTATTGACCCGTTTGAGAATGAGGAAGAAGAGCAGCAGCAACCGGAGCTTGCCCATCTGCACACTCAAGAGATCATGCGAGATCATGAGCTTGATGGTGCTGTAGGCGAACGACATGACAATAGCACCTCCTACCAGCAGCAGCAGGAAAGGGTGATTAAACCACCAATATTCTCAAACACAAAGGGGAGGAAGAGCAAGACGCAAGCAGCAAAAGCTATGAAAGTAGCAGCCAAAAAGCCACCACGCCCCATCAAGCGCGTGGAATTTGGCCCAGGCGGCAAACCCCTCGGGATAAGGGCATGCAGTTTCTGCAACGTCGTGAGCAACCATAACTACCGCACATGCCCACTCCGCACAGATGCCACTGTCAACAAGAACAAACAGATTGGAGCCACCCAGCTTTCTACAAATGGAGACAGCACAAGTAACAGCTACACTTGCTACAAGTGTGGGGGGACTGACGGACATAATGCCCGCACGTGCAAAGTGGGCAAGGAGGTCGGTGGAGCTGAACATAAACAGGGGAAGGTACAGAGTTCCAACCAATCAAATGAAGACGATGAAGAGGAAGAGTTTGATGAGAATGATGGCCAATCAGACGAAGACAATGAAGATGACAGTGTGGGAGGCGAGGAAACTGAAACTGACGATGAAGCTGCCAAGGCTCGACCTGGAAAGAGTGCCAGCAAGGCACAACATTCAGGAACAGTTAGGAGAAGCTCAAGACTAAACAATACATAGTGGTTATCCTGCTGCGTCAACTAAAAAATAACCTTGTAGTCTCAGTGGCATCAGCACACAATGATGAAGCATTTCACAAACACTGTCGTTACCAAGACTTATTTAGGATTAACGTCGATTACTCTCGATCAGAACTAAAGTTATTTTTTAGTTTGTGATTTGTGCCCGCTGGAGCAGTCACAAAAATACGTTTGAAAAAACTTATCTGTATATATCCGACACAAAATGATACTGTGACCCAGTAACTCAGGAAAAATAATATGTCAATTAAAAATATAAAATCTTGTAGTACATCAGTACTGATAACTCTCAGACATCAGTACAAGGCTGAGTACACATCAGTACTGATATAATTTCTGATTTGTGCCCGCTCAAGCAGTGACATTATCATTTAAACCATTTGATAATCCTTTTTAATGCAGTCACAAAATAAATTTGAAAAAACTTATCTGGATATATCTGACGCAAAACGCTACTGTCAACCAGTAACTCAGCAACAAAAAAATGCCAAGGAAAAATATAAAACTCTTGTAGTACATCAGTACTGATAAATCTCAGTCGGTAGTACAAAAGGCATAGTAAAACAAACACACCAGTTAACGACTCAAAAAAATCGTTTTGAAAAAACAAAGCTATGCCTGCTCCTGCCAGTCCCAATTCAGAAACACCATCAGTACATGAAAATAATTACCTCAAGCAAAATGCGAATATAATACATCCCTCACTGGTGAAAATCTAATTTATCTGTAAAAACTACTCACAGATTATCTTGATATAAACAATCCTTTAAAAAAATACGAAAGTTGTTTTCAAAAAAACATTAGCACCACACATAGTCTCAATGGTATTTGGTGTGTTCAATTGCACTTCAAACATCAGTCCGAGTACGACAGTAGAGGAGCTCAGACCTCCATCAACACCGACGTTGACACGTGCAAGTGGGAGAAGCAGCTGATAAGTACAACATGACTATACGAATCGGTGCCACAGTAAAATGCCATCATCACCACCGGAGAGACGTGCAAGTGGGATTTGGCAGGTCATAAGTACAGCTTGACAAGACTAGTCAGTTCAATAGTAAAAACCATTTCACTTGGACGGTTAGTTCTTCCACGCCACCATCCGCGCCACCGACTGAGCGGTTGGCACAAGGGACTGCGAACGGTGACCCCCACGCCACAACACCCACTACACACACGACCCCGAACGAACCGCCTACTGCAAAATCCCCATCCACGCACTGCAAAAAATCCCATTCTCTTCCACCTCTCCCTCGTTCCCACAAACCACCATTGCCGCTTCCTTTTCCACTGAACACAAACCAAAAACTTCTCTCTCCAAAAGCCCACAGTCGCCGGAGGAAGGCCATGGCGGAGGAACTGTCCGCCAAGCGTCATCATGCTGACACGTCGGACAAGAGGAGCAACCTCGTCGACATTAACGTCCCCAGCGAGAAGCGCGAGTACACAACAACCCTCAAAGGGGTTGAGCTCCACGGCAACGAGACGCTGGAGATCGTCTGCACCAGCGTACCAGAAAAGGCTGATGAGGTGATCTCCAGGCTATGGATGAAGCTTGGCGGCAGGGTTCGTAGGATCGTCGGCGTTGGTGTGCACTACACCAACGAAGATGAACCTCCCCAGAAGGCAGCAGTCCTGCAGTTGTGCGTCGACGAACTCTGCTTGGTGTATGTCACATCCCTAGCTGCTGGTAGTGCTCTAGGCTAGCTTCATGTGTGCATCATGTCTATATTTTCGAAACTTGAACTGAGGAATTTTGGAAGCCTCAAAAACTTAAATAAAAGAAGGGCAGAAACCCTAAAAATCTCATTCATTGTTCCAAAATGCTCTTCTTAAATGTTTGATAATTTTTGGCAAGGGTTCTGGTCCCAACCAAAATATTGAACATTTTTAAGGATTTTTTTTGGGACTTTGAATTTAATTCATTAGCTATTTGAATTTGAATTATATTCATATAATTAGAATATAATTTCAAATATCCCTGAATTATTTTATGAGCTTTTGGAAAAGTCCATCTAGCAAAATAAAAATATTCAGAGGAGCTTTGGCATTGTTTGAATTATTATTTTAATTCAAAACAGTGGCAAAAGAATTAAATAAAAGAAAACAGAATTAAATAGAAATGAAAGAGAGAGAGAGAAGGACTTATCTGGCGCTCACCCGGTAGCCAGCCGGCCCAGCTCCTGTGCGGCCCAGCCCATCTCCACTTCCCCCCCCCCTGTCGCCTTCCTCCTCGCGCTAGTAGGCACAGGCGCGTGGCCGACGCACGCCGGCGCACGCCCCGGCCACCTCCT
>NC_041393.1:756154871-756245376 GCF_002162155.2 Triticum dicoccoides | reverse complement strand
GACCCCCTCTTCCTCCCCACCGATCCACGGCCCTCCGGAAGCCCTGGATGCTGCCAGCTTCGCCGTTCCCCTCCTCGGCCACCGCGGATCGCCGCCGTCAAATCCGCCCCCGTCCGGCCTCCCTCAAGCTCGCCGTCCACCTCTACAGGGTCTATGTGAGCTCTCCGTCCGTTTCCCCCTCTCTGTTTCGTTGTTCGCGCGCCGTAGCTAGGTTATCCACCGCGGCCGAGAGCTTCTCGCCGCCGGCCATGGCGTGGCCGTGGCCACAGTCACCGCAGCTCGCTCCCGAGCCCACCGTCGTGCTCACCGCAACCCCAGGAGGCCGCAGCGCCCTTCCGTTTCCCCTCTTGTGCACCGTAGCGCCGTTCCCGCCAACGCCCGAGGTCCCACAGCCGCTGAGCTCGACGCCGGCGAGGATTACGGCCGCCCTAGCTTCTCCCGTTTGCCCTGTTAGATGCGCGCGTGCCTGGGCATTCCGTAGATGCCCTCCGCCGGCTATTTGGTCGCCGGAGCAAGAAACCCGAAGGCCTCCGCCGCCTCGGCCTCGCCGGCGACTCAACGCCGGCGGGATTGAGTCGTTTGACCAGGGGTTTGACCTCCCCTGGGTCTATGACAGGTGGGCCCCCGCCATCAGGTGATTAGTTTAAGCTAAGCAGCACCTAAGCTAACCCCCTAACACTGACACGTGGGCCCTAGTGCCCCTAATCTGTAATTAAACTAAACTAACCCCCCCTGTCTAACCTGTGTCACTGACGTGTGGCCCCCACTCGTCAGGTTTGACTCT
Organism: Triticum dicoccoides; assembly: GCF_002162155.2. Classification (NCBI taxonomy): domain Eukaryota; kingdom Viridiplantae; phylum Streptophyta; class Magnoliopsida; order Poales; family Poaceae; genus Triticum; species Triticum dicoccoides. The sequence continues at coordinate 756,244,592 of NC_041393.1, read as the reverse complement.
GGGCGACCCAGTTGACCTGCTGACCTCAGCCTTACGCCATGCTGACGCAATATTCCTTTTCTGGAATTTAGTTCATTTTATAAATATTCAGGAAATTCCAGAAATTTGTAAAAACTTCTAAAAATCATAGAAATTCAACCGTAACTCCAAATTAGATAATTTATATATGAAAAATTATCAGAAAAATTCAAGGAATCCATCTGTACAATTTTCATGCATGTTAGAACAACTTATAGCTGCTGTTTAGCACAAATCAATTAAATGGCATTTGAATAATCACATATGGAGTTTGAATTTGAATCTTGTATTCAAACCAACTTCATTTAATCTGTTGCTAGTTGCATTAGCCCAAAACACATTCATTTTGCCATGTCATGATCATGCATCATATTGTGCATTGCATTGATTGTGTTCCCTTCTGTGTTGCCGGTATTTGTCCCCTCTCGATAGACGTGATACCGATGATGTGATCGTTGACACTGATGAAGACTCAATGTTATCTTCAGAAGTGCCAGGCAAGCAAAACCCCCTTGTTCATTCCGATACAATCCTACTCTCTCGCTCCTGCTCTCTTTTACTGCATTAGGACAACACCGATTCATCTGTTACTTGCTGCGGTAGCTGAACCCCTTTATCCTTTGCATGACCTGTCATTGCCACAGTAAATAGATGAAACCCACTAGCATGAGTAGGAGTTGTTTGAGCCCTGATGTGCCTACTCATTCATGCTTGTTTGTCATGCCTGCTACTGCTTAGAGTTGAGTCAGGTCTGATTCATCGAGGATGAATCAGAGGTGTGTGAACATGTCCTATTATGTGTGAGCTAAGTGTGTGAACACGATTTGGTAAAAGGTGTCGGTGAGAGGCCATGTAGGAGTACATGGTGGGTTGTCTCATTGAAGCCGTCCTTAGGAACTGAGTTCTGTGTTTGTGATCCATGATTCAGCTACTACCATGCATTGGGCCCTGAAATATGACCCCGCTCGACTTCTTATTCACCCTAGTCCTCTGTCCAGGAGTTGCAAGTAGTTTCTGGTGTTTGTAGCTTACTGGAGGCCATGGACAGCGCTGACCGTAGGGGTGGGCTGTGATGCGGTAGGTACGTGGCACGGTGTACCGGATGCCCGTTTGGTATCTCGAGAACCCTGTTCACATCGTTTGGGGCTGTGAGCGAAACTCCGGCCGGATCTCCTCATGGATGGAACCCGAATAGGCGATAAACCTGGACTAGAGACTTGAGTGTTTAGGTAGGTCGTGGTCTACACCCACGTCGGCTTTCGCTTGAAGTCTGCCGAGCACATGTCGTGTGCAGACGCTAAGTGGTGGAAACATGTATGAAGAAGTACACCCCTGCAGGGTTAACATCATCTATTCGAATAGCCATGTCCGCGGAAAAGGACTTCTAGATTGCTTATATCAGTTCATAGACAAGTGAAAGTGGATACTTTAAAATGCGCAAGATAAGCGTGAGTGCTATGGATGGCGTTCTCGTAGGGAGACGGGAGCGGATCCATAGTGGTGTATTGATATGGTGAATATGTGGACTCGTGTGCGCCACCTCAAAAGAGTCACTTGCAGTCGTAGTTTAGGATAGCCACCGAGTCAAAGCTGGCTTGCTGCAGTTAAACCCCACCATCCCCTTGTTGAAAATGATGCATATGTAGTTAGTTCTGATGTAAGTCTTGCTGGGTACATTTGTACTCACGTTTGCCTATTTTATGTTTTTGCAGAGAGACTTCAGTCTCACTAGTAGTTCCACGTGGACTTCGACGTTTAGCTTGTTACCTCAGCTACGATCTTGTGCCCTCGGCAGGATCTGATAGATAGTCAGGCTTCTCAGCCTTTTTCATTTATAGATGTCTGTACCCAGACATGATAGCTTCCGCTTGTGCTTTGATTTGTATGCTCTGAATGTTGGGTCATGAGACCCCTGTTTGTAATATCTCGCTCCTCGGAGCCTATTGAATAAATTACTTGAGTCATAGAGTCATGGTGTGATGCCATGTTGTGTTTGCACATATCAAGCATATTGTGTGTATGTTATTGAAATGCTTGGTATGTGTGGGATCTGACTATCTAGTTGTTTATCTTTAGTAGCCTCTCTTATCGGGAAATGTCTCCTAGTGTTTCCACCGAGCCATGGTAGCTTGCTACTGCTCCGGAACACTTAGGCTGGCCGGCATGTGTCCTTCTTCGTTCCTGTGTCTGTCCCTTCGGGGAAATGTCACGCGATGAATACCGGAGTCCTGTTAGCCCGCTACAGCCCGGTTCACCGGAGTCCTGCTAGCCCAGTGCTACAGCCTGGATTCACTCGCTGATGACCGACACGTTCGATGCTGGGTCATGGATGCCTGTCCCTGTAAGTCTGTGCCACTTTGGGTTTACGACTAGCCATGTCAGCCCCGGGCTCCTTATCATATGGATGCTAGCGACACTGTCATATATGTGTGCCAAAAGGCGCAAACGGTCCCGGGCAAAGGTAAGGCGACACCCGTGGGAATACCGTGCGTGAGGCCGCAAAGTGATATGAGGTGTTACATGCTAGATCGATGTGGCATTGAGTCGGGGTCCTGACAGCGTTGGTATCAGAGCTTGACTGCCTGTAGGATTACCAAGCCAAACTGATCGAAGTTGAGTCTAGAAATTCTTTAGTTATATAAGGGAATTGATTGTGGGATGGAACGTAAGGCTCTTTTTACTCCTTTACCTCATGCCCTTCTGATCTGAGTCATCTTATCTTTCCTACGGGGATTAAGAACTAGGCTATCTCTTCTTTCTATCAGGATCACGTGTTACTAATCCGTAGACTTATAGATTGTTGGACTTAAGGCTCGTTTCAGTTCCTAGTACTTCTGTATGTTAACTGTTGATCTCGAGACCTTGATATTGTGCCTCTGAGTGGTTATGCCACCATTTTTGTGAATGTCTCAAATCTTTTCTGAGCATTTACAGCCGTTATGCTGTCCGAGTCATTCCAGGTTTCTAAATAGTCTGATGCATTTGCAAATCCTTTCCTTCCGTCTCCGATGTCCCTTTTGGTCGGAATAAGCACACTAATCGGTAGGTTGAGGTACTTTGTTACCTCGGCGTAGATGTTGGAGCTATTATTATGACCTTAGGTGTTTAGGAAGTCACCTAGCAATTTAGCAATGCTTTTGTATCCCCAGTGTGATGATTCTGGCCATTATTTTTGAAAGCATCCCGTGATGTTATTAGTTAGTAGGCATTCTATTTCTGGGTTTTGAACCCGAGATTCACTCTACTTACTTCATGTTGATAGTGTTTGCTAGTTCCTTCAGGATATTAGTAACCTTTGCGACAGTCCTTGAAGTCCGTGGTATCTTCTTCTTCCAAATACCATGAACTACTTATGGCAGAAGTTCCTCGTTGAACTGAAGTATCACAACAGGATTATTCTTGATGAGTTCTCCATTATATATTGTGGCTCTGCCAGTTCTACCTTTCTGCATGGGTTATCCGGAAGAAATATGTTGAACTTCGTTCGACATGCTAATCCATGCATCCACAACTCACAAAATCATATGTTCTTTTGAGTTGTCCCATCTTAGTTGTTTCCGACCCTCGCCTATCAATTGATAGTCAAGGGTATGCATGCATTCGTCCGTCGATGCCTATTACTCTTGTGGTCCGTCAAGCCATTCTATCACAGAATGACTAGGAGAAACAAACTCCAGTACCTCTTCCATATCCAGGATTGGGTCAAAGAAGTTGTGCTCCGCAGATCAAATTGCTAATCCAGCTTTTGTTCTGTTCTACCTTGGAGTATTACCATCTTTATATCGGGATTATTATAGGAATTGCACACCATCCTATGAACTCTTGGTACAGTGATACTTCTTGCCATCATTAGTCATTCCTCGGTCTTCGTGTTGATGCAACCGGAATACCGACAAATGAATTGTGATGTGTGAAATCAATACGCCTAGCAACCTCGTTGCTGGGTAGTTAAAGGACAATAATTTCATTCTTAGTGTGTTGGTTATTGAATCATCATTCTAAGATTGATCGTGCTACCTAGTCCATTCTCCTGGTTCACTCCTCGATCGATGAGTTAGGATTATTTCAAATCCTTGCTCTATTGATCATATCGTCTTCCCTGAAAAGCAAGATTGTTCTCGAGCTTAGTAACATACCGGTGGTTCGTGATTTTCTGAATATCTTCTCAGAAGTATTACCAGGTTGTCACCTGACCGCTATGTTGAGTTCGTGATCAAGTTGGTTTATTCCTGTAAACCACCCCTTCTTCAAGAATCCGTGTTGGATACCCTGAGCTAGTTGGATAAGCTAAACAACAACTTGGAGAGTTGGAAGATAAAAGCTTGTCCGACTTAGTTCATGTTAAGGGATATCTTTTTGTGTGTGTGTGTGTGTTGAAGAAAGATGATATCTTCATCAATTGGTCCTCGTGAACAATTGTTGGATCTATTATCTTACCCAAACCTTTGATTGAGTATGGGCTATCATGCAATCAGACCAGAACCAACGATATTCGTAATGTTGTCTTACTCGTGGTTGATCCCTCGAGCATACACCATTATATCTTTTGGGTCTGACCAATGCTATCACTTGTTCACTTAACTATGGAATTCCTTTTAAAAGGAAACCCAGATGAATTGTTGTTGTGCCCATTGACAACATCCTTGTCTTCTCCATAATTTTGCTGAACATTAAGCTAGTGTTGGAAACTTTTGAAAGCATTTGTTCATGCTAGCTCATGAAGCATATGTGCGGATGTAAGAAGTGACTTCCTCTAGTTCATGTGCATTTGATGCAGGGTGCCGCCGTGAACTCGAGAAAGTCAATGTTGCTTCCTCTGGAATCATCGCAAGTCAGTCATGCACATGTGCGAAGAATTCTGTGGTTTGAAGACTTGCAACCTTCAATCTATATGTATCCCTAGCACACCAAGCCACTGATTGATTTGTTCAAGGAGAAGAAGTTCCTTCTTAAAGAGTATACCTTATGCAAGGATTTTGATATCCTCGTTGATGGTTCCCCACCTAAACTCGGTAGTGTTTTATTATAAGACTACCACGTGGTCATGCTTGTCTGGGACAGCGTGTTCACATGTTTGTAGCAGAACCAGCTCATGTTTTGGAGTTTGCTATCGTAGTTCATCTCCCGAGAATCCCGCAACGTCATCTCGTCGATTTGTGTTGCAAACTTTCATTTTTCTTCCTAGACTCGATGGGTCTGGAATATTCTGACACCAACCAGATCTGAATCTCAGGCAGATATGATGGTTGGAACATTTCCCCAAGAACTATAATATTGGTTCCTCGATAACTGGTAAAGTGGATGTCGTGGCCAGCCCCACCCAGCCGAAAGACCTATTATTGTAGTATCTTGATTGAAGAAGTTGGCCACCTCCCCATAAGGATTTCGTAGGATTTACCTCCGTAACTGTTCCTTATGGATTCTAGTGCTCCCGAAGTCCGACCTTTTTACTTGATGTTCTAGATATCAAACCATATCTATGAGTGGGTTACACTAGCACATCAAGGAGAACATTAGAAGCGGAGTGCTAAATGTCTCTCGGTCGATCATCCAGATTTTATTTCCTTGGCCCCGCCAAGGGTGAAATCTAAGAAAGTGTTATCCTCCTTTGCATCTGCATCGTCCATCGCTATTCATCATGGTAGTAAGTTGTGTTACCGGACCCTTGACACGGATGTTGGTAAAACCTTGATGATTATGAAATGCTCAAGTTCTTGAGAGCACGCACAAGCGCTACGTGTTATCCTCGGCACTAGCTGGGTTTGCTCTCAGTTCCCTCGGCAATGCTATGACCTACTCAAACAGTGAATTCACTCTCTATTGTTGGGTTCTTCCCCAGTTACCAGAATCATTCCCAACATTTGCATTTTGTTCCCAGCTTGCACCGTCAATGTGCCATTCTACCATGGGTCTCTTCCATTTCCGGTGGTAAGCATGTTCATCCATTACGTTGTCTTCAACAAGGTAATCCACATCATCCAAGTCCGAGTATGCCATTCTACCGACCCCCTTCAAACGATCGCTCGAGAATTGCCTTAGGCTGGTTTTAAGAGTTACAATGATCCCTGAATCAAAGGTAATTCTTTTTGCCACTTAAGGGGATATTTCTACGAGTCACCTTCCCTAAGGTGCCTCGTTGTGGCTCCATGGCAACTCAACTCCTCGCTACGTTGACAATCGTTTACTACCTTCTTAAGCGTGAAATTGTTGTCTACCTAGTGAACCTTCGTCATCCGTTCTTTCCACCCCTCTTGATGTGTATCTCGTGTCTCAACCCGAGAGATGGTCCTATGTCTCATTCCGTGAGTTGTTGGATCTTCGAGAAGATCGACCCTTCTAGAGTCTCCTTCTTCCCTCCATGTCATGTTGACAGGATTTCTCAGAGCAAGACTTCAAGACAATGATGGTGATCGAATCAACGTTCCTATGAAGTGCAACCTGAATCGTGAAGATTATACTAGTCTGCGTTACCTTTCACCTTACCCTACGCTTGAATCTTGAGACGAGATTCTTGTTTAGTGGGGGTGAGTTGTCACATCCCTAGCTGCTGGTAGTGCTCTAGGCTAGCTTCATGTGTGCATCATGTCTATATTTTCGAAACTTGAACTGAGGAATTTTGGAAGCCTCAAAAACTTAAATAAAAGAAGGGCAGAAACCCTAAAAATCTCATTCATTGTTCCAAAATGCTCTTCTTAAATGTTTGATAATTTTTGGCAAGGGTTCTGGTCCCAACCAAAATATTGAACATTTTTAAGGATTTATTTTTGGGACTTTGAATTTAATTCATTAGCTATTTGAATTTGAATTATATTCATATAATTAGAATATAATTTCAAATATCCCTGAATTATTTTATGAGCTTTTGGAAAAGTCCATCTAGCAAAATAAAAATATTCAGAGGAGCTTTGGCATGTTTGAATTATTATTTTAATTCAAAACAGTGGCAAAAGAATTAAATAAAAGAAAACAGAATTAAATAGAAATGAAAGAGAGAGAGAGAAGGACTTATCTGGCGCTCACCCGGTAGCCAGCCGGCCCAGCTCCTGTGCGGCCCAGCCCATCTCCACTTCCCCCCCCCCTGTCGCCTTCCTCCTCGCGCCAGTAGGCACAGGCGCGTGGCCGACGCACGCCGGCTCACACCCCGGCCACCTCCTGCTTGCCGCTCCACCTCGACACCCCGGACGCCTCCATGCGTGCCACGCCACCCCCTGGAACTCCCTCACTCTCCCGAACTCTCCCCCCTCCTCTGCTTCCTCTCTCCCTCACTCGCCCGAATGGAGCCGCCGCACCAACGAGCTCCCTCGCGGCCACCGCCACCCCCTAGCCTCGCCGATGCGCTCAAAGGCTCCGCCTCGACCCCCTCTTCCTCCCCACCGATCCACGGCCCTCCGGAAGCCCTGGATGCTGCCAGCTTCGCCGTTCCCCTCCTCGTCCACCGCGGATCGCCGCCGTCAAATCCGCCCCCGTCCGGCCTCCCTCAAGCTCGCCGTCCACCTCTACAGGGTCTACGTGAGCTCTCCGTCCGTTTCCCCCTCTCTGTTTCGTCGTTCGCGCGCCGTAGCTAGGTTATCCACCGCGGCCGAGAGCTTCTCGCCGCCGGCCATGGCGTGGCCGTGGCCACAGTCACCGCAGCTCGCTCCCGAGCCCACCGTCGTGCTCACCGCAACCCCAGGAGGCCGCAGCGCCCTTCCGTTTCCCCTCTTGTGCACCGTAGCGCCGTTCCCGCCAACGCCCGAGGTCCGGCAGCCGCTGAGCTCGACGCCGGCGAGGATTATGGCCGCCCTAGCTTCTCCCGTTTGCCCTGTTAGATGCGCGCGAGCCTGGGCATTCCGTAGATGCCCTCCGCCGGCTATTTGGTCGCCGGAGCAAGAAACCCGAAGGCCTCCGCCGCCTCGGCCTCGCCGGCGACTCAACGCCGGCGGGATTGAGTCGTTTGACCAGGGGTTTGACCTCCCCTGGGTCTATGACAGGTGGGCCCCCGCCATCAGGTGATTAGTTTAAGCTAATCACCACCTAAGCTAACCCCCTGACACTGACATGTGGGCCCTAGTGCCCCTAATCTTTAATTAAACTAAACTAACCCCCCTGTCTAACCTGTGTCACTGACGTGTGGCCCCCACACGTCAGGTTTGACTCTGGGCGACCCAGTTGACCTGCTGACCTCAGCCTTACGCCATGCTGACGCAATATTCCTTTTCTGGAATTTAGTTCATTTTATAAATATTCAGGGAATTCCAGAAATTTGTAAAAACTTCTAAAAATCATAGAAATTCAACCGTAACTCCAAATTAGATAATTTATATATGAAAAATTATCAGAAAAATTCAAGGAATCCATCTGTACCATTTTCATGCATGTTAGAACAACTTATAGCTGCTGTTTAGCACAAATCAATTAAATGGCATTTGAATAATCACATATGGAGTTTGAATTTGAATCTTGTATTCAAACCAACTTCATTTAATCTGTTGCTAGTTGCATTAGCCCAAAACATATTCATTTTGCCATGTCATGATCATGCATCATATTGTGCATTGCATTGATTGTGTTCCCTTCTGTGTTGCCGGTATTTGTCCCCTCTCGATAGACGTGATACCGATGATGTGATCGTTGACACTGATGAAGACTCAATGTTATCTTCAGAAGTGCCAGGCAAGCAAAACCCCCTTGTTCATTCCGATACAATCCTACTCTCTCGCTCCTGCTCTCTTTTACTGCATTAGAACAACACCGATTCATCTGTTACTTGTTGCGGTAGCTAAACCCCTTTATCCTTTGCATGACCTGTCATTGCCACAGTAAATAGATGAAACCCACTAGCATGAGTAGGAGTTGTTTGAGCCCTGATGTGCCTACTCATTCATGCTTGTTTGTCATGCCTGCTACTGCTTAGAGTTGAGTCAGGTCTGATTCATCGAGGATGAATCAGAGGTGTGTGAACATGTCCTATTATGTGTGAGCTAAGTGTGTGAACATGATTTGGTAAAAGGTGTCGGTGAGAGGCCATGTAGGAGTACATGGTGGGTTGTCTCATTGAAGCCGTCCTTAGGAACTGAGTTCTATGTTTGTGATCCATGATTCAGCTACTACCATGCATTGGGCCCTGAAATATGACCCCGCTCGACTTCTTATTCACCCTAGTCCTCTGTCCAGGAGTTGCAAGTAGTTTCTGGTGTTTGTAGCTTACTGGAGGCCGTGGACAGCGCTGACCGTAGGGGTGGGCTGTGATGCGGTAGGTACGTGGCACGGTATACCGGATGCCCGTTTGGTATCTCGGGAACCCTGTTCACATTGTTTGGGGCTGTGAGCGAAACTCCGGCCGGATCTCCTCATGGATGGAACCCGAATAGGCGATAAACCTGGACTAGAGACTTGAGTGTTTAGGTAGGTCGTGGTCTACACCCACGTCGGCTTTCGCTTGAAGTCTGCCGAGCACATGTCGTGTGCAGACGCTAAGTGGTGGAAACATGTATGAAGAAGTACACCCCTGCAGGGTTAACATCATCTATTCGAATAGCCGTGTCCGCGGAAAAGGACTTCTGGATTGCTTATATCAGTTCATAGACAAGTGAAAGTGGATACTTTAAAATGCGCAAGATAAGCGTTAGTGCTATGGATGGCGTTCTCGTAGGGAGACGGGAGCGGATCCATAGTGGTGTATTGATATGGTGAATATGTGGACTCGTGTGCGCCACCTCAAAAGAGTCGCTTGCAGTCGTAGTTTAGGATAGCCACCGAGTCAAAGCTGGCTTGCTGCAGTTAAACCCCACCATCCCCTTGTTGAAAATGATGCATATGTAGTTAGTTCTGATGTAAGTCTTGCTGGGTACATTTGTACTCACGTTTGCCTATTTTATGTTTTTGCAGAGAGACTTCAGTCTCACTAGTAGTTCCACGTGGACTTCGACGTTTAGCTTGTTACCTCAGCTACGATCTTGTGCCCTCGGCAGGATCTGATAGATAGTCAGGCTTCTCAGCCTTTTTCATTTATAGATGTCTGTACCCAGACATGATAGCTTCCGCTTGTGCTTTGATTTGTATGCTCTGAATGTTGGGTCATGAGACCCCTGTTTGTAATATCTCGCTCCTCGGAGCCTATTGAATAAATTACTTGAGTCATAGAGTCATGTTGTGATGCCATGTTGTGTTTTCACATATCAAGCATATTGTGTGTATGTTATTGAAATGCTTGGTATGTGTGGGATCTGACTATCTAGTTGTTTATCTTTAGTAGCCTCTCTTATCGGGAAATGTCTCCTAGTGTTTCCACCGAGCCATGGTAGCTTGCTACTGCTCCGGAACACTTAGGCTGGCCGGCATGTGTCCTTCTTCGTTCCTGTGTCTGTCCCTTCGGGGAAATGTCACGCGATGAATACCGGAGTCCTGTTAGCCCGCTACAGCCCGGTTCACCGGAGTCCTGCTAGCCTAGTGCTACAGCCTGGATTCACTCGCTGATGACCGACACGTTCGATGCTGGGTCATGGATGCCTGTCCCTGTAAGTCTGTGCCACTTTGGGTTTACGACTAGCCATGTCAGCCCCGGGCTCCTTATCATATGGATGCTAGCAACACTGTCATATATGTGTGCCAAAAGGCGCAAACGGTCCCGGGCAAAGGTAAGGCGACACCCGTGGGAATACCGTGCGTGAGGCCGCAAAGTGATATGAGGTGTTACATGCTAGATCGATGTGGCATTGAGTCGGGGTCCTGGCAGTGTACCACATCGCAGCTACCACAAAATGGTGAGCAAATCCTACTCATTTGCCCTGCATATGGTTTATCTGTTTTATTACTACTGTATCCTGAAAAATTAATCACACTTGCTTTCCCAACTAGATGTACTAGTGTGTTTGTGAAAAGTGGATGCACTACTGCATTTTCTCAAGTAGATATACTATAAAATGTATTTATGAACCTGATGCAATGGTTTAATATTTGGAAAATATTGCGGAAGATTAAATTCTGAAGTTGATCGACTAGTGAAGTATCTGAAGTTGATACAATAGAGTAGTCTGTGTACTCGATGTATTAAAAAAGATGTTTCTGAACTTGATGTAGTGAAGTATTTTCTGAATTTGAGGACTAGTGATGTTCTGCATTGACACTAGTTTCTGAAGTATTTTCTGAACTAAGGACTTGGTGAAGCAGTGGTTTCTCTGTTATCCCATTTCAACCGAAAAAGACTAAACTAGTGCCAATGCAGAACATACAACATTGACTGAAACTATGTATAATCAAAGAAGAAAAATAACATGATGTACTTAATTTAAATTCAGAACTTTCTTTACTAGTTTTTGAAGTACATTCATCCATTGTTTATCCTACATAAAAAACTACTTCATGGATTCATCGCTTGTAAAACAAAAACAAAAAAATGAATAATTCAAAACATCAAAAGTAATGCTAATATTCAAAATGTCTCTGCCCTTGCAGGCCCAAGCGCCTGACCGAGATGCTGCAGCGTGAGAAGTCGATCACATTTGCCGGTTTCAGCATTGAAAGCGACAAAGAGAAGCTGAAGTTGTCCGGTATGGAGATCAACCCCAACAAGTTCATCGACATTCAGCGCAAGTGGAGAGTTCCATACACCGGAAAAGAGTACGACTCCTTGACTGATGTTGCAGCCAGCGTCATCCACCCATTCTACAAAGGCATGAAGAACAAGATCAACACGTCGGAGGACTACAAACTGTGGGGGACCAGCGAGCTGCCAGAGAACCTCATCGAGTACGCAGGAGTAGATGCGTACGCCGTGTACAAGTCATGGTTCATGATCGACTACATCACAGACGGTTCGGAATATGCGAAAGAGCGGGAGGCTGAAAACTTCTACGACCGCCCCTATTTCCCCTTTGTTGGATGAAGATAACATCAGAGCCTGCCTTCGTTTTACTTCCGCTTGTGCTTGCCTTTTATCTTCTTGTTTCAAATTAGTAGTTTGCTCTTGTTGGGTTGAACCAGTATGATTATGTCGTGCTTGTCATGTTTGAACAAGTTTAGTTGCGTCATCAAGTACAATGTTTTGCTTATCTCAGTATAAGTTTGGTTTTGTAGCTTCATATGTTGTTAATCCATCATTTCAAAAATTCAAAAAGTAGCTTCTGAATGGAACGTTGTCGTTGCTCTAAAGTATTAGTTATGATGCAACTAATCACACAATGTTGTTCCGTGTCAGTACAACTCAGTACACTTGATAGGACAGTACATTCTTACTACAATAAAAAGTACAAAAGAAGCATTAGGCCGTAAGAGCTACTATGGATGCACTATCAGTACAACTTAGTCTACACGCAAGTACCATAGTTCTGAAAATGACACCAGAACAACAAGTATCAGTCTACTGGTGGAATCAAGTACTAGATTCAAAACAAACAAAAAAAATGACCGCCCAAGGTCAGGCGCAGGCCCTGACAATGCTAGATACTTGAACTCGAGCCCATGGGCAAATCCCAAGTAATCCGCACAACGCAGGACCAGTCGATCAGGGCCCACAGGTCAAGAGAGAGGGTGAGCGCCGTGTATAAGCGCTCAGGTAAGTGTTCAGAGGAGTTCGACTGGTGCGCCTTCGCTGCCCTTATAATCAGGTCCGGAGCCCCCTCGACTAGCGAGGTGGGACTAAACCCAGAGCGCATGCGAACGACGCACTCTATAGCCGCGCGGACGAGCTATCTGGGCCGGAGAACGGCCCAATAGCATACATCGTCAACAAAACACCCCACCAATAAGCACAGGTATACAAACCAGATGGCGGGACAAAGAAAAATAAACTACAAGAAAAATGTTTGTCAATTAACCTGTACAAGAAAAAGGAAACAAATATGATACAAAAACAATGAACCTCTAAAAAAGAACATAACTTAATAGCCTATCTGTTAAATGTACATAATTTAAAAAACCGAATTAAATATTACTTTCAAGTTCACCTACTAAAACTCAAAAAGTTCAAAACATATAATTTTTTTCAATTATGCTAAATTTCTTATTTATATCAAATCTGACAAGTTCAACTACTAAAGCTCAAAAAGGTTCAAGCGTATAATGTTTGTCAATTATGCTAAATATCTTATTTATAGAAAAACAGACAAGTTCAACTACTAAAAATCTAAAAGTACAAAACATATAATGTTTGTCAATTATGCTAAAATTTTCTATTTATATACAATCTGATAAGTTCAAATACTAAAACTATAAAAGTTCAAACATATAATGTTTGTCAATTATGCTAAATTTCCTATTTATATAAAAACTGACAAGTTCAACTACTAAAATTCAAAAATTTCAAATAGAATATATTTGTCAATTCTGCTAAATTTCTTAATTTATATAAAATATGTCCACACCTCAAACGAACAATCTGGTCGTAAAATAATCTCAAACACCCAACCTAAGTTATAAAAAAATCAGTTCAAAACATACATACGACAACAGTACTGAAACAGCAGGATCGGTCAGGCCGCTCGCACCATGTGACATCAAATTTCAAAACCGTGCGTTCTATGAAATTACAATTCAGTTCACACGGTACTAAAACATAAGTGCACTAAAAATGAGAATACAAAAACTATACAGGCCTAACCTAGGTTGGTATAGATGAAAAGAAAATAAGTACAACTTTTGAGCAACAACTCCTAGGGCAGTGAAAAAATGTTTTGACATAAACTACTGTATAAAGACTTCAATAGAAAAACAATGCTTAAACATCCACACGGAAAAACATCACAGAGCCATACGTCACCTAAATAGTGCAAAAATGCCATCATCACCACCGCAGGGACGTGCAAGTGGGATTTAGCAGATTGTAAGTACAGCTTGACAAGACTAATCAGGGCAGTAGTAAAAAAATTTGTCTTGGACGGTTAGTTCTTCGAGGCCACCACCCGCGCCACCCACTGGGTGGTTGCCACGACGCACTGCAGAACGGCGACCCCCACGACCACTACACCCACGTCCCCGACGAACCGCCTCCAACACACCACCGTTGACGCACTCCAAAAATACCCCATTGTCTTCCATCTCTGCCTCATTCACAAAACCACCATTGCCGCTTCCATCTAGACTGCACACAAACCCAAAAACTTCTCTCTCCCAAAGCCCACAGTCGCCGGAGCAAGGTGATGGCGGAGGAACCTTCCGCCAAACGTCACCATGGCGACACTTTGAACAAGAGAAGAAACCTCGCCGACGTTCACGTCCCCGACGAGAAGCACGAGTACACCAAAATGCTCAAATGGGTTGAGCTCCACGGCAAAGAGACGCTGGAGATCGTCTGCACCAGCGAACCAGACAAGGCCGACCAGATGATGAGCAGGCTCAGGATGAAGGGCGGCGGCTTGTATCCAAGCTTCATCGGAGTTGATGTGGAGTACACCGACGATGAAAAAACTCCACAGATGGCGGCAGTCCTGCAGTTGTGCGTCGAGGAACTCTGCTTGGTGTACCACATCGCAGCAGCAACAAAATGGTAACCCATACTACTGTTCATTCGTCTGTTGTACCAGTACTAGTCGCCAAAAACTTAATTAAAACTTGTTTCCCTACGATTATAGTCATCTGTTTGTACCAGTAGTTGCATTTCTGGAACTGTGAACTGGATTGTTTCACCAGATTAGCATCTGAAAAAAAGTTTATAGCATTCTGAACTTGATGTACCAGCATAGTTTCTGATCTTGTTGTACTAGTATAGTTTATAGAATTGATGTATTAAAAGATCTTTAGTGAAGTCTTATAGGTCCATATCTTGATGCACAAGTTTCTCAAAACTAAATTTTGAACTTGATATAGAATTAATGCACAAAGATGTATCAATCACTGGTATAGGCCTTTTATTCAACAAAAAAAAGAAAACTAAACTTGAATCAAGCAGCGCATGAATCATTGACTCTGGTAAAAAATGATTCTCTAATTTGGTGAAGCATTTGGTGAAGCAACGAAGATAGCAAAAAAGAAAATATAACACGGTGTAGTTGAATTTAATTTCAGGACTTTTTGTACTAGTTTCTAAACTACATTCATGCATGGCTCATAATATATAAGCATCTACCTCATGGATTATCACTTGTAAAACAGAAAAAAAACAGTATCATTAAATACTCAAAAAGAAGACTAATCTTTAGAAAATGTGTGTCTCCCCCCTTGCAGGCCCAAGCGCCTCAAAGACTTCCTGCAGGAGGAGAAATTGTACACATTTGTTGGTTTTAGCATTGGAGGTGACAAGCAGAAGTTGGCGGAGTCTGGTTTGGAAATCAACCCCAACAACTTCATCGACATGCAGCGCAAGTGGAAAAATCCTAAGAACGACAAATACTACGACTCCTTGGCCAATGTTGCAGGCGGCGTCATCCACCCATTCTACGAACGCATGAAGCAGAAGATGAAGAGGGAAGACCACAAACTGTGGGCGACCAGCCCGCTGCCAGGCAACCTCATCACGTACGCAGGAATAGATGCATACGCAACGTACAAGTCATGGAAGACAATCGACAACATCGTGACAGGTTGGGATATTTCAAAAGAGCAGGAGGCTGACCCCTACTACCACTGCAACTTCACGGATGAAGATGCATGAAAGTATGCATTCGTTATGTTGAACCAGCTACCATATGCTATGTGTGTCCTTAGTCTTGTTGTTTTAGATTTGTAATTTGCTTTCGTTTTGTTGAACCAACTACCTTATGCTATGTGTGTCAGGGTTTGAACAAGTTTGTCTATGTCTATCAAGTACATCGTTTGCTTATGTCATCCAACAAGTTTGCTAGCTTCCTATTTTGTTGAACCATCATTTGAAAATTGATAGTAG
Organism: Triticum dicoccoides; assembly: GCF_002162155.2. Taxonomy (NCBI): domain Eukaryota; kingdom Viridiplantae; phylum Streptophyta; class Magnoliopsida; order Poales; family Poaceae; genus Triticum; species Triticum dicoccoides. Next base: position 756,228,778 of record NC_041393.1, on the reverse strand, counting down.
CCTTGGGTGCTCAGTACATCTTAAACATGAACGGTAGTACTATCACACTAAAAAACAAGTTTTTAGTTTCAGAAGAACACTAAAAAGACTAACTTTCGACCAAGGACAACATGTAGTACTAAAAGCATCGTGTTAAAAATAGAAATAAGAAAATTCAGTAAGTAATGCATCAGGAAAAGCAAAAAACCATCAGTACGTATTTCCTAGCAACTAGCGTGCTAGGACTGAAACTTCTGGTACACTTGAACACACGGTACATTCATTCTACAAAAATATAAAAAGGAAGGGGAAGCTTCACTTCGCATTCCCAAAAACAGTGACACACTAAAAATAACAGTAATAATACAACTGAAATCTCAGTAGAACTAAGACTATACGGCAAGTGCTAGGATTATACCAAACATTGCCTGTAGAAGAACCACAACCTAGAAAAAAAGAAGGCCAAAAACTAAATCAAAAAGATATAAGTTCGACAAAGGAGAAAAATCACAAGAAACACAGCAGGAAGACGTACTAGCCTCAAACAACACAAAAAGTAAATAATTAATCAAAGTACTAGCACGATTGAAATCTCAGTACAACTTAGTTTATTCGGTAAGTGCTATGATGATGCCAACTTAATAGGGATATCTCTTAAACGTAGCTAATTTAAAACCAGTGCTTTAACTTGTACCATGAAGTTCAACTGCTAAAGTTTGATAAGTTCAAACAAAAATTAGGCGCCAAATTTTAAAAGCCTTACGCTGAATGAGATTACAAATTAGTACTAACAGAACTATATCATAAGTACAAGAAAACGAGAGTACAAAAACTATAAAGCAGTGACACACTAAAAATAACAGTAATAATACAACTAAAAATCTCAGTACAACTAAGACTATACGACAAGTGCTAGGATTATACCAAACATTGCATGTAGAAGAACCGCAACCTAGAAAAAAGAAGGCCAAAAACTAAATCAAAAAGATATAAGTTCGACAAAGGAGAAAAATCACAAGAAACACAGCAGGAAGACGTACTAGCCTCAAACAACACAAAAAGTAAATAATTAATCAAAGTACTAGCACGATTGAAATCTCAGTACAACTTAGTTTATTCGGTAAGTGCTATGATGATGCCAATTAATGCCTTGAGAAAAGTAGTTTTGAACTTAATAGGGCTATCTATTAAACGTAGCTAATTTAAACCAGTGCTTTAACTTGTACCATGAAGTTCAACTGCTAAAGTTCGACAAGTTCAAACAAAAATTAGGCGCCAAATTTTAAAAGCCTTACGTTGAATGAGATTACAAATCAGTACTAACAGAACTATATCATAAGTACAAGAAAACGAGAGTACAAAAACTATAAAGGTCGAACTTAGGATGGAATCACATAAAAGTAAAATAAAATCTAACTTTCTCAGCAACAACTCATAAATACACTTGAAAAAACAAGTGTTTTCAGTTCAACTAGTATATAAGACTTCACTACAAAAAATAAAGCTTAACCAAAACGAATTCCCAATGAAACATACACAAGTGAAACAGCTGTTCAACCGCACAATCATCATGGGAAAAAAGTTTGTTAAACATTGTGCCACCCTTCAAACACAACACAAAATATACTAGTTATTACATAGTACTCGACAAGACATCAAACACTACAAAATACAGCCTACGATATTTTCAAGAGATATATCGCACAACTATCCATTTCACTATGCAAATGATGACCATTTCTCCTATGCATCAGGAGCCAAAGCCTGAAGCTCCTTGGGAAGCTCCGTAACCATAAGATGGTTTTTCCGGTTGAACACAACTCTATATAGATCCTCAGTGTTCCAATCAACAATGCGTGGCTGCAAAAACAATAAAACAATAAAAAATTATGACACATAAAAAAAGGATGCACAATAAGCCAAAAAAGGAAATTGAAAAGCACAACAAGAAACCCACGTCATAATCTCGAATGTTCTCAACGATCTTTTCACCGTCGTAGCATCCCGCATACTTCAGAGTATAATGGCCACATTCATTTTCCCCTTGAACTGGAACCTTGACAAACGTTGGTTTCTTTGCAAACAGCTCCCAATTGGGCTGCTTGCTCGCATTGTACTGAGCATCACCATACACAGCCTTCATTACTTTGACCATTCTAGAAATCTGTAAAAAAACAAAACAACCCACACAGTTTTAGGTCTCAGAAAAAAGCAGAAACAAAGATGCAGAAAAATTAATCCAGTACAGATGATAAATGTCACTCACAATCTTCTCGCAGTCTTTGTGATAGGTGTTCTTCGAAGGACGGTGGTTCTTCGGATAAGGTAAAGAGTCAAGGATGTCAACGCTACTTCGGTACCGATTCATGACATATAAGGAATAGTGGTTCACTTTCCTATCCTTTGATAAAACCATAGGCTTGAATAGAGGCATCATGATCTAAAAACAAATGAGCAAAAAAGAGATGTTAAATATTCAAAATAAAAACCAGCATCACAACAAAAAAATAAAAAACCAAAAAATCAGCTAGTAGATCTCACAAGGTCGGCACTGAGCAAGTCTTCGTTAGCTTTAACATAGCTCTTGAAATCTCTCGCTCCACTCTCCACATTAAACTCTTTATTTTCATCCCCGTAAAACGAACAGTCAAGCACAACCTGCAAAAAAGCCAAAATAGAAAATAGACAGCGGTAAAGGATCAAACAAGCAAAAGTATTATTAAAACTCGTAAAAAATAGGCAGTCTTGTTCAACAGAAAAGAAACCGATCTGATTGATTACCGAGATGAAATATGGACTCAACAATATACTTTTCCCAGATGCGAAATCAACATTTCTCTCAGGATCTTGCTTCCAATCATCAATTAGGAAGTCCATTATATCACCCTCCATCATTTGCCCAGGTGAAAAAACTTCCCAGATGCGATTCCCAGTGAAGTCAGTTACGTTTCCATCAGGCTGGGGTATCATTGAGAATGTATTCCTGCAGCACACACAAGAACAAAAAAGAAGCAGAAGCAAGATAAGGCATTCATAGCAGTTCAAGTTGTATAAAAAGGAACAATTCAGGTCGTATTTACCTAGCAGTTACAAAAAAAAGAGGACGAAAAATAATGAGAGATACTCACTCGGCATACTTCTCACGCCATTCATCACTAAGCAACAGCTTATACAACCTGCGAGCCTTGTCCAGGTGAGGGAATTTATGAGGGTGAAGCTGCTGCACAGGGGAGCAAAACTTTATAGGAGCTCTGGGCGCACGCTTCGTGCTTACAACAGTGCCAGATTCCAAAGCAGGATCTTTCCTAGCACCACCAGCTCTACGAGCCACTATTCCAGCAAGGGGAGATAAACCTTTGGCGGCAGCACTCCTCGTGACTCTTCCAACGCCAGCAATGTTTTCAAACACATCATCATCACTGTCTATCAATTCGACAATGGGATTCTTGGGTGTAGTAGGGCTCTCTGCACAACCAGCCGTAGAACTTCTCAGAGCTCCCAACCTCCCCTTCATAACACCAGATCTTGTCTTTTCTGGAGAACGCCCCTGGCTAAGATCAATAGCTACACGCTCGAGCTTCGAGAACTGGCTACCAAAGAACCTGTAGTCATGCTCACCAAGATCCAACCACTCACCTGAATTTTTTTTTAAAAAAAGAGTCCACACAAAGCGTAAGTTCAAATACATATTTCATGACAGTACTGAACAGAGAAGTACAAACTGCAAAAAAAATACTAAAGTCCATGCACACGTACAGGGTTCGATGCCAAACAAACCCCTGAAGTCAACATCAAACACGTCACTAGTTGCGCAGGTGTACAGCAAAGTCTTCCTAATGTCCAGAATATCTTCATGGCTGTAATCGACCATTTCAATTACACCATCCTCCCGACAATAATAGGTCTTGCAGTTTTGTAGCATAAAGAATCCACAATCATGCCTGTAGAACAAAGGAAGAAACAAAAAATGGTACAACACAAAATACGAAAAATACAGGAACAACATCCACCCAGCAACAAAAAGAACCACCAAAAATCATTAAAAAACAGATACTCACGTGTTTTTCTGCTGAGGCACCCGCACAAACTCACAAGAGAAACCATCAATATGCACCGGTGAGAATGGTTTGGCCCTGTCTACACTGGACTCCCTCCAAAGCTTCTTTATATTATCTGTCATATTCCTTAAGAATCTAAGTGCATCACCCGAGGTTTCATCACGGAGTGAATCAAGACACTCGAAATGATGGAACCTCAAATTCAGAACAACCAAGCACCAATGCCCAGATTCGTCTCTAGGCTTCATGGTAGGCACAAATGACGGCGGATCAAATGTAGGGAAAAGAAGCCGGAAAAAAAATCGCAGAAGAAAAATGAATTTACCAAAGTCATAATGAAACTAAAAATTCAGCCTCCAATCAATAAAATAAAAGATGGAAAAATTAAATTCAGAAGTACAAACAAAAAATCACATAATCATAATGAAATTATATCCACCGCCCAAAGATGAGGAACAATCATATCAGTTCAGTTTCCTTGCAACAATAAGTGCATCTTTAATAAAAAGCATGGATCATTCATAACTACATGTGTAAAAAGCAGGCTAATCAAGTTCATTCCCACACCTCCCTAAACTGAAAAGAAAAACATGACAGTTCTAGTTAATTAGTACAAAAAATCCAAGTTCACCTACTTGATCAAAACCATCTGCACCTGATCTCGTGAACCAATTTAACACATTGGAATCAATATGTCCATCACGGATCTTGGTCTATTGTACAAAAAGAACAACAACAGTTAGAAAATTGTCAAAACAAGTTGTCATCCTATTTACCAAAAAAAGCAAAATACTGACCGTCACCCAACTGGGAACTATCAACTTGTCAGTGTCTCGGTACTTTTGACGTAGAGAATATAAAACAACATCAGCACTGTCTGAGTTGAGCATGCCAGTGGGGACAAATGCTTTAGCAATAGAACCAACACTGGCGTCACATTCTTTATTTTGAAACATCGGCTTGTGACTAGAAAAACACAAAAAATTACATGAATTAAGACTACTGCAACAACAATAATAATCATACGAAAGAAAAAAAAGTGACAAAAATGTTACGGGCAAAATCCCAAACTAACCCTTTAGTACGGTTCGTGCTCAACCTCGTAACAGCGAAGAAAAATGTATCAACCTTGACAACATTATCACTTTCTGCTTGCAGAAAAAATGATGAAAAATAATAAGTTCAACAACTACAAGAGAACATGTCCAAAATGAAAATTTGAGAAGTACGCCCAATTTACAAGTGCTTGCCTAGACTATCAGGGTTTGATGACGATGGTTGTTCCTGTGATGAGACCATTATGCCTCCAGTTTTAGGGTTTGACGATGGGACATCTTGAGAGGACACCAATATTGCTACGCTTTCAGGGTCTGTAGAAAGAAAATCCTGAGACGACAACAGCGCCTCCTGCGTCAAGGGGTCAGAAGAAAATGACAGAAGTAAATCATCATCCTCGGATGGCACCTCCTCCACGCTAGAAGCATCTTGCAATGCATCACCGTAATCAAGACCTCCAGGAGGGAAATTCTCCGGCGGCAAATCTTCACAACCAGAAACATTCTCATCCCCAGCAATACCAACACCAGGCGATTTGGAATCAGGTATGCTGGCAGCACCAGCATCCTCATCAGCAACTTTGGTGCCAACATTGCGCCCACTACTCAATGGAGCATCACGAGCATCATCTCCGCCACTAATCTGACGTTCAACATCAGTAATCTGACGAATTTTTTTTCCAGAAAAAGTGAATAATATGAACAAAACTAACAATAAAAAATAAAGTACTAAAGATGTGCACAGAAAAATAAACCTTGGAAGCATTCGCTGCAACATTATCGAACTTGCTGCTGCTAACATTCAAAGCAACATCGCCAACAGGCAAACAAGGCTCATCGCCAACAATAGCACCCTGATTCAAAATGTAATGAGGCAAAAAACAATACTATTATGAGCAACAATAAACACAAGGAATTAAAACAACAGTAACAAAAAAGGTAGCTACCCCCTTGCAAACTCTAAACGGCGTGGGATAGAAAAATGAACAAGGAGGACACATTGGTGCGCATGAAAATTAAATAGAATATGAATAACCACAATGAAAATAAAAATAACCTTGCACTTATCAGTGGATGGATCATTAACTCCACGGTCAACATCAGCTTCAACATTATGATTGGTCTCCTGCATGAAAAAGAAAAATTAATAACCAGATGTAGATCAGGCAGTTCAACTACAATACTGACAGCAGATCAAACATAGTAAAAACATACAAACAACGAGGACTGACTCACATCAACAACAGGGTTCTGCAAGCCGACATCGTTCATATGCTGATCAGAAACATTAGCCTCAGTGCGATCGTCGGCCCTGCTGTCGGTGCCAACATCCTCATCATGATCAATCTGCATGAAAAAGAAAATTACTAATGAATAGATGAAGATGAGGAAGTTCAACTACAACACTGACAGCAGGACAACAAAGTAAAAATTGCAAACACCGAGGACTGACTCACATCAACATCAGGGCGCTCAAAGCCAACATCATTCCTTTCGTGATAAAAAACATTAGCTTAGGTACAATCACCAGCCCTGCTGTGGGTGGCAGCAGCCTCATCCTGCTCAAACTGCTTGATAACAACATTTGCACTTTCTTCATATGGCTTGCAGTGAGAGTTTTGCGTAGTTCTGAAACGCTTCATGTTGTTCAACAGACGAATCGAGCGCTGAACTAGATTAGCGGCACCGTCACGCATGTCACCGATTAAAATTCTCTCCATCTCAATGTAGTCAACAGCTTCCTCAGTGTTAAATTGATGACCTTCAGGAAGGATACCATTTATACAGCTCAAACGCTCGACTGTCGTTGGGACCTTTTGCAGCTCAGAACACACATTACTTAAGATATGGTCAGCACGTTCCAACGCTGAGACAGCAACATCAATACCAAAACCCTGCCTCTGTGAAGCACTAGCATTACTAGGGCCAGGAGGGGCATAACCAGCACCCTCAATAGCACGACCATCCCTCAACTCATCGGACAGAGATGAAGACTTCGGAACCTGAGACGACGGCATCTCCAGGACTGGACGTTTATACACTCGGAAAAAACAACCTCCTCTTGAGTTTTCCACTACAAACAAAAGGGAAAAAATAGTTAATCAATCAATGCAACACATAGGGAAAAATAAATCATGATATTAACAGATTTAAAATCAACACCACTAAAAAACTTTAGCTGTCATTGCCAATTTGTTAGTATTTACCAACAGGCCAGTTTAACAAAGTTATTCAGTTCAACCATACAAGAAACAACAGTACTAAAAAACCATACCTAAACCATACAAAATATAAACAGACAACTCTACAGTATACATGTCCACTACAGCAAAAATAGCTATACCTAAATTAAAAAAAGGTCTGCAAGACACAAACTAAACAAAACTCACGGGAAGCTTCCCAAACACCCAAGTCTTTGGATCTGCATTGCCTTTTTTTATCAAATCTGCATCAACCAGATTGGAAAGCTTGGCAGGATCCATGAAACATATGTGGGGGACTCGCATGTCAGGCTCTGCGGTCTTGCCATGGATAAGGCAGTCAAGGTACATTAGTACAGGCCCTATGGCACAGCCTGTGATTGCCTTCCCAAGAGTATCACCATTTTGGTACTTGGCAACAACCCTTCTAAGCTCATCAACCATAAGCTGGCAATAATCCATATTAGCCATGTCCTCAAAGACGAGACCCTCAAACATTGCTGCCTCTCTGGAAACAGCGAGGCAGAACCAGGCAACACAACCTTCATAAACACAATCATGAAGAACACTTTCAGAGCAAGGTCATCTTTGCTAGGATCCTTGACGAGCACCTTGAGCTTATTCCTCAAATCCTTTGTCTTGATATCTCTGTCCCTTCTAATGTCAAGCTCCGATCTTAACTTCATCAGAGCTTCGTCATATCCGTCCTCTGACGGCCTTGGCGCAGAATGGCCACCATGAGGGAACCCAAATAATTGCTGTATACCGTCACTAGTGATCCAAAGCTTCTTATTAGCCTCACCCATGTCAAGAGTCATTGTATCACAATCTATCCTCAGATACAAAACTCCCATCAGAGGGTGGGAAATGTTAGACTTCACCCTCCAATTGAAAATAGAACGAAAACCAGATGCATGAACCCTAGCCACATGCCGACTCTCGAGCAATTTAGCGCAATCTTCAACCTCTCTCAACGAACATCGCACAGTTAAGTTCAATTTCCGTTGGTCACCTTCATCCAAGGCAACTTTTCCAGTATTGCCTCCCACCGGCTTAACCGTACTCCTAACGCTAACAGGCTGTAAATGAAAACAAAAAATCCACACCTTAAAAAAATGAATATAGAAAACAAAACAATCAAATGAATGCAAGTAAAAAGAAAAAAAAATACACAAGGTCAACTATTAAAACAACATCAGTACCATCCCCCTCAAAAATTCATGCAAACAATAATCAACCTCCCCTGGCCACAAATACCAGCCCAAACACAATTAAATAGTTGCAAGTACGACTAGTAGGTCACATGCAGTACAAAAACACATACCACTGCAAACAATGAATATACAAAACAAAACAAGCATATGAATGTTAGTAAAAAAATTACACAAGTTCAACTATTAAAACAACATCAGTACCACCCCTCGATTGATGTAAACAATGACCAGCCTCACCTGGCCAGCATGCCAGCACAAACACAAATTAAAAATCATTGCAAGTACAACTAGCAAGTCGCATGCAGTACAAAACACATACCACTACAAATTCATCTTCTGAATCAACTTCAATATCATCTTCTTCAGATGCAGCATCTTCAGCTTCAACACGAGCACGCTTCTTCCCACCTTTGTTCACCTTTGCAGGATGAACTTTACGCTTCTTATTTTCTTTCAACAAAGACCGCTCTTGAAGAGGAGAAGAAGAAGGCTTCTTATTTGTCAAACCTCCTGGACTACGACGAACAACGGAGCCACCAAGTTTGCTTGGACCAATTTTCACAGCAACATTATCCGCATCACCTTTGCTACTACCAGGTTGGGGACCAGCTTTCACATGAGGGCTACGCCTATGTGTGCCGTCAGCATTTCGATCTGACAACTTCCTCTTCAAAACAACTTTCTTCACCTTAACTGCATCACGATCAAAAGCTTGCGCCAACCGAGTTTGCATCAAGTTTGTCTTCACAGGCATGTCGCTTCCATGAGATCCGGCATGAACAGTTGATAAACACGCGTCACCACCTTCATCACCTACACAATTAGGAGCTTGAGCAACATCAACATCACTTTCTGGCACACAGGCAGGCTTTTGATGCCGTTCCAATTCCTTCCTCTTTTGGAATTCATACTTCTTCTTTCTTATCCTTTCATCCTCGAGCTGCAACTGTAGAGGAACATCCTCAGCTTGGGTTACAGGCTCAGTGCCATCAACACTTTGAGACTGCGTAACAGACAACTGCAAGCTGCCATCACCATCATTAACATTTAGTGAATACATCCCATCATTAATATCTTTAACAACATCAGAAATGTCCTCTGGAACACCATGGCTGTCATTAACTGCATAAACCAATAACATAACCACACACATAAAAAATTAAAAACATAATTAACATTGCAGACACAAAAATAAATAAAATGCATACCATCAGACACAAACAAAAAGGAACAACTAATGAAACCAAGCATATATATGTATTAAATGCTGATAAAAAAAAGAGCAATTATAAGGGAAACACCAGCAACATTCGCAAGTTCTTCTAAAGGATTTGGTGTCTCAAAAATAACATTCACAAGATCTTGAAAGCGTCCTGATTTCTCAGAATCAGGAGGCACCGGCACTCCAACATCTGCAACAACATCATAATTAGCAAAAAAGAACAAAAACAAACAGTCAGTTCAACTATGTGAACACTACAAGTTCACCTGAATAAAACAAAATATGAACCCACCACTTGCAGAACAAAACTTCAGAACACACAACTCTTTCACCACCATACTAGTTCTTCACTGACTACTACAATCTATTCAAAATGTGAGGACAACAGTTCAAAATACACGTGGTGACAAGTACTAACAACTGTCTGCGGGTTGCATCAACTGCCAAAACCATACGCACCATACAATCCAGGGCAAAATTAACACATATCAAAATACATACAACTTATAAAAGTCGATACGGCAAACAACTGTACACCCTAAAAACCAGATCTGTTAGAACATCATCCAAAATACAGGGAAAATCACCTGCATTCAATTTGTCCGGACTGGATGATGTACCCATTGAAATCTACAGTCCTAAAATCTGCCGAACCAGATCTGCGAGACACATGAACAACAATTAGGGATTTGAACTATTTCAGAAATGAAACACGCCATAGAAACAGCAAAACTCTTACCAGCAAACACAAAATCCGCCACGCAAATCCAGTATCACTGCCGCCAAACGGTCGTTCAACAGCAAAGGAACCCTAGCGAGTGCAGCCTGGGACAGCAAAAAGAGCAACAGATTAGAAATAGAGTGAAAATCTCAACATGACAGGACGCAAGAAAAAGTCAATGGCAGAGCAAAAAGGAACAAAACAGAGCACCCGGACCTCCACCCCTAGGGTTGAACCCTCCGACCGACGCTCCCGCGGCGAAACAGGAGTAGCAACTCGCCCTCCGAGAAAAGAAGAGGGAAACGAAGACGGAGCCGATTTGGGGACGGCAGAGGAGCGGAACGGGAAAGATCGGAGGTTAAAAGGTGTGTGGGAGGGTTAAAAGATGAGTGGGAGAAAACGGACGGCTAAAGCCCACAACCGTGGCGAAGCCCACTATCTCTGGCCAGTTACAAAAGATAATACCAATAATCAAATACAAAATAAAAAATTAATATAGATGGAGAAAACAAACGGCTAAAGTACAAATAATAACTCACATTAGTACAGAAAAAATTATCAAAAAAGTACAAATGAAAAAATAATTCATAATGGTGCTGGTTATTCCCCTAAAAAATAAAGATAAGATAATGGGGGCAAGTCATGTTACGGACTCACCTCCGCATGCGACGCCAGTTAAAAAAAGTTCAACTACTACAATTCATAAGGTTCAAGTTCAAAAAAAAATAGTAATGTGCAGCGAAGATTAAATTTTTTAATTTTATAAAATACCAAAAATATCATTATTCATCTATAAAAAAGAAAAAATATGCTCCAAAATTCATGTAAAAAAGTAAAAAATATATTATACAACAAACAAATTTGATTGGTAATTGACAACCTATAATAGATCAGTACTATCATTAACAGAATGTAAGTTCAGCAAACTCAATAACAAAAAGGGGTTCTAAAAAAATCATCAGCGTATAGCACCGTCTGCGAGTTATGAACATGAAAAATATACCAGTCAAAACAAAGGATGCCCATCAGTTCAACTATAGAATTGTTCCAGTACTAATATAAAGAATGTATAAATAAAACAGTTTTAATTGAGCAGAACAATAGGAAAAACATTACACAACTTGTTCCAAACCATTTTGATAATACCATACAATTCACATGAAATAAAAAATGCAGATAATTTAAAAAAAACTCACAAGAAAAATCAGTTAATAAACAAAAATGTTATAAAAAGTTCAAACACATCTTAATGGTAAGAAGTAAAAAAAAATATAAGACTGTAAATAAAAATTTCAGAAACGAATTTACAAAAAGTTCAACTACTACAATTCTTAAGGTTCAAGTACAAAAAAATAGTACTATGCAGTGAATATTGAATTTTTTTAATTTTATAAAATACCAAAACTATCATTATTCATCTATAAAAAAAGAAAAAATGTGCTCCAAAATTCATATAAAAAAGTAAGAAAAAAATATTGTACAACAAACAAATTTGATTGGTAATTGACAACCTATAATAGACCAGTACTATCATTAACAGAATGTAAGTTCAGCAAACTCAATAACAAAAGGGGGTTCTAGAAAAATCATCAGCCTATAGCACCGTCTGCGAGTTATGAACTTGAAAAATACACGAGTCAAAACAAAGGATGCCCATCAGTTCAACTATAGAAATTGTTCTAGTACTAATATAAAGAATGTAGAAATAAAAACAGTTATACTTGAGCAGAACAATAGGAAAAACATTACATAACTTGTTCCATACCATTCTGATAATACCATACAATTCAACCATCTCACATGCAAATGTTTTAAAAGAAAAAATACTGCAACATAATCAACCACACACAAATCTCACAACCGGCGTCATTTGCCACATTTAAACCTACAGCACATAGATTCTGAACGTCAGAGAGTCGTCTTCTCTCGAGAACATAACCATAACCACATCACCATCCTCAAATCCAGATTCAGCAACAAACTCCTTCCACCCAGTAGTTAGGTTGGTGCAACCATCAAAGTCGATGTGGTAGGCAACATCCATCAACTGATACCCATTCTTGTCTGAAGTCTCCATCTTCAGAACACCGGAACTGGGAGCAACAATCCTGATCCTCGATGACATTTTCTGCAAATAGGCATGGGAGTACAAAACAAATGAACACCTCACATAACTGAATTTTTACACAGATATAGGAACGATTTGCATAACAAACTAAAATGGAAAAAATCTGAACCCACAGTACAAACTAAAATGAAAACTAACTAGACATGTGAACTGACTAAACTGAAGAAATATACATATCAATACACCTACAGTAAAAACATCTATTCATAAACAGATCAGGAATTATACAAAAATGGATAAAATACTGTTAAGTAATGAACAAATACACACATAAATCCGTACTGTTAAAATCTAACGAAACTCAATTAAAAAAATATAGACAAGCTATTCATTAGACAAAACTGCAGATCCAGTCCATGGGATTCAAACAGAAACCATCAAGAAAGTAGGAACCAAAAACGAATAGAAACACATACCCAGATTCCTTCAAGTCACCATCCATCAGGCGACAAACATAGGGTGTACGAAACCCATGGTTGCTGTACAGCAAACAAGAAAGTTGCTCGCGCCGCTGACTCTGAGTGAGCTCCAAACCAGACTCGTACACATAGCCATCAGCTATGCGCGCCATTTCTGCCAGGCATCCGCATGAACAATCCTCCATGGAACACACAAGAATAGAGAAAAAAGCGACGAACAGAAGAGAGAGGAACCTAGATATCATTCTGGAAGAAGGAAGAAAAGGGAGTGGGAACACTTGGCCACACACCACACATAAATGGATAGCGTTTATAGTCAGGGACACTCGCAGATTATAAAAATAATAAATAGGAAGATGGGCAGCCAGCTGGTAGGAAATAGTTATTACACAAGCCATGCAACATTTGACCGCAAATCAGTACAACTTCAGAAAATCAAGCAGTTCAAAGGTGCACATGTCGAACATATGCAGACAAAACAACACATTCAGAGACAAAACACAAGTTGGATTCATTTAGTCATTCGGACATCTGCTCCCCCACAACAAAAATCTTAAAAACATAATGTTCGCTACTTCAGTCATAACGATCAAAGAAACGACGCCATTTTGCCCTGGTGGATGGATGTGGAGCCGTGGCTGCTCTCGCCCTAGCCCAACTAATGATCTGAATATGGTTCCTTCCCCTGCCCTCTGGGAAAAGAAGATCCAATTCATTGGAGTTGCAAGTATCCATCACCTCGCGCGCTAGCCGTCTGTTGAACTCTGCCTCCAGTTCCTCCTCGGCAGCACGTCGCGCCATCTGCCTGCGCCTGCGCCTCCTCCTCCTCTGCTCCACTACTTCAGCCCTCACATCTATGGCGTCCCCCTCCTCCTCTGTGACCTCTCCCAGCTCAGGATCCATCCCCCCTTTTCTTTGGTTGCAGCTCGTAGAATGAAACTAACAGAGGGCTCGGGCTTTATAATCAAAGTGCAGCGCCATCAGTGCGGCTCCAATGTCAACACACAATAATAAAAACTTTAACACGCAGCAGTCCAACTACACATACGGCAGCAATTCAAAACAACACTGAAAAACACGCAAATTAATTAAGCAGTTTGACCAGATTACAAGAAATCGCAGCTTACAGTCAGCCGCCATACACCACCTCGACCAACGACAAAATAACATGGGAATCCGAGGTATAAACAACCAAAAAAGCAAAATTAACAACATAAATCTTTTCATAAATCCTTATATCTCTCCCTGCAATGCCAATTCGAACGTAAAAAAACAGAAAATGAAGAGCAGAATTCCATGGCGGGTGTCGAAAACGAACAAGAACACCAAAACTTGTAATCATGAATTACAGAGGAAAATAATCTCAAAAAACCATAACACACCGATAAATTCTCACATCAAAAACGACAAACACGACATAATTTGAGGTCCGCGAACACAACAGTAAAACACTGGCGCCAAAAAACACGTCCGCCGCCAAAATGACCACGTCTTCACCTCCGGTGACTACAAGTCGCAAAACACATCCAGATGACCGCGCGCACATGCGGAACCCCTTTACGGGTCTCCTCTAGCAACGAATGACCCGCAGCAACGCGCCGGAGAACGGCCGGAAGCTTAACGTTGCATCCCCTGTTTCTGTCCGTCGTGCACGCAGTAACATCAGTTCTTGTTGAAAAACACGTCAGTACAACCAGTGAACTACGTCAGTACAGAAAGGGTAACAGAATAATATTCTGTTACGCGTAACAGAATAGCCCAGATGTATATATATATATATAAATATATATATATATATATTGTGTACGCACTTAAGTAACTGTTATCGGTCAAATGATGTAAATTGCATCCCCCTTCAATTACATGCATGCATCCGGAGATATTCGCCCAGTGTGGGAGGGTCAGGGATGCCGTAGGGATAAAGCAATACAAAAGAAAAGAAAAGTAAATAGAAAAGAAAAGTGATAAAGCAATACGAAAGAGAAGAAAAGTAAACAGAAAAGAGAAGAGATAAAGCAATACAAAAGAAAAAGAGAAGTAAACAGAAAATAATAAAAACCAAAGAAATGTAGCAGTAGCGCTGGGTTAGGAAAAAGCGCTGCTACTACTTGTATTTTAGAAACAAAGAATAAGTTTGGAAAACTTAGTAGTAGCGCTGGTTGAGGGAACTAACGCAGTTAGCTATAGCGCTGGTTCCTAAACCAGCGCTACTGCTAATTGTATTTTTGAAATAAAAAAAGTAAAATTGGAAAACTTAGCAGTAGCATTGGTCTAGGAACCAGCGCTATAGCTAAGTTAGTTATAGCGCTTGTTCCTAAACCAGCGCTACTGCTATTTTGAGTTAACCACCACCGCGCGGGCTCCAAATTTTGCAAAGTCCTCATTCCCCCCACTCTCCCACCTCTCACCCTCCTCTGCTGTCATCGCCCGCGCCGCCCGCGCCGTCGTCGTCACCCCTGCCCGCCGGCCGTCGCCCCTTGACCTGGACCTCGACACCGGCCCGTCGCCCCTGCCCGCCCTCGGACTCGACGTCGGCCTCCTGTTCGTCCTCGTCCGCGCCGCTCCAACCTCCTCCTCGTCCTCGCCCCTGCCACCGCTGCTCCGACCTCCTCCTCGTCTGCTCCGGCCTCCTCCTCATCCTCGTTCCCTTTGGCCTCCTCCTCCTCCTCGTCCACTCCGGCCTCCTCCTCCTCCTTAGGTACTGCCCCCACCTCTCCCTCCCCCTTCGGCCTCCTTCTCCCCCTCGTCTCCAATCTAGGTTAGGAAAGTTAGCAAATTTTAGGTAAGTTCTAGGGCAAATTTAGCAAAGTTACCAATTTTTTAGGAAATTAGGGCAGTAGCAAAAACAGTAGCAATTTAAAAAAAACAGTAGCAAAAAAATTAGGTATAAAAACAATAGCAAATAAGAAAAGCAGTAGCAAATTAAAATAACAGTAGCAAATAAATTTAAAAAAGTAGCAAAGTTTAAAAAACAGTAGCAATTTAAAAAACAGTAGCAAAAAAATAGGTATAAAAATAGTAGCAAATTAAAAAAACAGTAGCAAAAAAGTTTAAGAAATAGTAGCAAAGTTTAAAAAAACAGTAGCAATTTAAAAAAAACGGTAGCAAAAAAATTAGGTATAAAACAGTAGCAAATTAAAAAACAGTAGGAAAAAAATTAAAAAACAGTAGCAAAGTTTTAAAAAAAGTAGCAAAAAAATTAGGTATAAAAACAGTAGCAAATAAGAAAAATAGTAGCAAATTAAAAAACAATAGCAAAATTTTTTAAAAAACAGTGGCAAAGTTTTAAAAAACAGTAGCAAACAAATTAGGTATAAAAACAATAGCAAGTTTAGCAAAGTTAGCAAAATTTTGAGCAAGTTAGCTATGTATGAACCCTAGGAGCAAGTTTGAGCAAGTTTGTAGCTATTTTTGTCATTTTTGTGTATTTAAGTAGAAGCATGCTTTTGCTTGAATGATATATGTCATTGATGTTATATGTTGGTTTTGCAATGTTGGTTGAATGCCGAAAAATATCCGAGTGGCCTATGTTTTGCCGGAATGTTGATTCATTTCTGTTTCGGCAAATTTCAGGCGCTCCATATGTCCACTTTTTACCAAAGGTCATGTCGAAAATTTCATGCTAGAAACTAGGACATATGGAGTACACGGGATTTGCCAGAAGGGGAATGAATCAACATTCCGACCAAATATAGGCCCCTTTTTTCTCTTTATTATATCTTTTATTTACAATTGTTGAATAGGAAACATGTCTACCGACACCAAAGTCATGCGTGGTTCTGCTCGCCTTGCAGACCCCATCGAGGTAGCAAATCACTATTTCGATTACCTGGACGAACACCAGATGGGGTTGCATGGTGCCGGCAGTGGCCCCAACCCCGACACCGATGCCGACACCAGCACCAGCACTTGCACCGGCACCGACACCACCCCGAGACCGTCAATGATGCTGTCGTAGCCGGTAAAGCACAGAAGAAGAGGACACGAAGACCAAACGAGCTTGTCATCAGACAAACTATGGTCACGGAGATGCACCCCAAGAAGTTAGAGCCAACGGCGCCGGAGGAAGCACGCAAGTGCTGCGGCAATCAACTTGGATGCATCCTCAGGGAAACCACCAACATCAACGACGAGAGGTTGAAGCAAATACCACATATGGAGCACATGCTCCTAAAGAAGTTGCACAATAGGTTCCTGTTCCCCGGCCGGGATGAAGGCAAATATAAAAAGCCGTGGGACGACATCGCCATGACAAAGATAAATGACAAGGCGATGGTGACGTTCACTAACGACTTGTCCTCCTGGAAAGTTTGGGTGAAAAAAACGATTGTGAAGAATGAACCGTGGTCCAAGATTCATGCTGATAGTCTGACAATAATAGCAGAGGACTTTGCAAAATTCAAGGAGAATTGTGGTAAAGAAGAAGTCAAGGCCAAGTCGGAGAAAATGAAGGCACTCCAGGCCAGGAACACGCCTCCCCACCACCTCGAAAGCCGTGGTTACGAGGGGAAGAGGCACATATGGGCCAAGGAGGACACCAAACATGAAAGTCTCGGAGTCCCAGACCCCTTGGCGGAGTTCACCGACCCGCTGGAGCATGACTGGATCAGGGCCCAGTACAAGTGGGACAAACTCAGAAAGATCTTTTACATGGACCCGAACACGAGAGAGTTCATGAGACTTCTGGTAATTGTTATATTACCACATTACCATATTAGCTTCCAATCAATTCAACTGCAAGTTTTGTCACATTAGTAAACCATCCACGTTCCTTTTGTAGAAAGAGCAGCAGCAAAGGGCAGTAGAAAGCGATGAGTCGTCACAGTCGTCAGTGAGGCCCAAGTGGGACACCCCATTCAACCGGGCCCTAAACATACTGAAAAAGGTCCCAGTGGACAAGCCGCCGTCCTATGGACGTGTGCACAGCGTCGGAGATGGCGCCTTGTGGAAGACGTGCTACCCCGAGGAGCCAGAGGAAAGAAGGAAGAGACGGTTGGTCGTCACTCAGCAGAGCATCGACGAGAAGGTCGCGATTGCGGTCAATAAGACCAAAGTTGAGACCAAAGAAGAGTTGCTCGGGGTAGTCAATGCAGCGGTCACTAACCCGGTGGCTAGCTTGATTCCGGCAATTTTCCATTGGTCGAGGAGCAATCCAAATGCACGGCCGGAGGACTTTCCCCTTCCCAACTTTGTCGGGAGCAATTCGGCGAACACCACATCACCAACACTTTCCAAAGCAACCGCAAAAGGTCCTGTTCCTATTCATAGCAGCCCGACCTCCATCTCTGGCATTCTCGGCGGGCCTTCATCGCTAGCTGAGCTCGACGCCCTCACGGTAATTACACATCATACCCTTTTCACCAGCATGTCTATAGCTTTCGTTTCAGTTGCCTTTCAGATGTTTGACGTTGCAGACATGTCTCCTTCGTAGGCTGATGACACCCCGTGCACCCTACTCTACGACATCAAGGGCCAGAAGGTGGTTGTGGGAAAGGCAACCATCGTGAAGCCAAAGGACCACATGTTCCACAACCGAGAGATGCCCGATGGCGTCTTCAAGGTTAACATGGCCAGTGTCTTAGTGGGCTTCGAGGATTTTCCTCCTCCATACCAGTCGATGACGGAAACGAGACCACTAAGATGATTGGCGCACGCAAGAGCGGGTTCTTGCCTTGGCCGAAGTCCCTTCTTCGTCTCGAGGCACCCAATATCACACCAATGCCACCTTCTCAAGAAGGTATGAACACCACCCCACCTACCAAATTACCTGCACCTGTCGTGGTGGATGGTAGCGTACGACACGAGGGAGAGCCTCCATTAGTGCCAGATCATGTCGACCCCGCTGTCGAAGAAGCAAATGCCGATGAATGGAGGATGATGATGATGACCCAGACAAGTATTTCAATACTGTTTATGATGATGGAGGATTGATGGCTTAGGACAACGAAGACTCAGGCTATGAGCATGGAGATGATGACTTGATGCTGCTTGATTTGCCGGAGCCGGAACGTCCTAAGGCGGAATGCAAAAAGTCTGTCTTCAAGCCATCCTCGCAGGAGACACCTAGAGATGCCGCCTATACCCAGCAACCCCCCGAGGCCCGTCCACTGATTAGCCCGACGACACTGGGGGTGGTGGTTAGGGAAGGTATGGTGGGCTCACTACCGCCACTCGCCAAGAAGCAAAGGAAGAGACCGCCCAGGGAAAGGCCCTAAAGGCGCCATAGGTGCTTCAAGCAGCCAGCCGCCTCTGAACCCCGGGTGGTAGACAGAATACCTGTCAAAGGTAAGACGCGTTTTCATGTTGCCGGCGAGCCGATCCTACCTACCAAAGCGCTAGATCACATACTATACAATGATCTAAAGAGACTCCATGAAGATGTGCTGGCCAGAGAGAAAAGCCTTCTGATCGCGAAAGATCCAGCATACCCGCTTTACGCGGCTCAGGTGCCAGGTGGGAAGTTGGACGTCGATACCTAGGCCGCGAATTAGTTCATCCTGCGATTTGACTACATCTACAACATGTTCCACATGACCAAGCTAGATTTCCAATTCATTCACATGTATGCGTTGTATCTCAACTACTTCATCAAGATCGAGAGCATAAAATATATCTGCATCGCGGACCCGTACTATATGCACGAGACTTCTTGGCAGTTTGCAAAGAGCACCGTGACTACGCGAGCAAGTACCTCGGTGAATTCATGATTGCTACTAAGGACAAGGAAGCAATTCTCCTGCCTTATCATCCCTCGTAAGTCATCCGCGCATATCCTTTTGTACGTGTTAAACATTCCTTTGCAAGCATGGAGGCTAATTTGAGGTGTACTTAATTGCACAGCGGGGGCGGCGCCGTCGTCATCGTTCTGTACCCGGAATACTCCCATGCTATGTACTTGGACTTGTCGAAGAACCTCAAGAAAAATGATTACATGCACGTAAAGAGTGTTCTCGATAGTGCCCTATTAACAGCCTGTCTGGTGGATATATCAAGGTGAAAAGGCACAGGAAGA
The DNA here is from genome assembly GCF_002162155.2 of Triticum dicoccoides. Lineage (NCBI taxonomy): Eukaryota > Viridiplantae > Streptophyta > Magnoliopsida > Poales > Poaceae > Triticum > Triticum dicoccoides. The sequence goes on along the minus strand of NC_041393.1, from coordinate 756,208,769 downwards.
ACGGCCTGGTTTTCCGCCATAAGACCGACTTCTGTTGCATCCAGCAACCGCACACCAGTAGGGCTGATGGATTCTACCTCATGCATCACCTGATGGAGTACAGAAGGGATAATCAACGCCTTTGCATGTCAGCTACTACCGAAGATGCTGAGATTGTGAGCTGGGCCACAAGCATAGGAAAGACACCGGATTATCGAATCCGAGCTGAGTTTTATCATGTAAAGTGTGAACTTGCCCAAGTGATCATGAAGCAAGTCCTCGAACCATTGGGGATGTTCTACCATGGGCGAATCACGCGGGTTGATGTCCGAGCACTGCTAGTCGCTTAGCGTCTAGACCTGAAGCCTTTCACGAAGCTCGAGTGCTTCCTCCCTGACTATGAAGATTGGAACACCGACATGGAGGAATGATTGTCAATGACAGTATGATGTAACTAAACCATGGTCCTGAACTAGCGTGCCTTATCACTACTGTCTTTCTATGGCAAAACTTTGAAATTATGCACGACGAAACTATGTGATGTAACTAAACTGTGGTCCTGAACTAGCGTAGATCGCTCTAGTTAATTAGTTTGGGTATGAGGAACTTCATCATTTATGTTTACTATTGGTTGCTTTTATTTTGCTTATCATGCCTCTTTGTTTTCTTAAGTACATTATGTTGCATATTATCATTCAATTCATCGACTCACGATGCAGGTACATAGATCAGAGATGGCGAAAGACTACTATGCCGTGTACGTTGGGAGGGTTCCAGGAGTCTACGACCACTGCCAGCCACTCATGCCCATGTGCACAGGTACCCGGGTGATAGCCTCAGAGGGCTCGACACCAGAGCCGAAGCGAAAAGTAGTTACTTGAGGTGGACACTCCAACATGAGCAGGGGCAGGACGGTCGGTACTACATAGTCGCGCTCTTGCTCATGCTGATCGCTCTTCTCTTCTACATCTTGGTTTAGATAGAGATGATGAAACTTGTGTGTGTGTGCCATGACCATGCAGCTGCACTTATTTGAGACATGACATGATCGCACTTGTGTATCGCTATTTTCGAGATGTGATGATATTTGTGTTGAATGATGATGATAATGATGGTATGACGAGACTACTGCATGTCTATGATATGTGAGAATAGTGTATGTTTAGTATGATGTGATGAAACTATTGTATAGAGCCTGTATAAATACATCACAAATACGTAGAGGGTGCAAATCTGTGAAAGCAGGAATATTAGCAGTAGCGCTGGCGAAAACTTACCAGTAGCACTAGCTTAGCAGCAGCGCGTCATCTGAACAAGGCTATAGATAATTATCAATAGCGCTGGTCCGTACCAACACTACTGCTAACAATACTTACCAATAGCGCTGCCCATACCAGCGCTACTACTAGGGTTTAGCTGTAGCGCGATAGCAGTAGCGCTGGACCCAGCGCTACTGCTATGCATATTTCAAGCGCTACTACTATGGTTTTCCCTAGTAGTGAGACCCTCCCCCTGTCCACACACCGCCGCAACGCCTCTTAACACTGCCTGGTCACTTATCTAACCCGATGGATAATATGGTAGCAGCGGCAACCCGACTTACTGCACTTCCTATCACCGGCGAGTCCCCGGTCGCGGTCGAAACCCGGAACGCCATCAAACTTTTGCAGACGGTGATTGCTCGGCACGCTAACTACTCTTACAGTCCGCATCGTGTACACTCTACCCCGCTGCCGAGTCGTAGCTACAACCGGCATGCTGAGTCACCGCTAGTTTCCAGCAGCGAGCGATGTTGTAACCCGCCCCAGGAAAACCCACCCCGTAAACCAAGGGCGGATGCTCAAGCCATTGTGGATGGTGCAAGGGCCCGTCTCGAGGCAGAGGTGGTAAACCAGGGGGCTTATTAGCCGCCTCCGGTAATTCCTTATGCTTCTGTGGGAGCTGGGTCGAGTGCTAGAACCATCAGAGTGCCGTGCATGGTGCCTGATGACCCCAAAAGTATCGGGATCAATCGTAGCCCTTTCATAAGTAAGAGTGTCGAACCCAACAAGGAGCAAAAGGAAATGACAAGCGGTTTTCAGCAAGGTAATGTCTGCAAGCACTGAAATTATAAGTAACGAGTAGTTTGATAGCAAGGTAATTTGTAACGAGCAAGTAACGGTAACGGTAATAAAATTGCAGCAAGGTAGCCCAATACTTTTGAGGCAAAGGACAAGCCAAAACGGTCTCTTATCATAAGCAAAGTGTTCTTGAGCGTACACGGGAATTTCATCTAGTCACTTTCATCATGTTGGTTTGATTTGTGTTCGCTACTTTGATAATTTGATATGTGGGTGGACCGGTGCTTAGGTGCTGTTCTTACTTGTACAAACCTCCTACTTATGATTAACCCCCTCGCAAGCATTCGCAACTACGAGAAAAGTATTAAGAATAAATTATAACCATAGCATTAAACTTTTGGATCCAAATTAGTCCCTTACGAAATAATGCATAAACTAGGGTTTAAGCTTCTGTCACTTTTACAACCCATCATCTAATAACTACTCCACAATGCATTCCTTTAGTCCCAAATATGGCGAAGTGTCATGTATTCGGCGTTCACATGACACCACTAAGGGAATAACAACATTCATACTATCAAAATATCGAACACATCTAAAATTCACATGATTACTGGCAACAAGATTTCTCCCGTGACCTCAAGAACAAAAGTAACTAATAACAAATGATAATAATGATCAATATCATAGGGGTATTAAATATCATATGGATCTAAACATATAATCTTCCACCAAATAAACCATATAGGAATCAACTACAAGATGTAATCAACACTACTAGTCACCCACAAGCACCAATCTATAGTTCCGGTACAAAGATTGAACATAAGAGATGAACTAGGGTTTGAGAGGAGATGGTGCTGTTAAAGATGTTGATGGATATTTCCCTCCCCAAGATGGAAGAGTTTTTGGTGATGATGATGACGATGATTTCCCCGTCCAGGAGGGAAGTTCCCCCGGCGGAATCGCTCCGCCGGAGGGCAAAAGTGCTCCTGCCCAAGTTCCGCCTCGAGACGGCAGCGCTTCATCCCGAAAGTCCTCTCCTTATTTATTCTAGGTCAAAATGACTTAAATACCAGAAGAGGGGCATCAGAGGTGGTCTGTGATGAGCACAACCCATAGGGCGTGCTTGGGGGCCCTAGCGCGCCCTAGTGTCTTGCGCTCACCAGGTGGCCCCCTCTGGTAGTTATTTGCTCCATTATTTCTTATTTATTCCAAAAAATTCCACGTGAAGTTTCAGCTCATTTGGAGTTGTGCAGAATAGGTGGCCTGACGTAGCTTTTTCATATTCAGATTTCCAGCTGCCGGAATTCTCCCTCTTTGTGTGGACCTTGCAAATTATGAGAGAAAAGGCATTAGAATTACTCCAAATAGCATTATTATGCATAAAAACAATATAAATAACAATAGGTAAACATGATGCAAAATGGACGTATCAACTCACCCAAGCTTAGACCTCGCTTGTCCTCAAGCGAAAACCGAAATAGAAAGACATGTCCATATGCTTAGAGAGAGAGAGAGAGAGAGGTGTTGATAAAAAATACAGACATAGAAGTGCTACGTCTTGAGCTTGCGTTGGTTTTCCTTGAAGAGGAAAGGGTGATGTCGCAATAATAGCGTAAGTATTTCCCTCAGTTTTTGAGAACCAAGGTATCAATCCGGTAGGAGGCTCCTCAAAAGTCCCACACACCTACAAAAACAAACAAGAACTCGCAACCAACACAACAAAGGGGTTGTCAATACCTTCAAGGCCACTTGCGAAAGTGAGATCTGATAGAGATAATATGATAAGATAAATATTTTTGGTATTTTTATGATATAGATAGGAAAAGTAAAGATGCAAATAAAAGTAGATTGAAACCTTATATGATAAAAGATAGACCCGGGGGAAATAGGTTTCACTAGCGGCTTCTCTCAAGATAGCTTAAGTATTACGGTGGGTGAACAAATTACTGTCGAGCAATTGATAGAAAAGCAAATAATTATGAGATTATCTAGGCATGATCATGTATATAGGCATCACGTCCGTGACAAGTAGACCGACTCCTGCTTGCATCCACTACTATTACTCCACACATCGACCGCTATCCAGCATGCATCTAGAGTATTAAGTTCATAAAGAACAGAGTAACACATTAAGAAAGATGACATGGTGTAGAGGAATAAACTCATGCAATATAATATAAACCCCATATTTTTATCCTCGATGGCAACAATACAATACGTGCCTTGCTGCCCATGCTGTCACTGGGAAAGGACACCGCAAGATTGAACCCAAAGCTAAGCACCTCTCCATTGCAAGAAAGATCAATCTAGTAGGCCAAACCAAACTGATAATTCAAAGACACTTGCAAAGATAACTTAATCACACATAAAAGAATTCAGAGGAGATTCAAATATTTCTCATAGATAAACTTGATCATAAACCCACAATTCATTGGATCTTGACAAACACACCGCAAAAAGAGTTACATCGAATAGATCTCCAAGAAGATCGAGGAGAACTTTGTATTGAGAATCAAAGAGAGAGAAGAAGCCATCTAGCTAATAATTATGGACCCAAAGGTCTGTGGTAAACTACTCACAACTCATCGGAAGGGCCTTGGAGATGATGTAGAGGTCCTCCATGGTTGATTCCTTCTCCGGCGGAGCGTCGGCGAAGTCTCCAAGATGGGATCTCGCGGATACAGAAGGTTACGGCGGTGGAATTAGGTTTTCGTGGTGCTCCTCGATGGTTCAGGGTACGTGGGTATATATAGGAGGAAGAAGTAGGTCGGTGGACACTCGAGGGGCCCACGAGGTTGGGGGGCGCGCCCACCTCTAGGGGGCGTGTCGGGCACCCTCGTGGGCGCCTCCTCTATTGCTTGACGTCCACTCCAAGTCCCCTGGATCACGTTTGTTCCAAAAAGGTTTCTCATGAAGGTTTAATACCATTTGGACTCCGTTTGATATTCCTTTTCTTCAAAACACTGAAATAGGCAAAAAAAACAGCAATTCGGGTTGGGCCTCCGATTAGTAGGTTAGTCCCAAAAAAGATATAAAAGTGTAAAGTAAAGCCCATAAACATCCAAAATGGGTAATATAATAGCATGGAACAATCAAAAATTATAGATACGTTGGAGACGTATCAAGAAGCATCATGGAAATTATTATAACAGCAACAAACTTTAACATAAAACTTTTATCATAGACTTATCATGAACAAGTAAAATTCATCACAACATCGAAGTATAAAGCATAAACTCTGTTGAAAACCAACAAACTATGTTCTCAGTCAACTTTGCAACTACAATTCATCGTCTTTTCAGGAAGGGTCACGTATCGGAGCATTTTTGGCAAGTCCACATACTCAACCATCATATAGTCTTCTATGATTGCTAACAATCACCGCATACACATGAGCAAAACGTTTCAACTGGATAAAAATATAGGGGCTTATAATTTTTCCTCCCAACATACTCACCTCGAGGGTGATGTCAACAATAATAATTCATGATACCCATATCCAACTAGATATATATGCCTAGATCTTTCCTCACCACATGATGCTTGCCAAAAGAGAAAAATAAAAAGGAATAGAGAGAAAACTTTGACTCGTGCATGAAAGTAAATACATAAAAGTAAAATATAGGACCTTCACAAAGGGAAGCGGAGGTTGCCATGCGCTTTTTGGTTGTATGCTCAATCCCTTATTGCAAAAGAACGTGACGTTATATTGCCCCTTGTGATAGCAACCTTTATTTTGCAGTACGCCGCTTTATTCTTTGCCATCACAAGTTCGTACAACGCTCAATTTTCTCTTACACTAAATGATCTAACACTTTTAGAACCAATTTTTATTGCCTTATTGCACCAATGCCAGCTTACTTGACGGATCTTACTCAATCCTTAGGAAGGTGTGGTGGACTCTTGAAAATAAGATTTGGGTAAGGGTTTTTGGATGCACAAGTAGTATCTCTAAGTGGGTGTGCATCCAACTCGCTTGCTCATGAAGACCTACGGCATTTTGAGGAAGCCCATCATTGGAATATACAAGCCAAGTCCTATAATATGAAATTCCCACTAGTATATGAAAGTGACAACATAGGAGACTCTCTATCATGAAGATCATGGTGCTACTTTGAAGCACAAGTGTGGTAAAAAGGATAGTAGCATTGTCCCTTCACTCTTTTTCTCTCATTTTTTTATTTGGCCTCTTTTGGCCTTTCTCCTTTTTTTAGAGTCTAAATCTCATCCCGACTTGTGGGGGAATCATAGTCTCCATCATCGTTTCCTCACTGAGACAATGCTCTAATAATGAAGATCATAACACTTTTATTTACTTACAACTCAAGATTACAACTCAATACTTAGAACAAGATTTGACTCTATATGAATGCCTCCAGCGGTGTACCGAGATATGCAATGAATCAAGAGTGACATGTATGAAAATTATGAAGGTGGCCTTGCCACAAATACGATGTCAACTACATGATCATGCAAAGAGCAATATGACAATGATGATGTGTGTCATATAAACGGAACGGTGGAAAGTTGCATGGCAATATATCTCGGAATGGATATGGAAATGCCATAAGAGGTAGGTATGGTGGCTGTTTTGAGGAAGGTTTATGGTGGGTGTATGGTACCGGCGAATGTTGCGCGGCACAAGAGAGGCTAGCAATGGTGGAAGGGTGAGAGTGCGTATAATCCATGGACTCAACATTAGTCATAAAGAACTCATATACTTATTGCAAAAATCTACAAGCCATTGAAAACAAAGTACTATGCACATGCTCCTAGGGGGATAGATTGGTAGGAAAAGACCATCACTCATCCCCGACCGCCACTCATAAGGAAGACAATCAATAAATAAAATTGTGCTCCAACTTCATCACAAAGCGGTTCACCATACGTGCATGCTACGGGAATCACAAACTTCAACACAAGTATTCTTTAAATTCATAATCACCCAACTAGCATGACTCTAATATTACCACCTTTAATATCTCAAAACAATTATCAAGCATCAAATTGATCATAGCATCCAATTCACTTTCTATGATAGTTTTTGTTATACCCAACTTGGATGCCCATCATTCTCAGACCAATTTTATAACCATAGAAAATACCATGCTGTTCTAAAAGACTCTCAAAATAATATAAGTGAAGCATGAGAGATCAACAATTTCTTTAAAATTAAGCCACCGCCGTGCTCTAAAAGATATAAGTGAAGCACTAGAGCAAAACTACTCAAAAGATATAAGTGAAGCACATAGCGTATTCTAATAAATTCTAATCAAGTGGGCTTCTCCCAGAAGGTGTGTACAGCAAGAGTTATTGTGGTAAACTAAAAATCAAAGACTAATATCATACAAGACGCCCCAAGCAAAACACATATCATGTGGCGAATAAAAATATAGCTCCAAGTAAAGTTACCGATAGAAGAAGACGAAAGAGGGGATGCCTTCCGGGGCATCCCCAAGCTTAGGCTTTTGGTTATCAATGAATATTTTGGGGTGCCATGGGCATCCCCAAGCTTAGGCTCTTGCCACTCCTTATTCCATAGTCCATCAAATCTTTACCCAAAACTTGAAAACTTCACAACACAAAACTCAACAGGAAATCTCATAAGCTCCATTAGTGCAAGAAAGAAAAACCACCACATAAGTTAGTGTAATGAACTCATTCTTTATTTATATTGGTGTTAAACCTACTGTATTCCAACTTCTCTATGGTTCATACCCCTACATACTAGCCATAGATGCATCAAAATAAGCAAACAACACACGTACAACAGAATCTGTCAAAACAGAACAGTCTGTAGCAATCTGTAACTCTAGAATATTTCTGAAACTCTAAAACTTCTACCAAAATAGGAAGTCCTGGGAAATTTGTCTATTGGTCTACAGCAAAAAGAATCAACGCAAAATCACGTTTCTGTGAATTACTAAAATTATTTTCATGCGCGCAAAGTTTCTGTTTTTCAGCAGAATCAAATTAACTATTACCATACGTTATCCTATAGGTTCCACTTGGCACAAACACTAATTAAAACATGAAAACACATCTAAACAGAAGGTAGATGAAATTTTTATTACCAAACATAAGCAAAAACAAAAAACAAAAATAAAATTGGGTTGCCTCCCAACTAGCGCTATTGTTTAACGCCCCAAGCTAGGCATAAAAGCGAGGATAGATCTAAGTAGTGCCATCTTTGGCACTCAATTCATAAGTAGCTCACATGATAGATTCATAAGGTAATTTAACTTTCTTTCTTGGAAAGTGTTCCATTCCTTTCCTTAATGGAAATCGGAATCAAATATTCCCTTCCTTCATATCAATAATTGCACCAATCGTTCTAAGGAAAGGTCTAACAAGAATAATAGGACAAGAAAGATTGCAATCTATATCAAGAACGATAAAATCTACGGGCACCTAATTCCTATTTGCAACAATAATAACATCATTGATTCTTCTCATAGGTTTCTTAATGGTGGAATCCGCAAGGTGCAAATTTAAAGAGCAATCATCAAAATCATGGAAACCTAGAATATCACATAAAGTTTTCGAAATCGTGGAAACACTAGCACCCAAATCACACAAAGCATAGCACTCATGATCTTCAATTTTAATCTTTATAGTATGTTCCCACTCATGATAAAGTTTTCTAGGTATAGAAACTTCCAAATTAAGTTTTTCATCATAAGATTGCATCAAGGCATCGACAATATGTTTGGTAAAAGCTTTATTTTGACTATAAGCATGAGGAGAATTCAACACGGATTGCAACAAGGAAATACAATATATTAAAGAACAATTATCATAATTAAATTCCTTGAAATCCAAGATAGTGGGTTGAATGCTATTTAAATTCCTGACCTCTCCAATCCCACTTTTACCAAATTTAGCATCAAGATCTACATTATTTTCATAGGAACTAGAAGAACATGCTTTTACAAAGCAATCTACATTGATATCATGCTTAGGGGGAGTAGATCTAAGTTTCAAAGAATCAACATCAAGCCAAAGCCCATCAACGTTCCTAGCCAAATCATCAACTTTAAGCAATTTTTCTTCAAGCAAGGCATTAAAATTCTTTTGAGAGATCATAAATTCTTTAACACTATTCTCAAAATCAGAGAGCATCTTATAAAAATTACCATAAGAATTATTGTAGGAATTTCCATAATTATTAGAGGAATTACTATTGAACGGTCTAGGATTAATGTTTCCTCTATAAGCATTGTTACCAAAATTACTCCTACCAACAAAATTCAAATCCATAGATTCATTATTATTCTCAATCAAAGGAGACAAAGGCTTATCATTGGGATCAATAGGAGCAATATTAGTAGCAAACAATTTCATAAGTTCATCCATCTTTCCACTCAAAACATTACTTTCTTCTATAGCATGCACTTTTTTACTAGTAGATCTTTCAGTGTGCCACAATATTATCAGGGAGTTTAGTAGCTTCTCCTAAAGTGATTTCCATAAAAGTACCTCCCGCGGCCGAATCTAAAAGATTTCTAGAAGCAAAATTCAATCCGGCATAAAAAATTTGTATGATCATCCATAAATTTAAACCATGACTGGGGCAATTGCGAATCATCAATTTCATTCTTTCCCAAGATTAGGCAACATGCTCATGATCAAGTTGTTTAAAATTCATAATATCATTCCCAAGGGATATGATCTTAGCGGGAGGAAAATACTTAGAGATAAAAGCATCTTTGCACTTGTTCCATGAATCAATACTATTCTTAGGCAAAGACGAAAACCAAACTTTAGCACGATCTCTAAGTGAAAACAGAAATAGCTTCAATTTAACTATATCATTATCCGTATCTTTTTTATTTTGCATCTCACACAAATCAACAAAGTTGTTTAGATGGGTAGCAGCATATTCACTAGGAAGGCCGGAGAATTGATCTTTCATAAAAAGATTCAGCAAAGCAGCATTGATTTCACAAGACTCAACATCATTAAGAGGAGCAATCGGAGTACTAAGGAAATCATTATTATTGGTATTGCAAAAGTCACACAATTTGGTATTATCTTGTGCCATCGCGACAAGCAATCCAACACACAGGCAAACGAAAAGGCAAGCGAAAGAGAAAGGAGATTGGGGAAGAGAGGGCGAATAAAACGGCAAGGGTGAAGTGGGGGAGAGGAAAACGAGAGGCAAATGGCAAATAATGTAATGCGAGGGAGATGAGTTTGTGATGGGTATTTGGTATGTCTTGACTTGAGCGAAGACCTCCCCGACAACGGTGCCAGAAATCCTTCTTGCTACGTCTTGAGCTTGCATTGGTTTTCCTTGAAGAGGAAAGGGTGATGCAGCAATAGTAGCGTAAGTATTTCCCTCAGTTTTTTAGAACCAAGGTAGCAATCCAGTAGGAGGCTCCTCAAAAGTCCCATGCACCTACACAAACAAAAGAGAACTCGCAACCAACGCAATAAAGGGGTTGTCAATCCCTTCAAGGCCAATTGCAAAAGTGAGATCTGATAGAGATATTATGATAACATAAATATTTTTGGTATTTTTATGATATAGATAGGAAAAGTAAAGATGCAAATAAAAGTAGATTGAAAGCTTATATGATAAAATATAGACCCGGGGGCCATAGGTTTCACTAGTGGCTTCTCTCAAGATAGCTTAAGTATTACGGTGGGTGAACAAATTACTGTCGAGCAATTGATAGAAAAGCGAATAATTATAAGATTATCTAGGCATGATCATGTATATAGGCATCACGTCCGTGACAAGTAGACCGACTCCTGCCTGCATCTACTACTATTACTCCACACATCGACCGCTATCCAGCATGCATCTAGAGTATTAAGTTCATAAAGAACAGAGTAACACATTAAGAAAGATGACATGATGTAGAGGGATAAACTCATGCAATATGATATAAACCCCATCTTTTTATCCTTGATGGAAACAATACAATACGTGCCTTGTTGCCCCTGCTGTCCCTGGGAAAGGACACCGCAAGATTGAACCCAAAGCTAAGCACCTCTCCCATTGCAAGAAAGATCAATCTAGTAGGCCAAACCAAACTGATAATTCGAAGAGACTTGCAAAGATAACTTAATCACACATAAAATAATTCAGAGGAGATTCACATATTTCTCGTAGATAAACTTGAGCATAAACCCGCAATTCAACAAATCTCGACAAACACACCGCAAAAAGAGTTACATCGAATAGATCTCCAAGAAGATCGAGGAGAACTTTGTATTGAGAATCAAAGAGAGAGAAGAAGCCATCTAGCTAATAACTATGGACCCGAAGGTCTGTGGTAAACTACTCACAACTCATCGGAAGGGCCTTGGAGATCATGTAGAGGCCCTCCATGGTCGATACCTTCTCTCGCGGAGCGCTGTCGAAGGCTCAAAGATGGGATCTCGCGGATACAGAAGGTTACGGCGGTGGAATTAGGTTTTTGTGGTGCTCCTCGATGGTTTCAGGGTACGTGGGTATATATAGGAGGAAGAAGTAGATCGATGGACGCTCGAGGGGCCGACGAGGGTGGGGGGCGAACCCACCTGTACGGGGCGCCCCGGGCACCCTCGTGGCCGCCTCCTCTGTTGCTTGACGTCCACTCCATGTCCTTTGGATCACGTCTGTTCCAAAAAGATCGCTCCCAAAGGTTTCATCCCGTTTGGACTCCGTTTGATATTCCTTTTCTTCAAAACACCGAAATAGGCAAAAAACAACAATTCGGGCTGGGCCTCCGGTTATTAGGTTAGTCCCAAAAATGATATAAAAGTGTAAAGTAAAGCCCATAAACATCCAAAACGGGTAATATAATAGCATGGAACAATCAAATATTATAGATACGTTGGAGACGTATCAAGAAGCATCATGTAAATTATCATAACAACAACAAACTTTAACATAAAACTTTTATTATAGACTTCTCATGAACAAGTGACAATTCATCACAACATCGAAGTATAAAGCATAAACTCTATTGAAAACCAACAAACTATGGTCTCAGTCAACTTTGCAACTCCAATTCATCATCTTTTCAGGAAGGGTCACGTATTGGAGCCTTTTTGGCAAGTCCACATACTCAACCATCTTATAGTCTTCTATGATTGCTAACACTTACCGCATACACATCAGCAAAACGTTTCAATAGGACACATAAAAAGATAGGGGCTTATAGTTTTTCTTCCCAACATACTCACCTCGAGGGTGATGTCAACAATAATAATTCATGCTACCCATATCCAACTAGATATATGTGCCTAGATCTTTCCTCACCACATGATGCTTGCCAAAAGAGAAAAATAAAAAGGAATAGAGAGAAAAACTTTGACTCGTGCATGAAAGTAAATACATAAAAGTAAAATATAGGCCCTTCACAGAGGGAAGCAGAGGTTGCCATGCAGTTTTTGGATGTATGCTCAATCCCTTAGTGCAAAAGAACGTCACGTTATATTGTCCCTTGTGATAGCAACCTTTATTTTGCAGTACGTCGCTTTATTCTTTTCCATCACAAGTTCGTACAACATTCAATTTTCTCTTACACTAAATGATCTAACACTTTTAGAAGCAATTTTTATTGCCTTATTGCACCGATGCCAACTTACTTGAAGGATCTTACTCAATCCTGAGGTAGGTGTGGTGGACTCTTGAAAATAAGATTTGGGTTAAGGGTTTTTGGATGCACAAGTAGTATCTCTACTTGGTGCGGAATTTTTGGCTAGCAAGGATGGGGGCAAGCACCACATGTTGAAGGATCTATGACAATATAACTTCTATGTGAATATGAACAAACATAAACCATTAAGTTGTCTTCCTTGTCCAACGTCAAATTTTTTGCCATATAATATTTTGATGGGGGCTCACAATCACAAAAGATTTCCACGATAGTATATTTGCATGTGAATCTTCTCTTCCCTTATGAATTCTTTCATGAATTGCATCATTAACCAATGCTATGTTTGTCAATCTCCAATGAAATTTCTACTTATACTTTTCCTTATGTGGTGTCATTACTTATCATAAGATTAACATATAATCTTTTTCATTTATTTCCTTTCTTTTTTATTGAAACATGAAAGTAAAGAAAGCGAAACTCAAACTAAACTTTATTATATATCTTGCACACGGTTACAAGGATAGATTACTAAGCAAACTTTCAAAAGAAAGGATCGAACTAAACTTTTTTTCATCTAAAGCAAAAGATAACTATGGATCAAACTAAGGTAAATAAAGGCAAAAGATAGTGGAGGTGATACGATACCGTGGCACCTCCCCCTAGCTTGGCACAAGCCAAGGGGAGTGCCCATACCCGATGCTCAATTTTCTTTGATTGGTGAAGAAGGAGGTGGTGATGATGAAGTGGTAGCGATCTTGTCCTTCATGATCAAGAGATTCTCCAATCTACAGACGACGCTCCGGAGGGAGATGATGTGCTCTTGCAACAGAATATTTTCACGGGTAAGGTATTTATTTTGCACACGAACAGTTTCAATGATCCGAAAGGCTTAAATCTCGGTGAGGGTGAGATGATCATAGTAAGGTTTAAGGATACCTTCTTCTTCTTCCTCGATAGGTAAGGCCGGCTCAACCACCAGTGCTTGATCTCCGGTAGCCTCCTTGCTCTTGTCCCCTCCGATGGCCTCTACGGGGTGTTCTCTCTTCAGCTCGATCATCATCAGCCAAGCATCCCCTCCCACGTTGTTGGAGGAGGAAGAAGACATGATGCCTGGCTTACCAGACCTGACCGAAAACAACAAGAAAAGAAAACAGAAGATTTCTCCCTGATACGTAGGTCAATGGGTTCGGGGGGTATATGCAGATTTGTTTTATCTTGGGAAACAAGCAAACGGAAGAAAACAGAGTCCGGAAGGTACCCGAGGTTGGCACAACCCACCTGGGCGCGCTTGGCAAGCCAGGCGTGCCCTGGTGTCTTGTGCCCACCAGGGGTGCCTTCCTGGTTGTTTCTTATTTTCCTAATTTTTGTTATATTCTAAAACAGAGAGAAAATATTTTTGCAGATTTTTTGGAATCAGTTTACTTACCGTATCACGTTCCTCCTCTTTTTCACGATTCTGGAGTGTTCCGAAAGGTTTCTTTTATGTGTTCTTCCGGTGTCATAGTTTGGATAATATTGCTCTCAACATTAATGGACGTACCTGAGATATGATGTTTTATTCGTTGCCCATTAACAACCTTCAGGTTAGTACCTTCGGCATTATTTATTTTGATAGCTCCAGATTGATATACTTCCTCGATAAAATAGGGTCCTTCCCATTTGGAGAGGAGTTTTCATGCAAAGAACTTGAAACAGAGTTGTACAAAAGAACATATTCTCTAGCTTCAACTCACGCTTTTGGATTCTTTTATCATGCCATCTTTTAACTTTTTCCTTAAATAACTTGGCATTTTCATAAGCTTGGGTTCTCCATTCATCTAATGAGCTAATATCAAATAACCTCTTCTCACCAGCAAGTTTGAAATCATAGTTGAGTTCTTTAATTGCCCAATATGGTTTATCTTCTAACTCAAGGGGCAAATGGCAAGCTTTTAAAGGGAGACATGCCCATAGGATTTTTATATGTTGTTCTACAAGTCCAAAGTGCATCATCTAATTTCTTAGACCAATTCTTCTGGGACCTATTGACAGTCTTTTGTAAAATTAATTTTATTTCTCTATTTCTAAGTTCTACCTGACCACTAGACTGAGGATGATGGGGTGATGCAATTCTATGGTTAATATCATACTTGGCAAGCATTTTACGGAAAGCACCATGAATAAAGTGTGAACCACCATTAGTCATTAAATATCTAGGGACTCTGAACCTTGGGAAAATAACTTCCTTAAGCATCTTAATAGAGGTGTTGTGATCAGCACTACTAGATGGAATAACTTCTACCCACTTAGTAACATAATCAACAGCAACCAAAGTGTGCGTATACCCATTAGAGGAAGGAAAAGGTCCCATGAAGTCAAATCCCCAAACATCAAATGGTTCAACAGCAAGTGAATAATTCATAGGCATTTCTTGACGCTTACCGATATTACCTATTCTTTGACATTCATGACAAGATAAAACAAACTTACATGCATCCTTGAAGAGAGTAGGCCAATAAAACCCAGATTGCAATACCTTGTGAGCAGTTCTATCTCCCGCATGATGGCCTCCATAAGCTTTGGAGTGACATTTCCGTAGGATTTGTCCCTGTTAATGCTCAGGTACACAACTTCCAATAATACCATCTACTCCTTCTTTATAAAGATGTGGGTCATCCCAAAAGTAGTATCTTAAATTATTGAAGAGTTTTTTCTTTTTTTGGTATGTAAAGCTAGGGGGAATGTATTTAGCAACAATATAATTAGCATAGTCAGCATACCAAGGTGTACTATTAGAAACATTTATTGCAGCTAACTGCTCATCACGAAAGCTATCATTAATAGGTTGTGGGTCATCAAGAATATTTTCAAGCCTAGACAAGTTATCAGCAAAGGGGTTCTCAGCTCCTTTTCTATCAGTGATATGCAAATCATATTCTTGTAGCAAGATAACCCATTGAATAAGCCTAGGTTTGGCATCTTTCTTTTCCATAAGGTATTTTATAGCAGCATGATCAATGTGAACAATTACTTTTGAATCTACAATATAGGTTCTAAATTTATCACAAGCAACACAACTGCTAAAGATTCTTTTTCAGTAGTAGCATAATTTCGTTGGGCACTGTCTAGAGTTTTACTAGCATACTGAATAATATTCAGTTTCTTATCAACTCTTTGTCCTAGAACATCACCAACAACATAATCACTAGCATCACATATAATTTCAAAATGCAAGTTCCAATCAGGTGGTTGAACAATAGGTGCAGAAATTAAGGCTTTCTTTAGTGTTTCGAAAGCTTGCAAACAATCATCATCAAGAACAAAAGGAATATCCTTTTTGCAAAAGATTTGTAAGAGGTCTAGAAATTTTGGAAAAGTCTTTGATAAATCTCCTATAGAAACCAGCATGACCAAGGAAATTACGAATACCTTTGATATCTTTAGGACATGGCATTTTCTCAATTGCATCAACCTTAGCTTCGTTAACCTCAATACCTCTTTCATAAACTTTATGGCCCAAAACAATACCTTCGTTAACCATAAAGTGGCACTTCTCCCAATTGAAGACAAAATTCATTTGCTCACATCTCTGCAAAACTCGATCAAGATTGCTTAAACAATCATCAAAAGACTTATCATAAACAGAAAGGTCATCCATGAAAACCTCAACAATCTTTTCACATAAGTTACAGAATATAGAAGTCATAAATCTTTGAAAGGTAGCAGGTGCATTGCATAAACTAAAAGGCATACGTTTATAAGCATAAGTTCCACAAGGACAACTAAATTCTTGATCAGGTTGAGAAAGAGGTATTTGTGAAAAACCAGAATATCCATCAAGGAAGCAAAAATGTGTGTGCTTAGATAATCTTTCTAGCATTTGATCAATAAAAGGCAGAGGGTAATGATCTTTTCTAGTTTCTTTGTTTAATTTTCTAAAATCAATTACCATTCTATGGCCTGTAACAATTCTTTGTGGAATAATTTCATTCCTATCATTAGGAACAACAGTAATACCTCCCTTCTTAGGGACACAATGGACAAGACTTACCCATCTACTATCTGTGGTAGGATAGATTATACCTGCTTCCACAAGTTTTAATATTTCCGCTCTTACCACTTCTTTCATCTTCGGATTCAACCGACGTTGGCGATCAACAACGGGTTTAGCATCAAGTTCCACATTAATATTGTGCTGACATAGAGTGGGACTGATGCCCTTAAGATCATCAAGAGTATATCTAATAGCATCTCGGTGCTTCCTTAGAACTTCCAATAATCTTTCTTCTTCATGTTCTGAAAGGTTAGCACTAATAATAACATGATATATCTTTTTCTCATTAAGACAAGCATATTTCAAAGTGTTAGGCAATTGTTTTAATTCAAACACATGATCACCTTTAGGTGGAGGAGGACCTCCTAGAGTTTCAATAGGTGAATTGTGTTTAAGCAGAGGTTATTGTTCAAACAAGATTTTATCTATTTCATTTCTTTCGTGCATATGCAAATCATTTTCATGGTCTAGCAGATATTGTTCTAAAGGATCAGTAGGAGGCACAACAATAGAAGCAAGACCAATAATTTCATCCTTACTAGGCAATTCTTTCTTATGATGCTTTCTACTAAACTTGGAAAAATTAAACTCATGAGACTCATCACCAAAACTAACACCGATAATTTGTTTCTCACAATCTATTTTAGCATTGACGGTGTTCTAGAAAGGTCTACCAAAGATAATGGGACAAAAGTCATCCTGTGGGGAACCAAGAACAAGAAAATCTGTAGGGTATTTTATTTTCCCACACAAGACTTCAACATCTCTAACAATCCCAAATGGTGTGATGGTGTCTCTATTAGCAAGTTTAATAGTAACTTCTATGTCTTCTATCTCAGTGGGTGCTATGTCATTCGTAATTTCTTGATATAAATTAGAAGGAATAGCACTCACGCTAGCACCTATGTCACATAAACCATGATAATGGTGATCTCCTATCTTAACTGAGTGAACAGGCATGCCAGCGACATGTCTATATTTATCTTTCCCATCGGGTTTGGCAATTCTAGCAGCTACACCAACGAAGTAAATAACATGCTCAGCAACATTATCGACCAAGAGATCTTTAACCATAGAAACACTCTCTCTGTTATGTGGTTGCACTACAAAAAAAAAGACACATCCATGACATTTTGGGCCGAACGAATTTTTTTCCCGTCATGCTTATGACACTTCTATGACGATAATTGTGACAAAACCACATCTTATCATAGATGTGGTGGGCTCCTACTTCTATGACAAAAAATCATGACAGAAAATGGGCTTTTTATCCTGGGTGGGCCGGGGATGCACCTGCATGACATTTTTTGGGCCGTCCATGATGGAAAAAATCATGGTAGAAGCTGAAGGAAATATGCCCTAGAAGCAATAATAAAGTTATTATTTATTTCCTTATAATCATGATAAATGTTTATTATTCATGCTAGAATTGTATTTACCGGAAACATAATACATGTGTGAATACATAGACAAACAAAGTGTCACTAGTATGCCTCTACTTGACTAGCTCGTTAATCAAAGATGGTTATGTTTCCTAACCATGAACAATGAGTTGTTATTTGATTAACGAGGTCACATCATTAGCAGAATGATCTGATTGACATGACCCATTCCATTAGCTTAGCACCCGATCATTTAGTATGTTGCTATTGCTTTCTTCATGACTTATACATGTTCCTATGACTATGAGATTATGCAACTCCCGTTTACCGGAGGAACACTTTGGGTACTACCAAACGTCACAACGTAACTGGGTGATTATAAAGGAGTACTACAGGTGTCTCCAATGGTCGATGTTGGGTTGGCGTATTTCGAGATTAGGATTTGTCACTCCGATTGTCGGAGAGGTATCTCTGGGCCCTCTCGGTAATACACATCACATAAGCCTTGCAAGCATTACAACTAATATGTTAGTTGTGAGATGATGTATTATGGAACGAGTAAAGAGACTTGCCGGTAACGAGATTGAACTAGGTATTGGATACCGACGATCGATTCTCAGGCAAGTAACATACCGATGACAAAGGGAACAACGTATGTTGTTATGCGGTCTGACCGATAAAGATCTTCGTAGAATATGTAGGAGCCAATATGGGCATCCAGGTCCCGCTATTGGTTATTGACCAGAGACGTGTCTCAGTCATGTCTACATTGTTCTCGAACCCGTAGGGTCCGCACGCTTAAGGTTACGATGACAGTTATATTATGAGTTTATACATTTTGATGTACCGAAGGTTGTTCGGAGTCCCGGATGTGATCACGGACATGAAGAGGAGTCTCAAAATGGTCGAGACGTAAAGATTGATATATTGGAAGCCTATATTTGGATATCGGAAGTGTTCCGGGTGAAATCAGGATTTTACCGGAATACCGGGAGGGTTACCGGAACCCCCCGGGAGCTATTTGGGCCATAGTGGGCCTTAGTGGAAAAGAGAAGGGGCTGCCCTAGATGGGCTGCGCCCCCCCCCCTTCCCCTAGTCCTATTAGGACTAGGAGAGGTGGCCGGCCCCCTCCTCCTCTTTTCCCCTCCGAGGAATCCTAGTTGGACTAGGATTGGAGGGGGAATCCTACTCCCAGAGGGAGTAGGATCTCCTGCGCCTCCCCCCCTTGGCCGGCCAGCCTCCCCTCCTCTCCTCCTTTATATACGGAGGCAGGGGCACCTCTAAACACACAAGTTGACACAAGTTGATCCACGTGATCTATTCCTTAGCCGTGTGCGGTGCCCCCTGCCACCATATTCCTCGATAATACTGTAGCAGAGTTTAGGCGAAGACCTGCTGCTGTAGTTCATCAAGATCGTCACCACGCCGTCGTGCTGACGAAACTCTTCCCCGACACTTTGCTGGATCGGAGTCCGGGGATCGTCATCGAGCTAAACGTGTGCTCGAACTCGGAGGTGCCGTAGCTTCGGTGCTTGATCGGTTGGATCGTGAAGACGTACGACTACTTCCTCTACGTCGTGTCATCGCTTCCGCAGTCGGTCTGCGTTGGGTATGTAGACAACACTCTCCCCTCGTTGCTATGCATCACATGATCCTGTGTGTGCGTAGGAAATTTTTTGAAATTACTACGAAACCCAATAGTGGCATCCGAGCCTAGGTTATTTATGTTGATGTTATATGCACGAGTAGAACACAAGTGAGTTGTGGACGATACAAGTCATACTGCCTACCAGCATGTCATACTTTGGTTCGGCGGTATTGTTGGACGAGACGACCCGGACCAACCTTACGCGTACGCTTACGCGAGACTGGTTCCCTCGACGTGCTTTGCACAGAGATGGCTTGCGGGCGACTGTCTCTCCAACTTTAGTTGAACCAAGTATGGCTACGCCTGGTCCTTGCGAAGGTTAAAACGGAGTCTATTTGACAAACTATCGTTGTGGTTTTGATGCGTAGGTGAGATTGGTTCTTACTTAAGCCCGTAGCAGCCACGTAAAACATGCAACAACAAAGTAGAGGACGTCTAACTTGTTTTTGCAGGGCATGTTGTGATGTGATATGGTCAAAGCATGATGCTGAATTTTATTGTATGAGATGATCATGTTTTGTAACCGAGTTATCGGCAACTGGCAGGAGCCATATGGTTGTCGCTTTATTGTATGCAATGCAATCGCGATGTAATGCTTTACTTTATTACTAAACGGTAGTGATAGTCATGGAAGCATAAGATTGGCGAGACGACAACGATGCTACGATGGAGATCAAGGTGTCGCGCCGGTGACGATGGTGATCATGACGGTGCTTCGGAGATGGAGATCACAAGCACAAGATGATGATGACCATATCATATCACTTATATTGATTGCATGTGATGTTTATCTTTTTATGCATCTTATCTTGCTTTGATTGACGGTAGCATTATAAGATGATCTCTCACTAAATTATCAAGAAGTGTTCTCCCTGAGTATGCACCGTTGCCAAAGTTCGTCGTGCCCAGACACCACGTGATGATCGGGTGTGATAAGCTCTACGTCCATCTACAACGGGTGCAAGCCAGTTTTGCTCACGCAGAATACTCAGGTTAAACTTGACGAGCCTAGCATATGCAGATATGGCCTCGGAACACGGAGACCGAAAGGTCGAGCGTGAATCATATAGTAGATATGATCAACATAACGATGTTCACCATTGAAAACTACTCCATCTCACGTGATGATCGGTCATGGTTTAGTTGATTTGGATCACGTAATCACTTAGAAGATTAGAGGGATGTCTATCTAAGTGGGAGTTCTTAAATAATATGATTAATTGAACTTAAATTTATCATGAACTTAGTACCTGATAGTATCTTGCTTGTTTATGTTGATTGTAGATAGATGGCTCGTGCTGTTGTTCCGTTGAATTTTAATGCATTCCTTGAGAAAGCAAAGTTGAAAGATGATGGTAGCAATTACACGGACTGGGTCCGTAACTTGAGGATTATCCTCATTGCTGCACAGAAAAATTACGTCCTGGAAGCACCGCTGGGTGCCAGGCCTGCTGCTGGAGCAACACCAGATGTTATGAACGTCTGGCAGAGCAAAGCTGATGACTACTCGATAGTTCAGTGTGCCATGCTTTACGGCTTAGAATCGGGACTTCAACGACGTTTTGAACGTCATGGAGCATATGAGATGTTCTAGGAGTTGAAGTTAATATTTCAAGCAAATGCCCGAATTGAGAGATATGAAGTCTCCAATAAGTTCTATAGCTGCAAGATGGAGGAGAACAGTTCTGTCAGTGAGCATATACTCAAAATGTCTGGGTATAATAATCACTTGATTCAATTGGGAGTTAATCTTCCGGATGATTGCGTTATTGACAGAATTCTCCAATCACTACCACCAAGCTACAAGAGCTTCGTGATGAACTATAATATGCAAGGGATGAACACGACTATTCCCGAGCTCTTCGCAATGCTGAAAGCTGCGGAGGTAGAAATCAAGAAGGAGCATCAAGTGTTGATGGTTAACAAGATCACTAGTTTCAAGAAAAAGGGCAAAGGGAAGAAAAAGGGGAACTTCAAGAAGAACGGCAAGCAAGTTGCTGCTCAAGAGAAGAAACCCAAGTCTGGACCTAAGCCTGAAACAGAGTGCTTCTACTACAAGCAGACTGGTCACTGGAAGCGGAACTGCCCCAAGTATTTGGCGGATAAGAAGGATGGCAAGGTGAACAAAGGTATATGTGATATACATGTTATTGATGTGTACCTTACTAGAGCTCGCAGTAGCACCTGGGTATTTGATACTGGTTCTGTTGCTAATATTTGCAACTCGAAACAGGGACTACAGAATAAGCGGGCACTGGCAAAGGACGAGGTGACGATGCGCGTGGGAAACGGTTCCAGAGTCGATGTGATCGCAGTCGGCACGCTACCTCTACATCTACCTTCGGGATTAATATTAGACCTAAGTAATTGTTATTTGGTGCCAGCGTTGAGCATGAACATTATATCTGGATCTTGTTTAATGCGAGACGGTTATTCATTTAAATCAGAGAATAATGGTTGTTCTATTTATATGAGTAATATCTTTTATGGTCATGCACCATTGAAGAGTGGTCTATTCTTATTGAATATCGATAGTAGTAATACACATATTCATAATGTTGAAGCCAAAAGATGCAGAGTTGATAACGAAAGTGCAACTTATTTGTGGCACTGTTGTTTAGGTCATATCGGTATAAAGCGCATGAAGAAACTCCATGCTGATGGACTTTTGGAACCACTTGATTATGAATCACTTGGGACTTGCGAACCGTGCCTTATGGGCAAGATGACTAAAACACCGTTCTCCGGTACTATGGAGAGAGCAACAGATTTGTTGGAAATCATACATACCGATGTATGTGGCCCGATGAATATTGAGGCTCGTGGCGGATATCGTTATTTTCTCACCTTCACAGATGATTTAAGCAGATATGGGTATATCTACTTAATGAAACATAAGTCTGAAACATTTGAAAAGTTCAAAGAATTTCAGAGTGAAGTTGAAAATCATCGTAACAAGAAAATAAAGTTTCTACGATCTGATCATGGAGGAGAATATTTGAGTTACGAGTTTGGTGTACATTTGAAAAACTGTGGAATAGTTTCGCAACTCACGCCACCCGGAACACCACAACGTAATGGTGTGTCCGAACGTCGTAATCGTACTTTACTAGATATGGTGCGATCTATGATGTCTCTTACTGATTTACCGCTATCATTTTGGGGATATGCTTTAGAGACGGCCGCATTCACGTTAAATAGGGCACCATCAAAATCCGTTGAGACGACGCCTTATGAACTGTGGTTTGGCAAGAAACCAAAGTTGTCGTTTCTTAAAGTTTGGGGCTGCGATGCTTATGTGAAAAAGCTTCAACCTGATAAGCTCGAACCCAAATCGGAGAAATGTGTCTTCATAGGATACCCAAAGGAAACTGTTGGGTACACCTTCTATCACAGATCCGAAGGCAAGACATTCGTTGCTAAGAATGGATCATTTCTAGAGAAGGAGTTTCTCTCGAAAGAAGTGAGTGGGAGGAAAGTAGAACTTGACGAGGTAACTGTACCTGCTCCCTTACTGGAAAGTAGTTCATCACAGAAAACTGTTTCAGTGACACCTACACCAGTTAGTGAGGAAACCAATGATAATGATCATGAAACTTCAGATCAAGATACTACTGAACCTCATAGATCAACCAGAGTAAGATCCGCACCAGAGTGGTACGGTAATCCTGTTCTGGAGGTCATGCTACTAGATCATGATGAACCTACGAACTATGAAGAAGCGATGGTGAGCCCAGATTCCGCAAAGTGGCTTGAAGCCATGAAATCTGAGATGGGAACCATGTATGAGAACAAAGTGTGGACTTTGGTTGACTTGCCCAATGATCGGCAAGCAATTGAGAATAAATGGATCTTCAAGAAGAAGACTGACGCTGATGGTAATGTTACTATCTACAAAGCTCGACTTGTCGCAAAAGGTTTTCGGCAAGTTCAAGGGATTGACTACGATGAGACCTTCTCACCCGTAGCGATGCTTAAGTCTGTCCGAATCATGTTAGCAATTGCCGCATTTTATGATTATGAAATTTGGCAGATGGATGTCAAAACTGCATTCCTGAATGGATTTCTGGAAGAAGAGTTGTATATGATGCAACCAGAAGGTTTTGTCGATCCAAAGGAAGCTAACAGAGTGTGCAAGCTCCAGCGATCCATTTATGGACTGGTGCAAGCCTCTCGGAGTTGGAATAAACGTTTTGATAGTGTGATCAAAGCATTTGGTTTTATACAGACTTTCGGAGAAGCCTGTATTTACAAGAAAGTGAGTGGGAGCTCTGTAGCATTTCTGATATTATATGTGGATGACATATTACTAATTGGAAATGATATAGAATTTCTGGATAGCATAAAGGGATACTTGAATAAAAGTTTTTCAATGAAAGACCTCGGTGAAGCTGCTTACATATTAGGCATTAAGATCTATAGAGATAGATCAAGACGCTTAATTGGACTTTCACAAAGCACATACCTTGACAAGATTTTGAAGAAATTCAAAATGGATCAAGCAAAGAAAGGATTCTTGCCTGTATTACAAGGTATGAAATTGAGTAAGACTCAATGCCCGACCACTGCAGAAGATAGAGAGAATATGAAAGATGTTCCCTATGCATCAGCCATAGGCTCTATCATGTATGCAATGCTGTGTACCAGACCTGATGTGTGCCTTGCTATAAGTTTAGCAGGGAGGTACCAAAGTAATCCAGGAGTGGATCACTGGACAGCGGTCAAGAACATCCTGAAATACCTGAAAAGGACTAAGGATATGTTTCTCGTATATGGAGGTAACAAAGAGCTCATCGTAAAAGGTTACGTTGATGCAAGCTTTGACACTGATCCGGACGATTCTAAATCGCAAACCGGATACGTGTTTACATTAAACGGTGGAGCTGTCAGTTAGTGCAGTTCTAAACAAAGCGTCGTAGCGGGATCTACATGTGAAGCGGAATACATAGCTGCTTCGGAAGCAGCAAATGAAGGAGTCTGGATGAAGGAGTTCATATCCGATCTAGGTGTCATACCTAGTGCATCGGGTCCAATGAAAACCTTTTGTGACAATACTGGTGCAATTGCCTTGGCAAAGGAATCCAGATTTCACAAAAGGACCAAACACATCAAGAGACGCTTCAACTCCATCCGGGATCTAGTCTAGGTGGGAGACATAGAGATTTGCAAGATACATACGGATCTGAATGTTGCAGACCCGTTGACTAAGCCTCTTCCACGAGCAAAACATGATCAGCACCAAGGCTCCATGGGTGTTAGAATCATTACAGTGTAATCTAGATTATTGACTCTAGTGCAAGTGGGAGACTGAAGGAAATATGCCCTAGAGGCAATAATAAAGTTATTATTTATTTCCTTATAATCATGATAAATGTTTATTATTCATGCTAGAATTGTATTTACCGGAAACATAATACATGTGTGAATACATAGACAAACAAAGTGTCACTAGTATGCCTCTACTTGACTAGCTCGTTAATCAAAGATGGTTATGTTTCCTAACCATGAACAATGAGTTGTTATTTGATTAACAAGGTCACATCATTAGCAGAATGATCTGATTGACATGACCCATTCCATTAGCTTAGCACCCGATCGTTTAGTATGTTGCTATTGCTTTCTTCATGACTTATACATGTTCCTATGACTATGAGATTATGCAACTCCCGTTTACCAGAGGAACACTTTGGGTACTACCAAACGTCACAACGTAACTGGGTGATTATAAAGGAGTACTACAGGTGTCTCCAATGGTCGATGTTGGGTTGGCGTATTTCGAGATTAGGATTTGTCACTCCGATTGTCGGAGAGGTATCTCTGGGCCCTCTCGGTAATACACATCACATAAGCCTTGCAAGCATTACAACTAATATGTTATTTGTGAGATGATGTATTACGGAACGAGTAAAGAGACTTGCCGGTAACGAGATTGAACTAGGTATTGGATACCGACGATCAAATCTCAGGCAAGTAACATACCGATGACAAAGGGAACAACGTATGTTGTTATGCGGTCTGGCCGATAAAGATCTTCGTAGAATATGTAGGAGCCAATATGGGCATCCAGGTCCCGCTATTGGTTATTGACCAGAGACGTGTCTCAGTCATGTCTACATTGTTCTCGAACCCGTAGGGTCCGCACGCTTAAGGTTACGATGACAGTTATATTATGAGTTTATACATTTTGATGTACCGAAGGTTGTTCGGAGTCCCGGATGTGATCACGGACATGACGAAGAGTCTCGAAATGGTCGAGACGTAAAGATTGATATATTGGAAGCCTATATTTGGATATCGGAAGTGTTCCAGGTGAAATCGGGATTTTACCGGAATACCGGGAGGGTTACCGGAACCCCCCGGGAGCTATTTGGGCCATAGTGGGCCTTAGTGGAAAAGAGAAGGGGCTGCCCTAGATGGGCTGCGCCCCCCCCTTCCCCTAGTCCTATTAGGACTAGGAGAGGTGGCCGGCCCCCTCCTCCTCTTTTCCCCTCCGAGGAATCCTAGTTGGACTAGGATTGGAGGGGGAATCCTACTCCCAGAGGGAGTAGGACTCTCCTGCGCCTCCCCCCCTTGGCCGGCCAGCCTCCCCTCCTCTCCTCCTTTATATACAGAGGCAGGGGCACCTCTAAACACACAAGTTGACACAAGTTGATCCACGTGATCTATTCCTTAGCCGTGTGCGGTGCCCCCTGCCACCATATTCCTCGATAATACTGTAGCGGAGTTTAGGCGAAGACCTGCTGCTGTAGTTCATCAAGATCGTCACCACGCCGTCGTGCTGACGAAACTCTTCCCCGACACTTTGCTGGATCGGAGTCTGGGGATCGTCATCGAGCTGAACGTGTGCTCGAACTCGGAGGTGCCGTAGCTTCGGTGCTTGATCGGTTGGATCGTGAAGACGTACGACTACTTCCTCTACGTCGTGTCATCGCTTCCACAGTCGGTCTGCGTTGGGTACGTAGACAACACTCTCCCCTCGTTGCTATGCATCACATGATCCTGTGTGTGCGTAGGAAATTTTTTGAAATTACTACGAAACCCAACAGAAGCGAGGGCGAGGAAAATTTCAGGGAGCTCCCGGTTACAGTGGGTGGTCGGGGCCGAGCGATGCACGGAGGTTTGCGCATTTCTCTCATACATGTACGCGCGTGTGTGCGGGGCCTTGGGCTCTAACTGAACCCGAGCGAGGCATTGGGCTCTAACTGAACCCGAGCGATTGCACTAGCTATGTTACTAAACCCCGATCGATCCCTTGGTTGTTGACTGAACCCGAGTGATTCCTTCGCTACTGCTGCTAACTAAAGCCGATCGAAGCTTCCTTTTGATGAACAGTCCTCGGTGGGGGTTGGATGAACAGGACCCTGTGGTAGTAGAGGTTGTTGCCGCTGGATGAACAGGACACCGGTCGAGGAGGTGGGGGTGGATTAACAGGATCCCATGGAGAACTGGTTGAACAGTAGCCGGTGGAGGCTGGATGAACAGTAGCTCGTGGATGAATAGTAGATGGTGGAGGCTGGAGGAAGTCGATGGTGGATGAACAGTAGCAGGTGGAGGATGGAGGAAGTTGACGGTGGATGAACAGCAGCTCGTGGAGGCTAGAGCGAGGCATTAGACCGTGGATGAACAATAGCCCGTGGAGTCCTGTTTTGCGGTATGCCACACCCGTCCCGATGAACAACACCCTGTTTTGACGGTAGGCGCTCCAACATAAGTCTGTTTCCTCCGTTTTGCAGTATGCCACACCCCGCCCAATCAACAGCACCCCGTTTCGACCGTAGGAGCTCGAACAGAAGGCCGTTTCCTCCATTTTGCGGTAGGCCAGACTCCGTTTCGGCTATTCCGTCCAAGTCGGCTGGCTCTCGTTGAACACGATGCATTCCGACCCAGTTTGTTGCCTCCCGATGAACAAGACCTTGTTTCTCTATTCCGACCCAGCCGGTTGGCTACCCGATAACAGGATGTCGTTGCTACCATCCGTTGCCTCTCCATGTACACTAGCCCTAGCCGTCCATATGTGTGAGTACGCGTTCGAGACCCCGCCTATATGTACGTACGTGGCCATATTTTTTGCCCCATGGTTGTACGTACGTGTACACGATTTAGATGGGACTGCCTAAACTACTACCTTGGGTGCTCTACTATAACATGTGCCGCTCCTTACTTGGCCATGGTTCATATTTGCAGAGAGACCGGTCGACCAGTACGTACATACACGTTCGCGACCAGACAGACAACACTACGTACGCCTAGACCGGATGGGTCCCAGCCGCCAGGGAGGATAAGGAGGCACTTCCTTGCATGCGAAGATATAGCTGGTGGGTCCCAGCTGTCAGGGGGAAGAATCATTTTTTTGCCCGTAATATGGACGCACTTCCTCGCATGCGAAGATGTAGCTGGTGGGTCCATCTGTCAGCCTCACTGCGCACAGTAGTCTTCCGATAGTTGTCGTTCGTTGACCACATTGACCACACCGGACAGCACCCAGGAGGTGGACGACAGCGAGGCCTAGGAAGGGAACGACGCTGAGCCAGGGTAGACGAAGCAGGTGGATGCCCACGCGGAGGGGAGTACAAGGGTACACTAGTTTGGCTACGGTGTAAGGCTGCCGTCGTCGGAGAATAACAGGGGGTGTGGGTGAGTAGTGGGAAGGCTTGGCCAGTGGTAGTATGGTCGGGGGGTGAGGCCTACGCGGTAGCACAGCCGGCCACGAGAGGCTGGAGCAGGCGGTACGGCGGGTGCTGGTTTGGGCGGCTGGAGCAAGAAGACCATAGGTTGAAGACACAGCTCGGCCATTGGTTTAACATCCAACGGTCAATGCAGCTAGAATTGTTTATTGACTAAGTTGACAAAGCCCTGCGTACGTGTCAACTTAGTAGGCTCACAAGTCAGCCTCCAAATCTGGTGGGTCCCAGCTAGCAGGGGGAATCATTTTTATGCATGTAAGGTGGCACTTCCTTGCGGGTTTTTTATTTCTACTTCTTCGAGTAAGAATAAAAAGAAAACAATTTAGCATCTTTTGTACAATCTATATTTTCATGAAATGGATCATAATAAAGCTGGTGGGTCCCAACTATCAGGGAGAGGAAAAAAATCCGCGTAATAAAGGAAGCACTTCCTTTCGTGCGAAGATGTAGCTGATGGGTCAAACCTGTCAGAGGGAGAAATCATTTGTTTTCTCATAATAAGGGGGCACTTGATGCGTGCAGCCATGGGCCATGTGGGTCCCCACTGTCAGCCACTCCACGTACATTCCTCTTCCAATGGCTTTTGTTTGTTAACAAAGTTGACCATGCCGCGCTTTGAGAACCAACACAGTGAATGATGGCAAGGCCTAGGAAGGGAATGACCTGGAGCCGGTGAAGATACAGCAGTGGATGCCCACGCGGAGGGGAATACAAGGGTTCACTGGTTTGGCTGCGGTGTGAGGTTGCCATCGCCGGAGAATAATAGGAGGTGTTGGTGAGTAGAGGAATGGCCTGGATGGCTATGCGAGTAGGGTGGGCCAGTGAACCCTGCGCACCAGCACAGCCGACCACGGGAGGCGGTAGCAGGCAGTACCGCCAGCGGTGGTTTGGGCGGCCGAAGCAAGAATATCCGAGATTGAAGAAGCACTACAACCATTGGATGGACATCCAACGGCCACTGCTGCTAGAATTGTGTGTTGACTAAAAGTTGACAGAGCCTTCCGTACGCGTCAACTTAGTAGGCCCACAAGTGAGCATCACATCTGTGGCATAGAACATATAGCCCATTTGTGAGTTCTAATAATGTACATCCCATTTTTGAATTCAAATGGAATTTAATACAGCCCATTTACAATTTGATAAAATTATAACCCTTTTTCTAGCCAGGACAACGATTAATAATTTCAACCAATCCCTCAAAATAGAATTCAATAAAATTTCCCACATTTTGATGGGATCCGAAATATTTTTGTCCCTAAATTTCAAGTCAGAATAAATATAATTTCACAATCTATTTGTATTAGGTAAATATCCCACGAAATATTGCGCGCGCAACAAGTAATGAAATTAAAATCCAAAAATCATATATTTTTAACTAATTACCTGTTTGGTGCGTTTTTTTATAGTTACAACCCATTTATTATTTCTTAAAGCCCATCTTCTTGTTAAGCCTAATGCATCCCTCCTAGGAAATATTTGCAGCCTAGCGGGGTGGAGAATAACAAGTTGACCTGGGCTGGGTATTCCTCAAAAAAAAGTGTAGCTGGGCTAGGCATTTCACCTTGAAGAATTAATATTTGGGCTGGATATTTGGTCGACATCAAATAATAGCTAGGGCTAGACGGGCTACAGCCCGCCTAGTTGATACCTTGCTCCTCTGAACAACAACAAAAACATCGCTCAAGAAAAACTTTGCTCACACCTTAAAAACACAAATACTACTCTAGCTGCTGTGTCCCAGCTGTCGTCTGCTCCTTGTGCAATTCTCTCGTTTATTGACTATATAGGTTGACAATGGTGTGGGACCGTGATGTCAGGAAACCAGGGGGAAGCAAAAAACTATAGTTGTATATAATAAGGGGGCACTTGCGTACGTGAGACTATGGAGCTGGCTATGGTCCTGGTGGGTCCCCACTGTCATCCTCTCCAAGTAAACTCATCTCCTAATTCCTCATGTTTGTTGACCATGTTGACAACGCAAGACGGTGGCGCCACAAATAGTGCAACAACTCAAAGGACTACGACAAGGCCTCGCGGGCCCTATGGATGGTATGATACCGCGCCCAGTGCTCATTCTAGAAGCCAGGATCATTGGGCCACATGCCTGCAATGGCATTGTCATTCGCTTGTTTTCCGGCAATTCATCCCTCTGTGAGCCGGTGCTCGTTGAGGAGACAGAGGTTGCAGCACAGGTCCTCCTGTGCTCTCTTCCGCCATTAGGGCATCGAAGTGGTGCCGATAGTGGATTCCCTCCCATGCCGCCACTGGGTGAAAGAGAATAGTGGCACCGGTAGTGGATTCCCTCCCTCGCCGACGACGACAGCGTTAAGCCTCCTTCCCTTCCCCAGCGGACGGGATCCTGCCGGCTCTTTGACCAGAAGTGAGGTTAGAGAGAGAAAGATAGGCCAATGCAGTGTTGTTTAGATCTGGAGAGACTGAGAGAGTGTGAAGAGAGCAATTACAAGTGCTGAGGCTCCAACATGTATATATATATATATAGTGGAGAGAGAGTGTGAACAGAACAAACCCTAGAAAACAAGCACCGAGGCTGCAATGTATATAGTTGGAGTGGTTTTCTTTTTCTCTCCATAAAAATCGTTTTAAATTGTGCACGAAATGGAACTCTTTATTGAACGCAGTGAAGAAAAATACTACTAGGGCAATGCTAATACGTGAAGAAAATTCAACGCTCGAAGGAGTCAACTCGCAATTCACGCTGCACGCCTCTCGGTCGCACTTACTATCGTCGACATGTGGTACACGACCCTCCAAAGTGAACACAACTGAACCACACACATTCAAAATATCAGAAAGGCGGGCTGCAGCCAGGACCATCCTCCAATTTTAAATGTTTTCGAGAAATTCAATTTTAATACTTTGTATGTACACTTTGCTCTCTTCCAATAGTTTTGGACACTTGTATTCGGCTTAAGTTAGTGTGCCGCTGTATCTCATACTACTACCTCCGTCCAGGTTTTTATGCCACATCATATATTTTTTGTCAAAGTTTGACTAATTTTTTAACTACTCCCTCCTATCCGGTTTATAGGGCTTAAATTTGAAATCTCATCAACCAAGGCATATGATGAGTGGAGAAATGTACTCCGTCTCGTAGTTTACAAAATTACTCAAACTTTAATCTGCATTAGTTACAATATATTCATGGACGACCACTAAATGAGCAGGAATGGTTCATGCACTGGTTGGTTTCTATTAATGCTTGCATTCATCAATTTAATGCACCTTGGAATGTGAACATGTGAACCGACTAGCCACTGGGCCAGGGCCGAGCCCGGTCGGTGGCCGACCGTGTCTTTGCCCGTGATCCATCGACGGGATAGATCCGAGCGGCTAGAGGCGGATTCAGTACCTGCACGTGACTTGGAGGCATTGCCATTGTTGTGCGACCCGGTACCCGAACAATGCATGGCAAGGCATAGTCGCACGCAGCCGGAATGCTCCAAATCCGGCGGCCGCATGCGTCAAATCTGTCAGTGTTCTGGGAACCAGGGCACCTAAACTTGCCACCTGTGGCCCACGGCGTGGCTCCATCGACAGCCTGGTGCAACCTATCTTCAGCATCAACAAGTCAAGACGCTCGTGAGTGGCCAAGCCTCGCGAGGCGGATGACACCAAGACCTTCTAAACAAACGGCCTCCCCAGGCGGCCTCCTGAGGAGCGGAGAATTCTATGCAAGCACTCACCTCATGAGGCTGAGCTGACGCCAGCCATGACGACCAAGGCCAAGCACGCGCCGGCGGGCGCAGAGCAGCATGTTTTCTCTTTGGTGCTAAGGAGGCAAGCGCAGGCGTAGAGTCCCAAGGAATCAACCAGAGCATGCAACAAGACCAAGACCGACAGGACGCATGACGGATGTCATCGCCGAGACCACCACGACGTCATGACCAGAAGCTTTGCAGGAGAAGACCACCTTTCGAAAGTGCAACTATCCCTGGGTGGTTTTGGTACTGATTAACAACATATAGCTCATTTAACTAATGCCATTACAAGATAAATATTTCAGGAAAGTTCAATGATTGGCATGGCATGGATAAGGAATGTGGACCCCTCAAAATGCTAAGGACAAAAGACTGGCTCAAGCTTTAAAGTCCAAGACTCTACATTTTCAACTTTTAGTGATCCAAGATCACATTGAGTCTATAGGAAAGCCAATACTATTAAAAGGGGATGAGGTGTTGCTTAATGGCTTGCTTGCTCAAATTGCTTAGTGATATGCTCCAAAAGCCCTCAACCACTTTATCATATCCACATGTGTCCCAAATCAAAAGTCAAACTCGGCCCCACCGATTTGATCCATCCAGCGCCACCGAGTTCATTTGATATAGCCACTGCCAGAAACACTAGTCTTTTTGGTCTCACTGAGATGGGGTTGCAAACTCTCTGTTTCCCTTCATAATATTTCGGTCAAATCGAGATGAGCGATCGGTCCCACCGAGTCTGCAATGCAAACTCCCTGTTTCCTTTTTGTAACGCTTCGGTCCCACCGAGACAAGCGAATCGGTCCCATCGAGTTTGCCTGACCAAATCTCTATTAGTTTATTACCAAAGTCGTCCAACCGAGGTTGAGTAATCGGTCCAACCGAGATTACGTTATGTCCTAACCCTAATGATATCGGTCCCACCGAGATGACATGTCGGTCCCACCGAAATTGCCTAATGGTCACATATGTACTAAATCGGTCCGACTGAGTTTTCTGATTTGGTCCCGCCGAGTTTGGTATAATGTGTGTAACGGTTAGATTTTGTGTGGAGGCTATATATACCCCTCCACCCTCTCCTCATTCGTGAGGAAAGCCATCAGATAGTGCCTACACTTGCAGTACCCATTTTCTGAGAGAGAGCCACTTACTCATGTGTTGAGACCAACATATTCCAATCCAACCATATGAATCTTGATCTCTAGCCTTCCCCAAGTTGCTTTCCACTCAAATAATCTTTCCACCAAATCCAATCCTATGAGAGTGAGTTGAGTGTTGGGGAGACTATCATTTGAAGCACATGAGAAAGGAGTTCACCATCAACACACCATCCATTACCTTTTGGAGAGTGGTGTCTCCTAGATTGGTTAGGTGTCACTTGGGAGCCTCCGACAAGATTGTGGAGTGAACCAAAGAGTTTGTAAGGGCAAGGAGATCGCCTACTTCGTGAAGATCTACCCTAGTGACGCAAGTCCTTCGTGGGCGATGGCCATGGTGGGATAGACAAGGTTGCTTCTTCGTGGACCCTTTGTGGGTGGAGCCCTCCCTGGACTCGCGCAGCCGTTACCCTTCGTGGGTTGAAGTCTCCATCAACGTGGATGTATGATAGCACCACCTATCGGAACCACGACAAAAACATCCATGTCTCCTATTGCGTTTGCACTCTCCAAACCCATCCCTTTACATTCTTGCAAGTTGCATACTTTACTTTCCACTGCTCATATACTCTTTGCATGCTTGCTTGAATTGTGTTAAGATTGCTTGACTTGTGCTAAGTTGTTAAAATCTACCAAGACTAAAATTGGGAAAAGGTTAAGTTTTTATTTGGTCAAGTAGTCTAATCATCGCCCCTTTAGACATACTTTCGATCCTACAATTGGTATTAGAGCTTTGGTACCCATTTGCCTTGATTTCCATAGCTTTTGGTGATCATAGCCTTTGTTTCACCACCTAGAAGAGTGTGGCGTCTAGCGAGGGAAATTACCACCGTAGAGGTCCTTACTTTGATGGTACTAATTTTGCTAGTTGGAAGCATAAGATGAAAATGTATATTCTTGGACATAACCCCGCCGTTTGGGCTATTGTGTGTATTGGCTTGCAAGGTGAATTCTTCAATGGGAGAGAACCGAACCGTGAAGTTACCGCAGAAGATTTGAAGATGCTGCAATACAACGCTCAAGCTTGTGATATCCTCTTCAACGGATTGTGCCCCGAAGAATTCAACAAAATCCAACGCCTTGAGAATGCAAAGGAAATTTGGGATACTTTGGTTGACATGCATGAAGGTACCGACTCCGTCAAGGAATCCAAATTGGATGTGCTTCAAAGTCAACTTGACAAGTTCAAAATGAAGGATGGTGAAGGTGTCGCTGAAATGTACTCTATGCTTGCTCTCATCCAAATGAGATTGCCGGCTTAGGAAGTGAAGAGATGACTGATAAATTCATCATCAAGAAGATCCTAAGAGCCTTGGATGTAAAATATGATACCGTGTGCACATTGATCCAAATGATGCCCAATTACAAAGATCTCAAGCCAACGGAAGTCATTGGAAGAATTGTTTCTCATGAGATGTTACTCAAGGATAAGGAAGAGCTTCACAACAAGTCAAGTGGTGCTTACAAAGCCTCATGTGATGCTCCTACATCATCAAGTGAGAAACAAACCTTCAATGAGGAATTCAGCTTAATGGTGAAAAACTTCAACAAGTTCTACAAGAGTAGAATCAAGGAAAGAAGTTCCAAGTCAAGGTCCTACAATGACAAAAGATCATCGAGTCGTGAACAAAATTGCTACAATTGTGGAAGACCCAGACACTATTCCAATGAGCGTATGGCTCCTTACAAAAGGAGAGAAGATTCACCCAAAAGAAGAAGTAGAAGAGAAGAATCACCACCAAGAGAGAGGAGGAGTAGAGATGATCATTACGAACAAAGAACCTCCCGGAGAAGCAAGGATTTGAAAAGAAAGGACAAATCATCAAAGAGCTACACAAAGCGAAGACATCAAGCTCATGCTGGTGAATGGGTATCCGGCTCCGACTCCGACCACCACTCCGAGAGAAGCTATCACTCTGACTTCGAATATACTCAAGATGAAGGTGTTGCCAGTCCAGCACTTCTGTCAGCCAACTGCTACGACATATTTGACTCACCAAATGAAGGAATTGGAAGATGCTTCATCGCTAAAGGCCCAAAGGTATCACACCCCGAGTATGTTGATTTTCAATAGTGATGAAGATGACTTGTTAGGTGATGATGATTTACTTGTTGACAACTCTAGTGATGAATAATATGATGAACCGTTAATTAATCATGCTAATCAAGATAAAATGAAAATGATAAGTAGAAGATTGAGCGCCTAACTAAAGAACTAAACACTCTTAAGTTAGGTCATGAAACTACCTTGGAAGATCATCGAGAACTTTTAAAGACTCATGAGAAGTTACGCTTTGAAAGGCTCAACCTTGGGTAAGAGCATGAGTGTTTAAAGGCAATCAATGATGATCTTCGCAAGAAAAGTTCTTCTTACATTGCCAAGCGTTTACTCTTATCTACTTACATGCCACAAGTCAAGTCTAGTAACAATAGTAAGAAAGATTCTTCTTCTAGTAGTAACAATAATCATGCTAAATCCAATGTTGTTGTTTCTAGTAGTTCTCTTGATTCCACTAATGATTCTCTTAGCCAAGTTACACTTGAGCAAGAAAATAGCTTATTGAAGGGAATTATAGATAAGGGTGTCTACAAGAGCCTTGCTGGAAGTAAGCAATTTTAGAAAATTGTACGCAAGCAATGAAGGCACCGGAAGAATCAAGGTGTTGGTTTTGAACAAAAGCTCAATGCCAATGGAGTTGAGTGGGAAGAAGATCAATACCCCAAGAAGAAGTTTTTTCCCCAACAAGAGAAGTATGATCCTACTTCTTTCCAAGGGACACAAGCTCAAGATGATCTTCCACCACAAGACCACAAGCAAAAAGGCAAGGACAGGCTTCAAGAGGAGATTGATGCATTTGAAGAAGATCCCAAGACTTGGTGAAGTGGGTTCCCAAGACTACATCAAGTTCTACTTCATCAAGTTCCACTACAACCCCAAGGATTCCCATCAAGATGATGTGGATCCCAAAGAAGAAGGACTAGAAATTCTTGAGGGTGACTCCGCCATTATTCTTCACTCACATCATTTTGGCAAGGACAAGTGCAATCAACTTCCACATCTTGCACTAGCTCAAGGAGTCACAAACCCTCTTGTTGGTAAGACCAGGGACTGGGTAACCTAATGCTTTCATGGACATCATCTTGTGTGTGCATCACTCTTTGTCTATGGATATCCTTGCTTGTTCCTTGTGGGACAACCCCGTGTAGGTATTGAAAGTGCAATTCACTCCAATGGATTGCTCCAAATGATCTACAACAACATTGAGCATCCACATCTTCAACATTTACATGAAGTCATCATAGACAAAACCCAAGGTTAGTTCATCCCTCTTAGGGGGGATCTCACATCTAGGGGAGATTTACTCTAAAGAATTGAGCTAAAGCAACTCAAATGATGTGAACACAAAAATGCTTTATGTAAAAGTGGTAACCCACTTGTGCTTAAACGATGAGTATGACCTATGATCAAATGTTCTCATTTGACTCCTAAGTCAATATACTCATATATAGATGACCTAGTCATCGCCAATTGTTTGATAGATGCTAGAATTAGTTGTGCATGCTTTGCCACATATTTCATTTGCCATCTTATTGCGTGAGCATGTTGGTTGCATATTTTACTCATCCGAGGACATCCACTTGTTGTTTTGTTTGTATGGCTCCTTTTCTTTTGCCCAGTGGATGGACAAGAATGCCTAAGAACCTTCTCTAGCTATCTATGCTTTTCTCGTCTCAAACTCTATTCATGGTACATCACAAAGTTTGATCAAGTCAGATTCGAGCCACTCTGTGTGAGGAGCACTCGAATTCCCCAATTCGTCATAGACTTAAACTTCCAAAACCTCTTTGTGCATTTCGGTCTGACCGAGAAATTCATGTCGGTCAAACAGAGTTCACTAAGTTGATCTAGGTTTTCATCTCGGTGCAACCGATTTGAACACTTCGATCACACCGAGTTGCAGCAACCACTTGCGATTCTGCAATCTCGGTGCCACCGAGTTGTTCCACTCGGTCACAACGACAGGGTCAGGATATAAATACCCACGGGTGAGATTTTGAAATCACTTCAAATCCTCTCAGCCCGCATGTGTCCTGCTCTGCCCCCTCAGGTCTCTGGATCGTCTCCTCGCTGCCAACAACCTCCCGCTGTTGGATTATGCCGCAGTCGACACATTCTGCTCTGCCGTCGCCGCCGTAGCGAACACTCACCGTTCTAGGGTACGTGTCCTGTGCTATCCTTTTCACTCCGATTCCTAGCACAAGGACGATACCATGTTTCTTGCCACGAATGAGATTAATCTATCCAGCTAAATCTTCCTTAGGTCTAGATTGATTCGAAAATTTTAGGTTAGCTCTCCGCAGAACTCATCTCGGACCGACCGAAATGTAGAAATCAGTCTCACCGATTCGGCTTAGGCCATTACACATGCGCTTTTCAGTCTGACCGAAACGTGCGAATCGGTGTGACCGAGTTTAGGATTCTGTGAAACCCTAGCAATCTTGGTGCCACCGAACTATAACTCGGTCCAACCGAGTTCACTAGTTTAGGTTCCAAGTGTTGCTTCGGTATCACCGAGTTTGTCAATTAGGTAGCTTCGAGATCACTTCTATACAGAACTAAAACTAAGCTTTTTGACTCAATTTGTTTTGCAAAACCTCTTTACTTTGTGATGCTCATCTACTCTACCTCATCTACAACCTATTCACAGGGTCTGCTAATAGTTTTCCTGCAAGATGTCTGACCAGAGTGACAGCCACAACAGGTCTGAACAGCAAGAGCAGTTGAGTGAGGGCACTAGCCCCTCCAGCAGCTATGATGAGGGCAGCAGGAGCACACCTAGTAACTTGCCCAAGGCAGCTACTAGAACAAGGAAGAAGAGAACTTCTGATTCAGAGGATGAAGACTATGTTGCAGCTGAGGATGAGGCCACTTCCAAGAAGAAGGTGGTGAAGAAAGAGTTTGACACTGCTGCATCAACTAGGCCAGGCATGAACAGAAAGGCAGCAGCTAGGAGAGTGCCTACATCCAAGCAAAGGAAAGTTGCCACAGGTGAAACTATGAAGTTCACCATTGAATCTGAAGAAGAGGCAACTAGTGAGGACAAGAAGAAGAAGAGGGCAAGAACAACAACAACAACCAAAGTACTTGGAAAATCTTCAATGGTGAGATCTGATGATGAAGAAGAAGAGCATGCCGCAGCACCTAAGGCACAGAAGCTCATGGGAGATGCTATTAAGTCAGGGGCTGCTGCTAAGCCCAAATCTGCTCCCAAAGCTACTGCTCCAGTTCCCAAGACTGCACCCAAGAGGAGTACCAAGAACATACCTGCTGAGGAGAAGAACAAGGCCCCAGTGCCTAAAACTGAAGAAGAGGAAGCTGAAGCCCAAGTGCTAAGGAAGCTAAAGCCAAAGATCCCAGACCATAATGATGCACATCCTATTGCAGAGGACATGAGGATCAGGAAGGATGCAGGACTGAGATAGTGGAGGAAGGCTGGCCCACATGCTGTCAGGAGAAAAACTGTTGTGGATTACAGGTTCCATACAAAGGAACAACAAGGTTTCTATGAGACAATCCTCCTTGACAAGAAGCCCATAGTGTGTGACATGAGATGGGTTGATTGGACCTAAATTAGAGAGAATGAAGATCACTTCCCAGGTGTTTATGATAGATTCAAGGCCTGTGATGTGGACAAGTTTGTTGGCCAGAAGCTCACAAAGTGGAATGATGAGCTGATCATGCAATTCTACTCTACTGATCATTTCTATCCCTTCAAGTCCACTTGCCAAAGTGAGATCTGATAGAGATAATATGATAAGATAAATATATTTTTGGTATTTTATAATATAGATTGGAAAAGTAAAGATGCAAATAAAAGTAGATTGAAAGCTTATATGATAAGAGATAGACCCCGGGGCCATAGGTTTCACTTGTGGCTTCTCTCAAGATAGCATAAGTATTATGGTGGGTCAACAAATTACTGTCGAGCAATTGATACAAAAGCGAATAATTATGAGATTATCTAGGCATGATCATGTATATAGGCATCACGTTCGTGACAAGTAGACCAACTCCTGCCTGCATCTACTACTATTACTCCACACATCGATTGCTATCCAGCATGCATCTAGAGTATTAAGTTCATAAAGAACAGAGTAATGCATTAAGAAATATGACATGATGTAGAGGGATAAACTCATGCAATATGATATAAACCCCATCCTTTTATCCTCGGTGGCAACAATATAATACGTGCCTTGCTGCCCCTGCTATCACTTGGAAAGGACACCGCAAGATTGAACCCAAAGCTAAGCACTTCGCCCATTGCAAGAAATATCAATCTAGTAGGCCAAACCAAACTGATAATTCGAAGAGACTTCCAAAGATAACTTAATCACAAATAAAAGAATTCAGAGGAGATTCAAATATTTCTCATAGATTAACATGATCATAAACCCATAATTCATCGGATCTCGACAAACACACCGCAAAAAGAGTTACATCGAATAGATCTCCAAGAAGATCAAGGAGAACATGGTATTGAGATTCAAAGAGAGAGAAGAAGCCATCTAGCTAATAACTATGGACCCAAAGGTTTGTGGTAAACTACTCACAACTCATAGGAGAGGCCTTGGTGATGATGTAGAGGCCCTCCGTGATCGATTCCCCCTTCGGCGGAGCGCCGACGAAGGCTCCAAGATGGGATCTCGCGGATACAGAAGGTTACGGCGGTGGAAATTGTTTTTCGTGGTCGCTTCTGATGTTTTCAGGGTACATGGGTATATATAGGAGGAAGAAGTAGGTCGGTGGACGCCCGAGGGGCCCACGAGGGTGGGGGCGCGCCGGGCACCCTCATGGCCGCCTCCCTTGTTTCTTGACTTCCACTCCGAGTCCTCTGGATCACGTTTGTTACAAAACTCACGCTCCCGAAGGTTTCATTCCGTTTGGACTCCGTTTGATGTTCCTTTTGTTCGAAACACTGAAATAGGCAAAAAAAATAGCAATACGGGTTGGGCCTCCGGTTAGTAAGTTAGTCCCAAAAATGATATAAATGTGTAAATTAAAGCCCATAAACATCCAAAACGGGTAATATAATAGCATGGAACAATCAAAAATTATAGATATGTTGGAGACGTATCAAGCATCCTCAAGCTTAATTCCTGCTTGTCCTCGAGTAGGTAAATGATAAAGACAGAATTTTTGATGTCCAGATCCAAATGATTCAAAATAAAAGTTCGTATTGACAAAAGAAATAGTAATACTTCAAGCATACTAATCAAAGCAATCATGTCTTCTCAAAATAACGTGGCTAAAGAAAGTTCATCCCTAAAAAATCTTATAGTTAGGCTATGCTTCATTTTTGTCACACAAAAATGCTCCCATCTTGTACACCCCCGATGACAAGCCAAGCAATTGTTTCCTAATTAAATAATCTCAAACTTTTTTCAACTTTCACGCAATACATGAGCGTGAGCCATGGATATAGCACTATGGGTGTAATAGAATATGATGATGGGGATTGTGTGGAGAAGACAAAAAAAAAGAGAAAGTCTCACATTGACGAGGATAATCAAGGGGCTATGGAGATGCCCATCAATTGATGTCAACATGAGGAGTAGGGATTGCCATGCAACTGATGTACTAGAGCTATAAATGTGTGAAAGCTCAACAAAAGAAACTAGTGGGTGTGCATCCAACTTGCTTGCTCACGAAGACCTAGGGCAATTTGAGGAAGCCCATCATAGGAATATACAAGGCAAGTTCTATAATGAAAAACTCCCACTAGTATATGAAAGTGACAACATATGAGACTCTCTATATGAAGAACATGGTGCTACTTTGAAGCACAAGTGTGGAAAAGGATAGTAACATTGCCCCCCTTTTCTTTCTTTCTTTTTCTTTTTTTCTTTTGGCCTTTCTTTTTTTCTTTTGGCCTTTCTTTTTTTCTTTGGCCTTTCCTTTATTTATTTATTTTGGGACAATGCTCTAATAATGATTATCATCACACTTTTATTTATTTACAACTCATAAATTACAACCCAAAACTAGAACAAGATATGACTCTATATGAATGCCTCCGGCGGTGTACCGGGATGGGCAATGAATCAAGAGTGACATGTATGAAAAATTATGCATGGTGGCTTTGCCACAAATACGATGTCAACTACATGATCATGCAAGGCAATATGACAATGATGATGTGTGTCATGATGATGAACAGAACGGTGGAAAGTTGCATGGCAATATATCTCGGAATGGCTATGGAAATGCCATAATAGGTAGGTATGGTGGCTATTTTGAGGAAGATATAAGGACGTTTATGTGTGATAGAGCATATCGTATCACGGGGTTTGGATGCACCGGCGAAGTTTGCACCAACTCTCAAGGTGAGAAAGGGCAATGCATGGTACCGAAGAGGCTAGCAATCCATGGACTCAACATTAGTCAAAAGAACTCATATACTTATTGCAAAAAATCTACAAGTCATCAAAAACCAAGCACTACGCGCATGCTCCTAGGGGGATAGATTGGTAGGAAAAGACCATCGCTCGTCCCCGACCGCCACTCATCAGGATGCACAATCTAAGAACACCTCATGTTTCAAATTTGTTACACAACTTTTACCATACGTGCATGCTATGGGACTTGCTAACTTCAACACAAGCATTCTTTAAATTCATAATCACCCAACTAGCATGACTCTAATATCACTACCTCCATATCTCAAAACAATTATCAAGTATCAAATTGATCATAGCATCCAATTCACTTCCTATAATAGTTTTTATTATACCCAACTTGGATGCCCACCATTCTAGGACCAATTTTATGACCATAGAAAATACCATGATGTTCTAAGAGACTCTCAAAATAATATAAGTGAAGCATGATAGATCAACAATTTCTACAAAATTAATCCACCGCCGTTCTCTAAAAGATATAAGTCAAGCACTAGAGCAAAACTATCTAGCTCAAAAGATATAAGTGAAGCACATAGAGTATTCTAATAAATTCCAATCAAGTGGGTTTCCACAAAAAGGTGTGTACAGCAAGGATGATTGTGGTAAACTAAAAAGCAAAGACTAATATCATACAAGACGCTCCAAGCAAAACACATATCATGTGGCGAATAAAAATATAGCTCCAAGTAAAGTTACCAATGAACGAAGACGAAAGAGGGGATGCCTTCCCGGGGCATCCCCAAGCTTGGGCTTTTGGCTATTCTTGAATATCTTGGGGTGCCTTGGTCATCCCCAATCTTAGACTCTTGCCACTCCTTATTCCATAGTCCATCAAATCTTTACCCAAAACTTGAAAACTTCACAACACAAAACTCAACAGGAAATCTCATAAGCTCCGTTAGTGCAAGAAAGAAAAACCACCACATAAGATACTGTAAAAAACTCATTCTTTATTTTTATTGGTGTTAAACCTACTGTATTCCAACTTCTCTATGGTTCAT
The DNA here is from genome assembly GCF_002162155.2 of Triticum dicoccoides. Lineage (NCBI taxonomy): Eukaryota > Viridiplantae > Streptophyta > Magnoliopsida > Poales > Poaceae > Triticum > Triticum dicoccoides. The sequence goes on along the minus strand of NC_041393.1, from coordinate 756,166,042 downwards.
ACCCCTACATACTAGCCGTAGATGCATCAAAATAAGCAAACAACACACGAAAAGCAGAATCGGTCAAAAACAGAATAGTCTGTAGTAATCTGTAACTCTCGAATACTTCTGGAACTCTAAAAATCCTACTAAAATAGGAAGTCCTGGGAAATTTGTCTATTGATCTACATCAAAAAGAATCAACGCAAAAGCACGTTCCTGTGAATTACTAAAATTATTTTTGTGCGCGCAAAGTTTCTATTTTTCAGCAGAATCAAATTAACTATTACCATAGGTTATCCTATAGGTTCTACTTGGCACAAACACTAACTAAAACATAAAAACACATCTAAACATAAGGTAGATGCAAAATTTATTACTAAACAGAACCAAAAGCAAAAAAATCAAATATAAAATTGGGTTGCCTCCCAACTAGCGCTATCGTTTAACGCCCTTAGCTAGGCATAAAAGCGAGGATAGATCTAAGTAGTGCCATCTTTGGCACTTGATTCATAAGTAGCTCGCATGATAGATTCATAAGGTAATTTAACTTTCTTTCTTGTAAAGTGCTCCATGCCTTTCCTTAATGGAAAATGGAATCTAATATTCCCTTCCTTCATCTCAATAATTGCACCAATCGTTCTAAGGAAAGGTCTACCAAGAATAATAGGACATGAAAGATTGCAATCTATATCAAGAACGATAAAATCTACTGGCACCAAATTCCTATTTGTAATGATGAGAACATCATTGATCCTTCCCATTGGCTTTTTAATGGTGGAATCTGTTAGGTGCAAATTTAAAGAGAAATCATCAAGATCATGGAAACCTAGAATATCACATAAAGTTTTCGGAATCGTGGAAACACTAGCACCCAAATCACATAAAGCATAACACTCATGATCTTTAATTTTAATCTTTATAGTAGGTTCCCACTCATCATTAAGTTTTCTATGTATAGGAACTCCCAAATTAAGTTTTTCATCATAAGATTGCATCAAGGCATCAACAATATGTTTGGTAAAAGCTTTATTTTGACTATAAGCATGAGGAGAATTCAAAATGGATTGCAACAAGGAAATACAACCTTCTAAAGAACAATTATCATAATTAAATTCCTTGAAATCCAAGATAGTGGGTTCAATGCTATTTAAAGTCTTGACCTCTCCAATCCCACTTTTACCAAATTTAGCATCAAGATCTAAGAATTCCGAATCATTGGGACGCCTTTTAACTAAAGTTGACTCATCTCCAGTTCCATCATTATTAGGATTCATATTGCAAAAAAAATATGTAATAGGAGACACATCAATAACTTTAAGATCTTCATCATTATTTTCATGGAAACTAGAAGAACACGCCTTTACAAAGCCATCTTTCTTAGCACACAATCTGGCGGTTCTTTCCTTGCACTCATCAATGGAAATTCTCATAGATTTGAGAGACTAATTGATATCATGCTTAGGAGGAGTAGATCTAAGTTTCAAAGAATCAATATTGAGCGAAAGTCTATCAACGTTCCTAGCCAAATCATCAACTTTAAGCAATTTTTCTTCAAGCATAGCATTAAAATTCTTTTGAGAGATCATAAATTCTCTCACACTATTCTCAAAATCAGAGGGCATCTTATTAAAATTACCATAAGAATTATTGTAGGAATTTCCATAATTATTAGAGGAATTACTAGGGAACGGTCTAGAATTAAAGTTTCCTCTATAAGCATTGTTACCATAATTATTCCTACCAACAAAATTCACATCCATAGATTCATTATTATTCTCAATCAAAGTAGACAAAGGCATATCATTGGGATCAATAGAAGCACTCTTAGTAGCAAACAATTTCATAAGTTCATCCATCTTTCCACTCAAACCATTAATTTCTTCTATAGCATGCACTTTTTTACTAGTAGATCTTTCAATGTGCCATTGAGAATAATTAGCCATATTATTATCAAGGAGTTTAGTAGCTTCTCCTAAGGTGATTTCCATAAAATTGCCTCCCGTGGCCGAATCTAAAAGATTTTTATAAGTAAAATTCAATCCGGCATAAAGATTTTGTATGATCATCCATAAATTCAAACCATGAGTAGGGCAATTGCGAATCATCAATTTCATTCTTTCCCAAGATTGGGCAACATGCTCATGATCAAGTTGTTTAAAATTCATAATATCGTTCCTAAGAGTGATGATCTTAGCGGGAGGAAAATACTTAGAGATAAAAGCATCTTTGCACTTATTCCATGAATCAATACTATTCTTAGGCAAAGACGAAAACCAAACTTTAGCACGATCTCTAAGTGAAAACGGAAATGACTTGGATGTCTATGCCAAGAAGAAGGATCATAACTCAATGGCAAGCATGTACAAGGAGATTCCTGATGCAGATCTGGAGACTCACAAGTTTGGCTCAGTGAAGCACTTGCTATCAGGGCTGCCAACTATCAATACCATTCTGAGGCACACTCTGTTGCCAAAATCTAGAGATCACAGAATGATAAGAGGACACTCCATCAACTTGCTGCATATATTTGATGTACCTCAAAAGTTCAAAGTGATGAGTCTTATTGTGGAAACAATCAAGAGGACAGCTGCAGGTCAGAAGAGGTCTTGTGGGTATGCTCCACAAATTCAGGTGCTCATCAACTCCAAGATGGGCACAAGAACATATCTGTTGGACAAGGAGCATTTACCCCTCAGGCCAAGCTTGGAGGACAACATTGTTGTCATGGATGAGGAAGATCCTTCCCCAGTGCAAGCACATGAAAAGAGAGAAAAGGCAATGGATGAGAAAGATGCAAAGATGCCAACAGCTGAAGAGGCATCTCAGGTGTTCTTGAAGAGCAAGCAAGATGAGCTTGGATATCTGATCCAACCCACCTTGAGGATTGAGAGGGGCTTGGACACCCTGACTCAAAACCAAGAGAGCTTGGAGAGGATCATTGAGCAGAAATTCTATGATCTTGATGTCAAGGTAACTGAGATTCAGTCAGTGGTTGAGCAACTTCAGGAGGAAGTGGAGGAGAAGAAGGGCAACTCTACTACATATCCTTTCACCAGAGTGCCCAGAAGTCAGAGGTCTGCTGCAGTGCCCGTCCCAGATACAAGAGGTACTACATCTGCACCAGCAGCCACAGCTTCAGTGCCACCAGCTCCAGCAGCCACTCCACCAGCTCCAGCTACATCTACAGAACCTTTCATCCTTGGAGTCATCTCTACACCACCTCATCAAGACCAAGCCTGAGAGACGCATAACACTATGCATATTTTTAACTTTTTGGTAACTTGTTGCCAAAGGGGGAGAAATATGTATAAATCATAGTCTTCGAGAGAGAGAGAGATAGAGAGAGAGTGTTGTTTTGTCTCTCTTTGCATTTTATTTGCTTGAACTTTATTGTGTGTTTGCTTGACACACTATGTCTTTTGTGAGATACTTGGATGATCATGTGCTTGATCATATGCTACTTTAATGTGTGCTTGAATGATATTATCCTTCATATCCATTTATGATCATTCACTTTTCTTGGTGACGAGTGCATGATTTCAATTATTATCATTTTGAGCGCTCCATCAAGATGTATGTAACATGGAAGAGTGACCTGTTGGGCAACGTAATAATTTCAAAAAATTCTTATGCACACGCACGATCATGGTGATGCATAGCAACGAGCGGGGAGAGTGAGTCCATGTACCCTCGTAGACAGAAAGCGGAAGCATTAGCACAATGGGGTTGATGTAGTCGTACGTCTTCATGATCCGACCGATCCAAGTACCGAACGTACGGCACCTCCGAGTTCAGCACACATTCAGCTCGATGACGTCCCGCGAACTCTGATCCATCAGAGCTTCACCGGAGAGTTCCGTCAGCACGACGGTGTGATGACGGTGATGATGTTGCTACCGACGTAGGGCTTCGCCTAAGCACCGCTACGATATGACCGAGGTGGAATATGGTGGAGGGGGCACCGCACATGGCTGGGAGAGATCAACAGATCAACTTGTGTGTGCGTGGGGTGCCCCTTGCCTCAGTATATAAAAGAGGAGAGGAGGGGAGGCCGGCCGGCCCCTATGGGCGCACCAAGTGTGGAGTCCTACTATCACTCCAAGTCCTAGTAGGAGTCTACCAAAGGGAAGGAGGGAAGAAGGAAGGAGGGGGAGGAGAGAAAGGAAAGGGGGGCTGCCCCCCTAGTCCAATTCGGTTTGGGCTAGGGGGGGCCGCATGCCCTGCCTCCTCTCTTCCACCACTTGGCCCATGAGGCACAATACTTCTTTCCCGTATTCCCGTATCTCCCCGGTACTCCGAAAAATACGCGAATCACTCGGAACCTTTCCGATGTCTGAATATAGTCGTCCAGTATATCGATCTTTATGTCTTGGCCATTTCGAGACTCCTCGTCATGTCCCCGATATCATCCGGGACTCCGAACTACCTTTGGTACATCAAAACACATACCTCATAATATAAATCATCACCGAACTTTAAGGGTGCGGACCCTACGGGTTCGAGAACTATGTAGACATGACCGAGACACGTCTCCGGTCAATAACCAATAGCGGAACCTGGATGCTCATATTGGCTCCCACATATTCTATGTAGATCTTTATCGGTCAAACCGCATAACAACATACGTTGTTCCTTTTGTCATCGGTATTTTACTTGCCCGAGATTCGATCGTCAGTATCTCAATACGTAGTTCATTCTTGTTACCGGAAAGTCTCTTTACTCGTTACGTAATGCATCATCCTGCAACTAACTAATTAGTCACATTGCTTGCAAGGCTTATAGTGATGTGCATTACCGAGAGGGCCCAGAGATACCTCTCCGACAATCAGAGTGACAAATCCTAATCTCGAAATACGCCAACTCAACAAGTACCTTCGGAGACACCTGTAGAGCACCTTTATAATCACCCAGTTACGTTGTGACATTTGGTATCACACAAAGTGTTCCTCCGGTAAACGGGAGTTGCATAATCTCATAGTCATAGGAACATGTATAAGTCATGAATAAAGCAAAAGCAACATACTAAACGATCAAGTGCTAAGCTAACGGAATGGGTCAAGTCAATCACATCTTTTTCTAATGAAGTGATCCTGTTGATCAAATGACAACTCATGTCTATGGCTAGGAAACTTAACCATCTTTGATTCAACGGGCTAGTCAAGTAGAGGCATACTAGTGATACTATGTTTGTCTATGTATTCACACATGTATTATGTTTCCGGTTAATACAATTCTAGCATGAATAATAAAAAGTTACCATGAAATAAGGAAATAAATAATAACTTTATTATTGCCTCTAGGGCATATTTCCTTCAGTCTCTGACTTGCACTAGAGTCAATAATCTAGTTCACATCACCATGTGATTTAACACTAATATTCACATCTACATGTGATTAACACCCATAGTTCACATTGTCATGTGACCAACACCCAAAGGGTTTACTAGAGTCAATAATCTAGTTCACATTAATATGTGATTAACACCCAAAGAGTACTAAGGTGTGATCATGTTTTGCTCGTGAGAGAAGTTTAGTCAACGGGTCTGTCACATTCAGAGCCGTATGTATTTTGCAAAATATTCTATGTCTACAATGCTCTGCACGGAGCAACTCTAGCTAATTGCTCCCACTTTCAATATGTATCCAGATTGAGACTTAGAGTCATCTGGATTGGTGTAAAAGCTTGCATCGACATAACTCTTTACGACGAACTCTTTATCACCTTTATAACCGAGAAATATTTCCTTAGTCCTTACTAAGGATATTCTTGACCGCTGTCCAGTGATCTACTTCCAGATCAAAAATTTACTCCCTTGCCAAACGCGGAGCAAGGTATACAATAGGTCTTGTACACAGCATTGCATACTTTATAGAACCTATGACTGAGGCTTAGGGAATGACTTTTCATTCTTTTTATATTTTCTGCCATGGTCGGGTTTTGAGTCTTACTCAACTTCACACCTTGCAACACAGGCAAGAACTCCTTCTTTGACTGTTCCATTTTGAACTACTTCAAAATCCTATCAAGGTATGTACTCATTGAAAAAATCTTATCAAGCGTCTTGATCTATCTCTATAGATCTTGATGCTCAATGTGTAAGCAGCTTCACCGAGGTCTTTCTTTGAAAAACTGTTATTCAAGTATCCTTTTATGCTATCCAGAATTTCTATATCATTTCCAATCAACAATATGTCATCTACATATAGTTTTAGAAATGCTACAGAGCTCCCACTCACTTTCTTGTAAATACAGGCTTCTCCAAAAGTCTGTATAAAACCATATGCTTTGATCAACTCATCAAAGCGTATATTCCAACTTCGAGATGCTTGCACCAGTCCATAAATGGATCACTGGAGCTTGCACACTTTGTTAGCACCTTTAGGATTGACAAAACCTTCTAGTTGCATCATATACAACTCTTCTTTAATAAATCCATTAAGGAATGCAGTTTTGACGTCCATTTGCCAGATTTCATAAAATGTGGCAATTGCTAACATGATTCGGACAGACTTAAGCATCGATACGAGTGAGAAAATCTCATCGTATTCAACACCTTGGTTGTCGAAAACTTTTTGCGACAATTCGAGCTTTGTAGATAGTAACACTACTATCAGCATCCGTCTTCCTCTTGAAGATCCATTTATTCTCAATGGCTTGCCGATCATCGGGCAAGTCTGTCGGTGTTCTGGGAACGGGGGTCCCCAGACTTGCCTGCCTGCGGTCCGCGACGTGGCTCAAAGGAGGCCCAGCACAGCCCATCTTCAACAGCGCAAGCTCAAGACCCTCGCGAGGGGCCAAGCCTCGCGGGGCGGACGACAAGGAGCTTCCTCAGGCACGGCCTCTTTAGGCTGGCTCATGAGGAGGCGGAGAGTTCAAGGCAGGGTACCTCACGAGGTGCCCATGACGCAAGCCATGACGACCAAGGGTGCCAGTCGGGCGCCAGCCCGCGCAGTGTCCTCCTTTCCTCTTTGGTGCAAAGGGAGAAAGCGCAGGCGAGAGTATCAAGCAAAGGCATCCATTTCGGTGCAACAAGACCAAGACCAGCCCAACGGCCAGAAGGAAGTCATTGTGGAGCCCAAGCCGGTGTCATCACCAGAGCCTTAGACAGGCGAGGACCAACTTTAGTCAGGATAAGTGTACCCGCTGTTCCCCTTCAAAATGGCCAATTGTTGGCGCCCTTCCCGCTCAATATTTGGGAAGAGGCCCAGGGCCATTGCCTATAAATAGGACTAGCCACCCCTAGGGTAGAGGCATCTGGATCCTCATAAAGAAACCAGTAGATAGAGCGACTGAACCCCTCCTAGCAGTTCATCGCACCAGCCAAGAACAGACCCTCGCAAGGCTGTTCTGCTTTGTATTGTTCATCATCAAGCCCAAGAGGCAATCCACCACACCACACACTGGAGTAGGGTATTACACCACAATGGTGGCCTGAACCAGTATAAATCTTCTGTCTCTTGTGCTATTTAGTTCGGTAGTTAGATCTTAGCGATTCGGCGAGGAGCGAGCAGGCAGAGGATTAAATCTTCGCGCGCACCCCAGAGTTCGCACCTCAAGGGTCTGCCGGAACCCGAAATCCGACATTTGGCGCGCCAGGTAGGGGTGCGGCGGAATCTGCCTTCCGTCGTCTCGTTCTTCCCCGACCACCGCAACCATGTCTGACGCTCGTCGGGCTCGCGGCGAGCGCCGAGCCGCCCTCGCCTCCCATGTCGCCCAGACGGCTCCCGTCGGTGGGCGCCCTTGTCGTTCCCCGTCACCTGCTGTCAACGCCGCCACCGGCCCGGCAGGGAACGAGCAGCAAGCATCGTCCCAACGTCCGTCCGTGAGGCGGGATGGCCGCACTGCCACGCCCTCGCTCACCCCCGCTGGTTCTTCGTCACGCGCGCCCCACGCAGCCATGGTGGGACGAGCTGCGCTCATCACGGCAAATGAGCTCCTGTGCTACCGCCCAATCGACGACGTCTACGAAGAATGGCTCGACCGAGTCGCTGAGCTCGTCCGCGCCGCCGGAGGCGCCCCCGCACCGTCCTTCTCGCTGCACCGCACCCCGCCCCGCGCGGGCGATGAAGCTCCTGGGGCGCCTCAGCCGCCTCCTCCTCAAGAAGGCGCCCTGGCCCCAAGGCGCGCGGCCCCTGGGCGGAACCCGCTCCGCCAGGCGCCAGCGCGGCAAGAGTAGAGCTGCCAAGAAGTCCCTCGCCCACGAGAAGCTACCCGAGCGCTCCCTCCTCCAGCACGTCAAGACCCTGCGCTGCCCCCAGCCGTGGAGTGTGGGGACCCACAGGACCAAGCTCTCCGTCGCCCAAGGCCCCCCGTGGCCACGGCGGGCTGCCACGCCTTCACCTCCGAGCTGCACAGCGTCGCATGGCCCGACAAGTTCAAGCCAGACCTGCCCCCTCGCTACGACGGCACGGCTGAGCCTACGGAGTTCCTCCAACTCTACGAGTTGGGCATCGAAGCTGCCAACGGAGACGAAAAGGTCATGGCGAACAGGTTTCCCATGGCGCTCAAGGACGGAGCCCGCACCTGGCTCCTGGATCTGGCCCCAGGCACGATCTCTTCCTGGGACGAGATGCGCACCCGCTTCATCGCCAACTTCCAGGGTACTCGCGACCGGCCACCCACCATGAGCGACATGCGCCGTATCAAGCAGCAGCCAGGGGAAACCCTGCAGAAGTACATCCTGTGCTTCAACAACGCTCGCCTCAAGATCCCCAGGGTAACGAAGGAGGCCATCATCTCTGCCTTCTCCGACGGTGTGCGCGACGTCAAGATGAAGGAGGAGCTGGCGATGCATGAAGACCTGTGCACCTCCTTGGAGCTGTTCAACTTGGCGACCAAGTGCGCCAGGGCTGAGGAGGGGCGCCTCTCCCTCCTCAAGCTGCCTGCCGTAGACCCCGAAGAGAAGAAGCCCAAGGCCAAGGACGTGAAGCGCAAGGGGGCTGCCGTGCTCGCGGCCGAGCCAGACACCAAGCGGGGCAGAGATCAGCCCGAGTCCTCCAAGGGCAGTCGGTACTGCGTGTACCACGACCTCCACACCCACAACACAAATGAATGCCAAGAGCTCCGGGCCGTGCGTGAGGGAAGGGTCGGCAGACGTCCCGACTGCAGCGACCGGGGCTACGACCGAGGAGGAGGAAGGAATGCAGGACACTGGGAAGACCGCGGACCGTGCCAAGGGTGGCGCGATCAACCTCGCGAGGACCGCCTCGCGAGGGAGGATGGAGGGATCAGCCTCGCGAGGATCGCCCGCAAGGGAACTCAGGCCTCCCTCTGCTGCTGCCGCAGCCAAGAAGGAATGAAGACCGTCATCAGGACGAGGGGGCTGGGGGCTTCCAGGAACCGCGTGCAATCGCCTGCATCCTGGGCGGAGCTCAAGCCCCAGCCTCTCAGTGCATCTTCAAGCAGTTCGCCCGCTAAGTGAATGCAGTCCTCCCCAAGCTCGAGGCCACGTGCCCTCTCAGGTGGTCGGCGTGCGCCATCATGTTCAGCTCAGCGGATCAGCTCAAGTGCGCGGCCACAGCAGGAGTCCTCCCGATGCTTTGTTCCCCAATCATCAACAACGTGCTTCTCACCAAGACCCTCATCGACGGTGGGGCAGGGCTCAACATCCTGTCCGTGGAAACATTCAACAATCTTCAGGTGCTTTACAGTCAGCTTCAGCCAACCAAGCCCTTCTCCGGAGTCACCGACGGCTCCACGGTCCCGATAGGGCAGGTCCGCCTTCCTGTCACCTTCGGGGCTCGCGACAACTATCGCACCGAGTTCATCGACTTCGACGTCTCCCACATTCGCCTACCGTACAACGCCATCCTCGGGTACCCAGCGCTGGCCAAGTTCATGGCCGTAACCCACCACGGCTACAACGTCCTCAAGATGCCACGAAACGGCGGGGTCATCACGGTGCCCTGCGAAGAGAGAGAGACGAAGTGTGCTCCCTGGAGCGAGCCTTTCAGGCCGCATCACTGGAAGACCCAGACCGCGGAGGCAGGAGGCTTCCCGAGGCCGCCCCCAAGAAGAAGAAGACATCAACCGGCCCGGCTCCTCAGGAGGCAGGCCCCTCAGGGCCCGCTCCTGGCCAGGAGGAGCCTCCTTCCATCGCATAGGGAAGCGCGCCCGGCGCCCTCCTCAGGCAGGGCTCGGGGGCTCTCCCCTGGAGGGCCGCCGACCTCGCCAAGGTCACGAGGGAGGCGCTTGGGCACCACATGGAGGCGTGCTTCGAAGCACATTTCCCTCAAGAAGGAGCAAGGCAAGGAGGGCCAAACCCTCAGGAGTTCGTCAGCAAGGCCATTCAGGAGTTACAGGAGTCAAGGGTCATGAGAGGCAGCTGCCGCCTACCCGCTGTGGCCCCCCATCCAGGCGAGGATGGTGGGCTGCGCGTCTACATCGACATACCAGGGCTCAACTGAGCCGCGTCTCAAGAGCGCCTCTGGCCCTCGCGAGTGGGACGTTGCAAGGGTCCACCCCACAGCTACGTGTGCATGCCTTACGGCTTGCCGAACGCGGCTGCTGCGCACCAGCGTCTCATGAGGGCCATCTTGGAGGCTCAAGAGGTCAGGCGTGCCGCAGCCTGGCGGAGATGGAGATGGCACGCGAGGAGCCGCCGGCGCCCCCGGAGCCTTCCGAGGCCCCTGGGCCTGGGGGCTCGTGAGGATTGGCTCCCGCAGCCCACCGAGTCTGCTACACCAACACCCCTTCGTCCCCAACATCATCAGGTGACATCTTTTAAGTTTCGTTTCTCGCTGGGAGCGCCTTCAGGGCCGCATTATTCCCAGGCCGCGTGGGTCTGTCCCTGCGGCATGTATCCCTTTTATTTCATGTCCTTAGCTCATCTCATTGGGGGCGCCCCTTGGGCTGCATCATCCCCAAGCCGCTCGGGCCTGTCCCAGCGGCATGTATCCTTCTTGCGTTTATCTTAGGACTATGCTTTCGATCCACCATGCTTGTTATTTGGTGCCTTTTTCTCCTGGGTCTCGGAATCTTGCACGTTAAAGGGGGGGGTGCCTGAGCATCGTGACTCAGGGCTCCTACCGGCTCTCCGGTCCTCACCCTCTGGTCTTGTCCATGGCATCGCGACCTGGCATGCCAGCGACGGCTGAGACCAGCCCGAGAGCCGGGACCCGAGGACGTAGAGTTTCGTCATCTAACCCAGCTTGCGCGTTAAAGGGGGGGTGCCTGAGCATCGCGACTC